>NC_134586.1:43994090-44320227 GCF_037038515.1 Microtus pennsylvanicus
CTTGTTTTCTGATTTAGGATTTCTCCTTTTCCATTTTGCATCAGACATCTTAAATATTATTGTCCTAGGTATGCTGGATTTCAAAGTGGAGGGGAACTTCCATTTCAGTTATTTTAGGAACATTCCTCTATTCCTCACTTTTCTTACATTGTGCATTTTTTCCTGCTTCAGGATTCTGATAATTTTAAAGCTAGAAATAGCACCCAAAGAACATTGTCTAGAGGTCATTGTAGGGAGATACTAACAATAAACAATGGTTACTTTGGGGGAATTAGAAGGCTCTAAGAAATTTTATGTCTTTACACATACATGAACCTGCATTTAGGTTTTACCTCACATCAACCATATACTTCATTAATTGGAGTCATTCCCATGGTTCTTCCTGCCACCATCAGTTTTGTTGGCTGGAAGCAGGCCCTCTTCATCAACACTTTATTACTAGGCTTTTTATCCATCATTTTAAACAAAGAATTCAAGAAAAATGGAGCAACTTCTATGCCAGGGGGGTAGCTCAGTGGTTAAGAACATTTGCTTCTCAAGCATGAGGACCCAAGTTAGAATTCTCAGTACTTGTACATAAAAAATCTGGGTATGATCACATATGCCTATAACCCTGGTGTTGTGTGTGTGTGAGAGTGTAGAGACAGGATGATAGCTGAGGCTGTTCTCTTCTTGTGTAGCTTCAGGTTCACTGAGAGACCCTGTCTCAGAAATAAGTTGGGGAGTAATAAGGCATGAAAGCACACCCACAAACATGTGCATGAGAGAGAGAGAGAGAGGAGGAGGAGGAAACAGTCCAATTTTTAGTTCTTCAGTTTAAAAATGATTTTATTGTACATATTTTATCAAATAACATTAAAGAAAAGTGACCCAGCCACCCTGTATTTTGACCATGATGGGAAGTGTGTGAACAAATAAAGACTTGGAACAGCATATGGTGAAATATAACTGCTGACATGGTAATGATCCAGATAAATGTTGCACCAAAGTAGGTGTTTTGAATTCTCCCATCGTAATGAGAGTAACAAGGAATGGGAAAAAAAGGATTAAGAGGAGGATAAATATTTATTTTGGCATAATTCTTGAAAGTGGATATTAATTTAGAAATACCAGTTAAACTCAATGGGTAAATTAATTTGAAGGTGGGGAAGATGGCTTTACTTGCTAAAATTGTGCCTTCTCGTTGTATTAACTAGGAAATGCTGTGCTCATTTCCCGTGGCTGCCATAACCACTTAGCATAAACCAGGATGCTTGAAGCAACAGCCATTTATCCTCGCAGTTAAGAAGCCCTAGGCTTCTCAGTCCAGGGTTAGAAATCATCTCATTCTTCTAAGTTCCGGTAGATTCTAGAAACACTTTTAGGATCTTCTTAGCTTGCAGTTGCCCAGTGCCAACCTCAGCCTCTATTCACCCTCGATGGTCACAGATCTTCTGGGGTCTGCCCATCTCAGTGTTGCATAGTGTTTATCTCTTTACATCTCTGTTCAAATGTGCCTTATATTATGATGGTACCGTAATTAGACTTAGATCTACTGTAATTTTGTATGGTCAGAACTTAACTTTATGAGATATGTGTGAAAAGACCTTCTTTGCATATAAAGTCACATTAGAAGGCCTGTGGGGACAAAGATTTTAACTCATCTTGCTTGGAAGAAACAACTTAGCCATACCACAAATGCTTTTCTTAATCAAGTTCACCTGTATCTCATGGACTATGTGAAATAAAAACAAAAGTTCCTCATGCCTGAGAGAGGCTCTGAGATACTGAAGTCAGCAGTATTAGTTGAAGCCAGGCAATCTATAGAAGAGTTTTCATGTTTCCCAAGTGATTTGAATGTGTATTAAAATTTCAGGGCCACTAGAGATTCTAGTTAGCTGTTCCTCAAAAAGATATTTTAACATATAAAATGACTTTTCCAATGAGAAATTTTTTTCTTTAATAATTTTGACCAAAATGTAAAGAAAAATGTCAAAATCCAGTGATCTAAATATATTACATATATTCAAAATATTTTTGACATCCAACCAACCCTTCCGTTTACTTTGAATGAGGCTGTGAGAAACCATTAATATTATAGTTCTGACCAGACTCAGGAGGAAGCAAATGCTCATTTTATTTTGGTGAGTTGAAGTTAGGTGTATAGAGTATCCATTCTCTGTAGATGGAAGTTTCTGTCACGTCAGGTTCAGCAGTCATTCAGTCCCAAAGAACACAGAGAGGTTTATATTAATTATAAACTGATTGACCTCTTAGCTCAGGATTATTATTAACTAGCTCTTACAACTTAAAATTAACCTACAATTCTTATGTATCTTTAGCCCTCTATCTTAGTACCTTTTATCAGTGAGGCATTCTCATCTTGCTTCCTCTGCATTTGGCTGGTGACTGCAATCTGCCTTTCCTCTTCCCAGAATTCTCTTAATATGGTTGCCCACCAATACTTCCTCCCTGGTTACTGGTCAATCAGCATTTTATTGAACCAATATGAGTGACAAATCTTTGCAATGTACAAGAGCATTAGTAAACATAGATATTATTTGTTTCTAAAAGGTGTTCAAAACAAGAAATTTCTACAGCTGTGTGGATTCTTGAGTTGTTGTTGACATGAGCATGGCAATGTCGAGAACCCCAATGTTCCAGACCCATGAAAGTGGCAAACCCTTACCTGGGTGAGGGTCAGAGGAATGACAAAGCCATCATCTGGTCTTAGTGCCAAGACTGACAGGATATGTGGAAACTATCAATCACAGCTTCCTGCTTGCTGATAACTTGGTTGAGATTTCTTCCATACAGACAGAGCTCTCTTACCTAGATTAGCTAAGTCTGTTTACTTGTCTAGCTGTCTATCACAAACTCATCTCCTAAATTCAGATGCTAAAGTAAATGCTGAGGTTCCCTGATGTAGTTGATGCCCTCCATCAGATCAAGAACAAACCATTCTATCCAAGATTTTTTGTTTGCGCATTTGTGTATTCTTTCTTCATTCCCTTGTAGCTCCACTTAGGACAAACTCTGAAGTCTTGCAGAAGCTTCACACAGCTACGACAGAATTGATTCTCTCCAATGTTTTATAACCCTGACTACTCATATTTAGGCTGCTCTAAGTGATTACAGAAAAAAAAATATGTTTCCATAGCAGTAAACTGGCCAAATTAGAAGACATCCTTTGGATTCTTTTTCAGAATAAAAAAAAATGTTTATTTGCTACAGGCTCTACTAATGCCAAAGGCATTCTAAATCATGACTCTGGGGCGGTGTAAATAAACTAACCACATAAACTTATTTTCTTTATTCTTTGGTGTTCACTACTTTGTTTTCCTGTTGCATATATTTTGCCTTGAGTTTGATTGTGTCACTGATGAAAACTGCATGCCTATGACTTGAACAGATATACTGAACTCTTTCCAGTTAATGTAGTGGTGTTAGGGAGGGGGTACTTAAAGCAAAATGGTGATGGGTTTTTCCTATTATGCCCACCAAATACTGCCCACTAAAAAACTAGTCACTAACTCTATGGTATTGGGAAGTGGTGGTACCCTGAAGATCTGACATCTACTGAAGGTTTTCTGTCACAGTGAACATGATCTTAGCAGGGATTGTGGTGTTTTGCTCTCTTTTTAACTCTCTTCTGTGTCCTGCCAACAAACTGAGCTACTTGCTTCAACAATATGCTCTCAGACATGCTTCACCAGACTGGAAAGCAGTGAAATCACTCAGTTTTTCATAGACCAAACCCACACAGACTATGAAAGAAAATAAGCCTTTCTCTGTATAAGTTGATTATCACAGACATTTGTTACAGTCCTGGGATGCTGACTCACACAGTGGGGTATCATCATGAATTAGTGTTCTTTGAACAAGGAACCACTGAGGTTGCTCCTTTAAGTTCTTTTCTCTGACCCATAAGGATACAATGGGAAAACAATAATGTATAAAACTAAAACAATAATCTATCAAAATGAGGGCATTCACAAGGTTTCATCTTCCTCCTTCCAAAGTGCTCTATCCTCCACTGAACTATACCCCAAGCCACATGATTTTCATTCTATGTGCTTTTAAAAGATATTTTTAAAGCTAATATTAGCCATCCTTACATGAAGATCCAGTGGTTCATTTTTCTTTCTTTCTCAAAATACCCCGAGAAGAACTTTCTTTTAACTTTAATTTTAGAATAGACAGAAAAACCTTTGTCTCAACATATTAACCAAGATATATTTAGCTGCATAAAAACTTAGAGCTATACAAAGAAGAGAAGCCTACCTAGAAAGCTATATATTTGGTATTATCAAGGAATTATCATCACAATAATGTGTAAAGACTTAAATTAAACAAATGGAAGGGATGTATTTTCAACATAAAATTTGAAAAACAAACCCTTTTTATTTAATTAAAAAAAAGATTGTCAGGCTTAGAAAAATCATTGTACATCAATGCATAAACTTACTGAACCCCGCAACCACATCATCTCCTTTGTATTTTTTTCTTCGACAACTTCATGAAAGTATATAATGTGCTTTGATTATACACTTCCCACTCATATTCTCTCTTACCTCACTCTGGACCTATCATCCCAAGTTTATTTCCTATTTTTGACTTTCGTGGGTGGAAGTGGTCAGGGGTTTATAGGATTCCTTGCATGAGCATGGATGGGGGTATCTCCTAGAGTAAACCACACTACCAAAGGCAATAACTGTTATTTCTTGGTAGTCATTAACTGCCAATAGGTCCTGAGGATGAGTTGGGCCTCAGGAGCCCCTCTCCTCTGCATGATAGAATGTCAGAGGGCTCGTTTTCATGCAAGGCGGTCTAATGCAGGTAAACATGGTTGTGTGAGCAAGGGCTATATTATGTCCAGGATACAGTTTTATAATGCTTTTGCCCAATGGCTAGCTCTAACATTCCTTCCTATCTTTCTTCTGCGTTGTTTCTTGAACCTTTGAGGTGGAAATATAAATAGCAGCATATGTAGGGCTAAACATTCAATTGTCATTTACCCTCATCCCTTTGACCATGACTGTGTCAATCAGCACCCACTACAGAAAGCAGCTTCTGAATTGGGTATGAGATGTATTAGAGCAAAAGATATGTTGTATTCATTAGTGTATTACATGAAAGATTTTTAGAGTGAAGAGCTAAGGGCGTCATGAAGACCTGTAGCAAAAAAAGGAGGCCACTTGTTCATCCCAGCCACCCAAAACCAAAATAACCACACAAAAACTATTTTAATTAAAACACTGCTTGGCCCATTAGCTCTAGCTTCTTATTGGCTGATATGGGATTTTCCTCTGTATGCTGTGATTACCATTAATGAATAAGGAAACTGCTCTGGGCCTCTTGATAGGGCAGAACTTAGGTAGGTGGGGAAAACTAAATGGAATGCTGGGAGGAAGAAGGCAGAGTTAGAGAGATGCTATGGAGCCACTGCCAGAGTCAGACATGCTGGAGCTTTGCTGATAGGCCACAACCTCATGGTGATACACAGATTAATAGAAATGATTAAATTAAGATGTCAGAGTTAGCCAATAAGAAACTAGAGCTAATGGATCAAGCAGTGATTTAATTAATACAGTTTCTGAGTGGTTATTTCAGGTCTAAGATAGCCAGGCAGCCAGGAACAAACAAGCAGCCCCCTCTTCTTACAATTGGCTAACTCTTGTATTATTTTAACCCATTTCTATTAATCTGTATATTGCCACATGGCAGTGGCTTACTGGCAAAGATTCAGCATGCCTGACTCCGGTAGTTCCATGGTGTCTCTCTCTGCCTTCCTTCTCCCAGCATTCAGTTTTGACTTCCTCACCTACCTAAGTTCTTTCCAACCAAAAGGCCAAGGCAGTTTTTTTATTCAATAATGGTAATCACAGCCCACAGAGGGCCCCCCCCCACATCAAAGACCTTCTGTCTTTCTTAGTTTGCTACAAATTCATCATCACCAATTTATAAGCAATAACTACATTATGCACATTTTCTTTACTCACTCTAACTTTTTCAGTCTCTTGCTATTTCTCCTTAAAATATACCTTTTAAAATTCAACGAAGATGAGCCAGTGTGCTCTGTTCAAATACAGAAAAGAGCAGGATTCAAAATTTGCTGATTTCTGCTTCAAATCTTATAAGCTAAGGAAGATTCCTTTATCTTCCTAACTTGTTCATCTGCATAGAAAATTAAAATCTCCTGAGAATTAACTCAGACTAGCCATTGGGACTATAACAGAAATCATGTTAAATGGAATTATGTAATTGTATGATGATTTAGGTTATCATAGTGTCTTTCACTTCTATTAACTCAAATCACTGAGCCTTAAGTATGGGACAGATGCCGGGGACATTAACACTGAGTGCTTGGATTGTAGACTGCCTCCTCAAAGTTCAGTCCGCTAGCAACACTGGAATCCAGATACTTGTTAGAGATGTAGAGTCCCAGGCTATACCCTAGACCTACTACGTCAGAAGTGTTGTTTTAGGCAGATTCACAAGTTCTGTGCACATTAGAATCTGAGAGTCATTGGATTAGATGGTTAACATAAAGTCCTTCAAACTTGAGATGGTATACACACTAAAGAGACTTCTTAGCATCAAGGAATGAACTGCAGCTTGTACAATCTTGGAAGAGTGAGTTTTTAGATAAACAAATTCACTTTATGTATTTCAGCATATTTATCTTCAGAAAAACTTACCAGAGTAATTAGCACCTGTAGCGGCTGTGAGGGTCATCAACTTCCCTCAATAAGCACCAGACACATTGGAAGGTTGCTGCATTACTGAACAAACATTTCCTGCCAACCCATTATGTGTATGTTACAGATTGCTTGGAACTCTGTGTGGGGCAGTAAACAGAGCAAAACCGGTGCCTCTGAGAAGTTCCCAGTCTAGCAAAGGACACTGGTAATACAGTAGTAGACACATGAACAGCAACACAATAAAGTCCTGTTACATAGTGATCTACAAGATGGCACCAAGAGAACAACAAGATGCAAAAATTCAGCAAATGTCTTCAGAGTATACAAAATTAGTCTGAGTTTTCAGTTATTACATTAGTATCCAAAGCTAAGTTCCAGCAATAGGGAGTGGTAGAATATGCTAGCTCAACTTCTATATATCTTTTTCAGAATCTTCTGTTTTTACCAGAAATACAAAGGACTTGCTCCAGTAAAGATAATTAGTGTTACTTTAGACATTCAAGGCAAAACTCCATGATCAGGCTTTGACTGCTGTTGTTTTACCCACCTGAATTCCTTACTTCAGCTTGGAAGCTGAAAAGTTTTTATAACTTACTGTCTGATTCAAATAGACAAGTAACAAACCAACCAACAAACACACTCCTCAGAACTACTCAACCCAACAGTGTAGACAGTATGACCATCCTCCAAACACACTTTTCAAAGCCACTCAACCCAGGAGTGTATAGAGTATGACCATCCCCTAAACACACCTCTCAAAGCCATTCAACCCAGCAAGATAGACATCTGACCATCCCCCAAATAAACTCCTCTGAGCCTCTCAATCCAGCAGTGTAGACAATATGACCATCCTCCAAACACACTCAGAGCTCCTCAATCCAGTGATGTAGACAGTGTGACTATACCCCAATTCGGCATCCAAAAAAGAAACTACAACACTAAGAAAGTAACATGGCAAAGCTCCTACATCTTGCCTTTGCAACCCAGGAAAAACTCCAGCCCACCTTCAAAAGAACAGATGTGTTTGTCAGTAGCTGGCTGCGTTACAGTTTGTCCTCTTGCCTAAGAATTCCCTTCTGTGGGTTCTGTAGATATTTTTCTTCATTTCCTTTTGTTACTCGGTAAACAGGGAAACAAACAAGTAATATGTGCTATCAGTAGCATGAAATAGTTTCTATCTTTCCACACAGATGGCACATCTTAACAATGGGAAGATGATCTCACAGCTAAAGAGCTTTGATATAAAAGGTACCATAGGAAAAGGAAGTTATTATTCTTAGTTATAATGCCCTAAAAAGAGGATTTGCCATTTAAATGCCTGCTGAAACTTAACTGCAGAATTGCTTATAATGCTACAATCAGTTGAGGCCAAATTCAATAAAAACTCCATCCGGCATTCACACTGAGAAGATCCACATGTGCCTTTAATTCTTTTTTTTTTTTTTAATTTCCTGGGCTTCCGGCCCAGAAATTGAATGGAAATTTTATTTAAACCTGCTCTTGTGTATCAACTTTTGGTAAATATCAGGTTTTCAGTTGACTCACATTCTGCCTTACGTTCTGAGCAAAGGAAGGATTTGAGATGATGAGCACATCTCTGTATGCGAATATTTATATACATTTTATCTATGCTGACCGGCAACTGGGGTTCATGCTGAATATCGGGCATGGCTCCTGCAAGTTTTAGGATGCCCCGGTCTTCTTCTGTTGTAATCATAAGATTTCAGATTCCATCAACCCCCTTGCCAGTGTTAATCAGCTTTCACGAGCACAGGCAAAGCAATCTGAGATGGGAAATGACAAATTATGTGGAGAGGGCCACACAGGGTTGGGTGTAGATTTCTCTCAGTTTAGTTTCAAGGGGCCTCTTATCTGTCTTTCTCACTGTTGCTTTGGTGCCTAGGATCAGCCCCCTCCTCACTGTTAAGTGTCCTATCTAGTCCCATCAGGCAGGGCATATAGGTGTGTTAGAAGCAAAATGAATTTAGAAACCGCATTAAAAGAAGAGGCACGTCTGTGGTAGAAGTGACTATGACAGTAATTGCACTTGCTAGGTGCAAGGCATGAGCATAATTTGCATGTAAAGTTTTTCTCTGATCCTTCCAGAACATACTAGTTCTGCCCAATAAAACATTTTGTCACACTCTGGGGGTTTGCCAACATGTTCTCAGATTGCAAGCAAAGAGATTATTTACAGTAACCTATAACAACTGCTATGACCATAAACCTCCTTTCCTTACCTGTGCTATTTTTTTTCATTTGCTAAGTAGAGAGACCCTAAGGAGTTCAAATTTACAGCAATTTAATTCATATGGGAGAAAGCACATTACTTTTATTTATAGTACTGTCTCTACCTATCATCGCCTCCCTCACTCCTTTAAAACATAAATAACTCCACATTTTATTACGATTTTTTTTTAATCCAGTCATTACTCTTATGGGGACAAGCAGTTTCCTGATAGTAAGAAACATGGCAAAAGTAGCCAAAATGCGGGGATGGTAGGGAGCATGATGCCAAAGGCTGCTGTCCTTTGAAAGGTAAGAGAGCTTCACTATTGAAGCCCTTCAGAGTTAGGAGAACTCACCTGCATCTGAGAGCACAGCAGTTTGTTTCGTTTAGGGAAGGGCTGAGGACCAGTAAGTTAGTGGGAATCAATGCCATGCACCACAGGCGACAGAATGGGTCCCATTGTCTTTTAAAGTCCTTCAAACCTTCCCAGAAGTTCAAATTTCTTTCTGGAAATGCAGGTAGCCAATAACTGTCTCTTGGGAGAAAGTGGAACAGAGTGCAACCTGCTCCCCAGGAAGCCTTCTTTCACATCTGCGTTGCCAAGGGAGCTGTCCTGAATGCGCACCTGTTTTGCCCTGTCTGCAGGAACAAGCGGAACAGAAGGGGTGAAGGGTAAGAATCCGGGCTGAACATGTCCCATCAACTTTAGCGAAGAGGGGGACTATTTTTTTTAATATAAAGGGTAAATAAACTGATATTAAAAATGAAAAACAATGTACATAATTATAAAATGGTAAGTCTTACTCACAGGGATTATTACTACACAGTATATACTTGGTCTTCGGCATCTCATCATTGTGAATACATGCAACGTGTGTGTGTGTGTGTGTGTGTGTGTGTGTGTGTGTGTAGAGAAGCCAAAAGAATGTTCCCCTCCCCAATTTTAACACAGGGTGTTATTCTTTAGTCCAGGATAGCAGTGAACTGTTGAACTCACCCCGATCTTCCTGTCCCTACTTCATAGCAACATGTGGAGCACAGCATTGTCTCTTCTCTTGAATTTATAGATACCAGTTCTACTAAATGACTATGCTCTGTAGCTCCTGGATTATATCCCGTTATATGTCTCCACTCTTTTTTATAAGTCATTCGCCCAGTGACTGACAGGTGTATGAACCAGTTGTTTGGACTGATAAAAAAAATATGTACAATTATTTGCACAGGTTGCAGAGGCTTGGGATTTCAGAAAGTTTATGTTTACATGCAGATCACCCAATTCAATTCTATCTCTGAGTACTTATACAAATAAAAATGACCAGGGCGATGTCATGGATTCCTTGTTAAAAAAATAATAAAATTGGGATTAATTTCATAACTGAATCACTGAAATCTTAGCAAATTAAAATAAGTCCTTAAAGCACAATGACAGAACAAAAATAAAGTTAGGGTTGGTCTGGGGAGATGAATTCTCGTAAATACCGCAGTGTACTGTCTGTCCGTGATACCTTCCTTCACTGCCATCAGTTTTAATGACAAAACTACCAATTTTGCGCACGTGTGTGAGCTCAGCCTTAGAAGGTTTCCTTAAAAATGCAATCCCTGCTCTTAAACCGGTGTTACCTAGACGCTAGCTGCCAAGCAGGAGGCCACCCAGTGGTGACTCTCTGACGCCGCCCATCCCGCTCCACAGGACCCTGCTGAGGCCGGACACACGTGGGCGAAAGCAGCTGGGACTCAAGCAGCCTTCGGTGGCGGCTGGGCAGGGAGGCGCGGGGCGGGGGGGTGGGTGGTGGTGCGAGCAGCGCGAGGCGCGGGACCCTGTTGGCTGCGCCGCCTCGCTCCCCGCCCCTTTCTCCCACCCAGTGTCCCCTCCCTTCTTCCCTCCCTTCAGGGCTCGTGCGGGAGCAGGAGCCCCAGCCTGAGCGGCAGAAGCGCAGGCAGCGCTCCTTCGGCGCCTGCAGCAGCCATCGCAGCCTGGCGCGCGGTGGCGCCGGCGGCTGGCGGGCGGGCGGGCGCCGCGGTCCGGCGGGGAACTGCGCGGAACCTTGCAGAACGGTGCGGACGGGGGCGCTGCGGCGAAGGCGGCGACTCGCACCAGTGCGCACGGCAGCCCCCCCGGGCCAGCCAGCGGCGGTGGCGGCGCCGGCGGGCGGGCCGGCGGGGCAGGCGCCTTGCAAGCTGGTACAGCTAGGTAGGTCGGGGTTGTCCGCTTGCTTACTGCAGTCTTGGCACTGGGATGAACCACCTGCCTGGGAAACTTTACCCGCTGGCTTTAGGGCTTCTCGACAGGGAAAGTTTGTTTGCCCAGGAGATGCATCTGATGAGTGGAGAGTAAAGGATGTTTCTAGGGGCCGGTTTGGCAGGGGACATTTCTCCATCTTGGGGCTAGGATCGAATTTGGGAAGGGATGCCTTCTCTGGCTGAAGCGCTGGAAAAAGGCAATCAATGCCCCTCTGGTATGTCTTCAGAGCAGACAGTTTGGCCAATGAAAGTTGGGGGGAAAAAGTTGGGAGGCCTAGAGATGCTGTGGAAGAATCCCAGATCATGTTGCTGAGGTTAAGAAAGAGATAGAGATGCGTTTTGTGCCTGAAACTGTGGTCCTGACTCCCAGATCAGCACAAGCTAGAATGTAAGCTATGTCTGTTACTACCCAAGTTTTGCGGGCTGCGTTTTCATTCCATTCAGAAATCAGCAGCCCTGAGTGGAATTCCTTGTCATCGCGATCATTTCGTTGGTTTGTTCTGGTGGACTTTATGTCGTTCTGATGCCTTGACTTAAGAGCTGGCTGGGAGCTGGCTGATTTTATGTTCTCAGGAGTCCCCGAAAAGCTCGCACCAGACTACCAGAGACCGAAAATCAGGAAGTGCCAGCCCTGCGCACCGGTCAAAGTCTCAGCACCTTCTGGAAGGAGTATTCCTCACTTCCTATCGCATGAAATGCAAGGTTTATGGGCTCTCCTTGTGTAGAGCTCCGTTCCACAAGGGCTCAACAATCCCTAGGTCCTTCCCAGGATTGCGTTCCCTTATTGATTTACAAAAAGATGTGCGGAAAGGAATGAGTCAAAAACCAACGGTGCCGGGCTCTGGTGAGGACAGCAAACGTGTGTTCAGAAATGGATGGGATCAGACATCCCCCAGAAAGGAAAGAGGTAGACAGTTTCCTAACCCCAGCCCAGTACGTACAGAAACAAGGCTACAGATACAATCAACCTGTGATGTGTGTGGTGCCGGAGGATGGACAGAAACTGGGGCTCATTTGGAGAGTAGGTCAACCCCAAAATAATTTAAAAATGATTAAGCAAGAATAACTAAACGCACATGCACAATACCGGAGGATATGTGCTGTGGTTTCTGCCTACCCCCACAAAGATGAATATCACATTCGCTGAGAAAAAAAAAATGTAGTCTGTAAATAGATTAAAAAAGAGAATTAAAAAGAACATTGAGTCAGAGCCCTTCAGAGATTGAAAGGGGGAGTAATTGCCTTTCAAAGAGCTTTTATATCTCAGTGACAAGTCAGACCTGTTACTTAGTTTTGCAGCACTAGCTGTATTTACCAACACTAACCTGACTCTGGTTGCATCCTGGTGGGTGGTTTTAACCCTTTGTGTTTTGATTCCCGTTACTAGGGAAGACGTCTGCAGGTTAAGATCCTCATGACTTAGTGTAACACTAGTAGATTGCCTAATATTTGCATGTCACCGTGGGACAGGTTTTTGTAAATGTTCATAAAAGGTATTTGATGGGCACATAACCAGTGCAGTCTGGGGCTCTGAATGCCTGCCTGTTTGACCTCAATTGAGAGTCAACAACATGTGGTTTGAGGGGGGTCACTATTCTCAAGCAAACTACTGAACACTTTTTAGCAGATAAACGGTGACATTGCATGCAAGCTGGTGCGCCTCTTGTATAAAGGTGGCCAGCAGGAGACATAGAGGCAATAATTGATTTGCAGGCTAATAGATTCAGGCAATAGCCAGTTCTGACAATAGCACTTAGTCCCATATCCTCCTTACTGTCCAGGCATCACAACTGTCTGCCCCGAGATGTGAAAGCATTCTGCCCATCTCGCCAGGAGAATTCTAACTTTAAATATCCTTCACAACACAAGCGGACAGCCCAAGTGTTTCTTAAAATAGCAACAAAATATTTAATAGAATCAAAGTGCCAAGCGATTTCAAGTAGAGCGAAGATTAGCTGCAGACAACAAGCTGTAGCCTTTCAGCTGCTGATTTATCTTCAATTTTTTTTCTCTGTCACATTTCATGTATGCCTAGTTATTACAAACTAATAGCCTCTTCAGTCTGCTAGCAAAATATAAGTGCCCTGCTCCTTCTCATGCATTCAGCGTACACCTTCTCGTTTTGTTTTTACTGCATAATTTAAGTGTCCAACTTGAAGTTCTCATTAACTTCTAATACGCTTTGTGCTGAAAGAGTATGCAGTTATAATTGGACCATTCAGACTGCCAGATCTGTAGATCTCTGTATGGTGGCAGAACCCCAGAATGGAGATGGTTTGATTGGCTCCACATGTTCTGCTTTCCCAGTCACCATTTAGTGTTCATAGCACTGAGAGGTTACTTGTATGTGGTAGGAGATGAGAGAGGAAAGGGAGGTTTTCTGTGCTTATTTGTTTGTGGTTTCTGTTTTGGTCAACTCCAGTACTCTATGCCTAAGAGGTTTCATGTTCGCTATTTATTTTTGTCATTGAAAATGAACAACCCTAGGTCCATTAATATACACTGTGTCTATAAGCATGATCTTAAGATGCATGTGTAGTAGAGTTGCTAGCCTTGATAATCCCTTATGCTTGCTAATCATGCCTTGGGTAGCATCAAATTTGAAAAATAATGAGAATTTCTTTGCTTTTCACTTTCCGCTCTAGAAGGAGCAATGGTACTAAGTGGCTTCTGGTTTAAAATGTCTCCCACCCCCAGCTCCCGTGTTTCTATACTCACTGGGAACATATCTTGGGAAATTTGTTCCCGTCGAAATGCACTCCCTGGCTAAGGCTTAGTATGCCAAGTTTCCATCCGTAATACATTTTTATTTTCCTCCTTTTATGTACATGTTATAAACAAGAAATAAGGGTTTGTAATAGAAGTGCTGGCAGAACTTTATAGCATTTGAAACAGCTCTGCTACTTGGAATGTAAATGTTTGTAGAATCTTTACTGTGCAAGAAGCTGTCTTGCAAAGTGTAAGAAAAAAAAACCTCAACTGATTTATTAAGTAAGATAAGATAATTCAGGAGGTATGTATATTCCTCATTGCAGACATATTGGCATTTGGAAAAAGAGATTATGTCGGTTTCAGCAATTCCACTGCATTCTCTTAGGTGCTGGTAGAACTCAGATTGTAAATTTTCTGAGTTCTAAAACAGGAGAACAATTTTCTCCTGTTTATTTTCTAAGTCACTTGACTTTGATTATCTTTCATCTCTCAAGATATGAGATCTGTGCAATAAACCCACTTTGATTACATTACTGATAAATGAGCCTGGCGACGCATTATTTTAATAGGGTAAATAATTCGTAAGACTGTTACTTTAATTCAGATATTCATGCCTGGAGACACTGCAGAGAAGTGTGCTTCAAATCCTTTGATTTGGACTCCAAACTATTTCTCAAATTTGCCTGCCTTCAACCATCTCCACCTGTATAGCTCTCCAGATTCTCAACTTATCCTCTGGGACCACTGAATCAGCTTCTATCTCTCTTTTCAAACTTGGTTCTCCATATCATTCTACCCAGCTGGAATACACACTCACGTACATACATACATACATACGTTAAATTAGTACTCTTCTATACATAATGTTTAAGTGCTTAATGTTTGCACTCCAAATAAAATAAAAACTACTAAACATCATTTGAAGAGCTGTGTATAATTTAAACACATATTATGCTTTGAGAGCAAAAACATCTTCAGTGACTTTCTGTTGTTCTCTTTCTTTACCACTTTTCCAGCTCTGGAATTATTGTGTACTTTTTTTTTTAAGGGAAGTCCTCATTTGTAAACACTTGTGTATACACACACGTTGACCTATGGAGTTTTGCTTGCTGATCAGCCCTTAGGTCACAGTTTTGATACCACGGACTCTCAGAGGGCTTTCTGGTTGTTTCTAATGTATGTTAGCAATCCTTCTTAGAAGCTCTGTGTTATTTCGTCCATAGCATTCCTCATCATATGGGACTGTCCATTTCTTTGTCTGTTTCCCAGTAGGCATCTTGTAATTAGGTATTGTTTCTGTCCGATAGACCTCTTCTTAGAGTAACTAACTCTCATTGGTGTTTGACAAACTCATGAGCATTAAGACTTTGGGATGCTGAGTTTGCAGCCTATACCTGTGGCATCTCTTTGACCAAAGATCTTTAGTGGGTGTTCCACATTCAGCAGAAGTTTGCTGTTGATCTTTGCAGTGTTCTTCCTGACCCATTGGTTCAGTATTTTGTGTCTCTTGGATATCTGCTATGTCAAACTCATCATGTTCAAGTAGAGTTTATTATTTTCAGCTTAGCACCAGTGATCCCTTCTCTCCTTGTTTGCCATAGCCATCTGCCCAGGTGTCCTCAGTGTTCTGCTGAACTGTCTGCTTCCTTTGCTCTTTTAACCATCAATAGATTGCAAACACAGCACTCCCTGGTTCTGTGTTACTTTGTGTTAGCCCAAGGTCTATTTTGCACCTGGCACCAAAATGCACCTGATTAAGAAGTTACTTCATCCTTATCATGACCTTCCCTTGGTCTTCCTGATCTATGGAGCTGTGTTAAGCCCTGACTGTGAGCACATGGGGCACTGAATACCTCACTGCTGACATGAAAAAGAAGTGTTGTTGATCTAGCCTATCTGCACAGGACTTCTTTGTGCCCATTCCACCCTCTACTTAGCCTTCTAGCTGCAAGGGGCTTCTTAACCTTTCCTTACTACAACTTTAGCCCTGTTTTCTTCTTGTTCCTTTTGTGTGTTAGAACACATATGACTTCAAGTCTATCACACTTATCTCTCGTCTCAACTCAGGTCAGCGTGCCTTCTACAGGAAAACCTTTCCTCCAACCCTGCCATTTGCCAGGTGAACTATCCAGTCCTCTAGGTAACCTGCTCCTCTGTAAAACTACGGAGACTTCTGCTTTCAGGCATTTTTTTTTTTAAAAAGGACTTGGTTTTAAGAAGGATGGATTAGAATGTAGTATTGTATAATTGTTCAATATCTGGTGTTTCTAATACTCTGGAGCAATACATTTGTATTAGGAATTTGTTAAATATCCATGTAATCAAAGTCTATTTCGTTTATTGACATGAAGTTCTACTGTAGTTATATGGGAACTGCTTGAAGCCAGTTAAGTATGTATTTGTCAGATTTTTATTTATGCAGTTTTTGTGTGATAGATCATGATATGAATACTGATAATTTATGACAATCATATCATAAATGATATGATTAAATTTTAGAAACTTCTATGCTAAATAGAATTTTCTTTAAAGGAAGAATAATCTGTAGGTTCTAAGTTCTGGGTGGTGATCTAAATATAATAATGATCTGATTTTGTGGATTGAAGTTAATTCATGAGTCCCAAAATTCATCATTTTATTTTAGTAAAACATGAACATCTGCAATAAACAAGTAAATGACTGCATCACAACAAATCCAAAGCTTGTCTTGCTAAACTGTAAACAATTATTTAGGAATGACTGGAGGCTTTGTGGGTATCAGTCGCTTCATCAGCCACCCATTCAAGGGTAGCCCTGCATTCTGCAGAAATGCTACATGCTTATTCTCACCTGCCCCTGAACGTTTATATGTGCAGGTACATGTGTGTGCATGTAGAGGCCCAAGGTCAGTGCCAGATGTCTTCCTCAACTGCTCTCCATACATGTAGGCTTCAACATGAAAGGCAGTTTTTGACATGTGGTGTCTCGCTGAACCTGAAACTCGCAGATGTGCATAGACTGGCTGGCCAGCGAGCTCCAGGATCTTCATATGTTTGCTTAACCCAGTGCTGGGCCTAGACACACATGCCTTCTGGTAGGCTTCTGTGACTGCTGAGAATCTAGCAGTTTGCCTGCAGCTCTGTCTCTCTAGCGCCTGTGTTCTCCCTGCAGACACATGCTCCTGTTCTGCTGAGCTAACAGATCCTTGGTCCTTATCTGAATCCTCTCTGGGGTGAGGCTTCTTAACCTGTATCTTCACTTCAAATTTTTAGAAAATTCCAACAGAAAAGTAGCATTATCAAAACATGAGTTCTCTCTGTTTTTCAGTCAGCTTCCTCACATGGTTGCTGTTAACCAGAGTATAGGCACTACTCAATTTTCACCATTTTAAAAGCCTGGGGCTCACGAGTGCATAAGCAGCATTCTGTCTCGGGTACAGATTCTGATAGCTAAGATTCTGATTTAAAGAACAAATATCTCAAGAGATACCATTTCCATGTTAGCAGTCACGGTTATATATCTTTGCAAAAGTCTTCTGGGTTTGGAATAATCTATTTCCATATACCCTTTCCATAGAAATAATTCCAGTTTTTAAATTTCATGAATTCCTTCACCTTGAAGCTGCTGGCAGTACGAGCCACCGTAGAAATGAAAACTGTAAGAATTTCATCAACCAGGTCATGGCATTTGGGAAGTTCTCTGGGGTCATTAGAGTGCGAATCTGAGTTGATTTCCCAAACTACATTTGCAAAGTTCTACAGGTAACAAACATTTGTTTATATGATCAGACTTGGGAGGTTTTTCACGGCACCGAAGCTGAAGACAAACTGAATCTTCCTCTGCGCGTTCTTAAAGGATTGCAGTCCATTTTTATTTCTTACATGGAAACAGGCACTCTCTAAAATAACTTAGCACATTGCAGAAGATGGTAATGACACTTTTCAGGCAATTAAAATCAACCCGAACAATATAGCTGGTGATCTAATCTGATGTATGTTCCTCACTTGGCCTAGCCCAGTCCCTGAATGTAGAGCAGCAGAGTGTGGCTGATTACCAGGCATCGGCCCTAATTCTGGTGAATATTCGAGAGCTGTGGAATACAGATAAGGCCTATTTGTCCCAGAGTGGGGTGTGCATGACAACGCTTCCTCCCCTCTTCCCTTCTTATCCCTTCTGCCTATAGAAATGCTTACATTTGTATGTATTAGACAATTTAAGTCATTTTTTTTCCTCTGTGCCTCACAGTGAATACTTACTTGCTAAGGTTCCTTTTTAAGTACAGCTAACTGAAAATTTCGTGCATCGCTGCATGATTTTGAAACTTAAAAGATTTCCATTTTTATTCCATTAAATAAAAGTGTTCTCTTATGCCGTGTAAAGGTAAGCATGTTCATGTTCAGTATTGATCTATTAGATTATTGTACCAGTATTTAACACACTGTTTTCTTCTGTTCAGTCATTTGGATTTAATGGCATTATTGGTTTTGAAAATAACAGAACCTTCAATATGTGAGTTTTGCTGTATCCTAAAACCAGTCACATATGGTGTGAAGATGCTTACACGTACAGTGCTTATTTCTAATTATGGAAATTTCTAGAATATGAGACTTACCTCCTTTTAATTGAACAGCATTGTGATTATTGCTGCTATTAGTTTTGTGGTCATTGGAAAATATCTTCTCTTATTTTTAAAGAAATTAATCTTGAGGTTTATATCCTGAGTCTTGACTTTTTTTTCTTCAAATCTTATAATTGTTTTCTTGCTATTTCTCTTTCCACTCCATGCTGGTCTTCTGATGCCTGCCACTCCATTTCATCCACACGTACTATCCATTTACAGGTGTGCGCAAACATAATGCACAGCCTAGAGATGAGAGTGAGCTGGTGTTAACTCCAAATTATAACATTTCTAAGGTAAGATATACAGACATTCTAGAGACTCCAGGCAGAAGAGACTCAAATCAAATGATCGATAACATTTGGGATCATTTCAGGAGTCAAACATCCCCATGATATTTAAAAGTGAATAAGTTTCTAATTCTGATTCTTTCGCTTCCCCTCCAGCTTCTCCCCTTCCTTTCTACCTTTTAGCTTTTCTTACTTTAGGGTCAAATTTTAAATCACTCCTTCTGTACTAACAGCAAGAGGCTCACTTCTTTCGATTATTTCTTATTGAGCATATTGCATTCATTAATATGTATGACTATTACAATGGGGGAAGAATGGGAGGGCAATTTAAAAGTTCCTTTCTCAGAGAAGCATGCACATAGTAAACAGTGAGAACACATACCAGCTTGGTGGCAGACTGCTTGTAGGACATGGTGGGGATAACTTCCTTTGCATGATGGAATGTCTCATCTTCCCTGTCTCACTGGCCCCTTGTGAATTCCTCACCTTCAGGTCTTAAGGGATCAGGTAGTTTCTGTTGACAGAAGCTTCTCACTCTGAGTCACCTTGTAAGTAGCTTTGAGAATCCTAGTGTAGTCTGCCAAAACACAGCAACTAGCCAGATTATTAGGTATTAGAACAAGGCCATCCACCCCAGCTAAGCTGTAAGGTGATGCATAGCTTTGGTAAGGACATAGCCAGCAATCAGACTGTTTTGCTGAGCACAGGTTATATGTAGAGTCATCAGAAAATGTGTTTATTTAAACTGCTAAGTTTGGGGGGGCATGTTTTAGTGAGCAACAGAACACATAATCACCTTATCTAAAGTTTTATAATTTTAAATCTTTTGAAGAAAAATTGTGTTTATCAGCAACATGTGGTTTTAAAAATGCACACACAGTACTAGATTAATTAAAGTAATTAACATGTACTGTATGCTACATGTAACTTTTATGGTAAGAAAACTCGAAATCTATTCTTAGTTTTTGAGTATACATTGGATCATTTTTAAAATTGTTTTTATTGATCTAAATATTTTTCTCTGCTCCCCTCTTTTCCTCCCCCCTCCTCTTCTACTTTCTTTCATGATTCCCACACTCACTGTTTACTCAGGAGATCTTGTCTTTTTCTCCTTTCCATGTAGATGAGATCCATGTATGTCTCTCTTAGGGTCTTCCCGGTTATCTAGGTTTTATGGGATTGTGAATTGTAGGCTTTATGTCTAAAAGCCACTTACAAGTGATTACATATTAATCAGGTCTGGGTTACCTCACTCAGTATGATGCTTTCTAGATCCATTTATTTGCTTGCAAATTTCAAGATGCCATTATTTTTTTCAGCTGTGTAATACTCCATTGTGTAAATGTACCACATCTTCTTTATCCATTCTTCGGTCAAGAGGCATTTAGGTTGTCTCCATGTTCTGGCTATTACAAAGAATGCTGCTATGAAAATAGTTGAGCCCTTGTCCTTGTGGCATGGTTGAGCATTCTTTGGGAATTTACCCAAAAGTTGTATTGCTGGGTCTTCAGGTAGGTTGTTTCCTAATTTTCTGAGAAATAACCATACTGATTTTCTAAGTAGTTTTACCATTTTTCACTCCCACCAGCAATGGAGGAGTATTTCTTTTACCCCACATCCTCTCCAGCATAAGTTGTCATCAGAGTTTTTGATCTTGGCAATTCTTATGGGTGTAAGATGGAATCTTGGGGTTGTTTTGATTTGCATTTCTCTGATTGCTAAGGATGTTGTTGAGCTTTTCCATAAGTGTCTTTCAGTCATTTTAGATTCATCTGTTGAGAGTTCTCTGTTTAGGTCTGTACTTCATCTTTTATTGGATTATTTGTTCTTTTGATGACCAATTTCTTGATTTCTTTTTATATTTTGGAGATCAGCCCTCTGTCCAATGTGGGGTTGGTGAAGATCTTTTCCCATTCTGTAGGTTGATTTTTGTTTTATTGACTATGTCCTCAGCTTTACAGAAGCTTCTCAGTTTCAGGAGGTCCCATTTATTAATTATTTCACTCAGTGTCTGTGCTACTGGGTTATATTTAGGAAGCAATCTTCATGTGCCAATGTGTTCAAGTGTACTTCTCACTTTCTTTTCTCCAAGTTTCAGTATAGTTGGCTTTATGTTGAGCTTTTTCATGCAATTTGACCTGAGTTTTGTGCATGGTGATAGATAAGGTTCTATTTTCATTCTTCCACACATTGATATCCAGTTTTGCCAGCACCATTTGTTGAATATGCTTTCTTTTTTCCATTTTATATTTTTTGCTTCTTTGTCAAAAATCAGGTGTGTGAAATGATATATTTGATCATTTTTAAAAAGTTGCTATATCCTACAATAGTTTTCTTTAATTCATTCCTCTTGTCTGACTGAAGTTATTTTTCTTTTGACCAAAATATATTCTCCACCTCTACTCAGGGCCTGGAAATTCCATTCTACTTCAGTGAGTTTAACATTATTTAGTACTACATAGAAGTTAGACCTTGTGGTATTTTACTTTCTGTGTCCCCAAACATAAACATCTTTAAACTTCATATATACTCTTGAAATGATGCAATCACTTTCATTTTAAGACTGATTAGTGTGTGTGTGTGTGTGTGTGTGTGTGTGTGTGTGTGGTGTAGGTTTATTAGTGGCATTTTCTTTGTCCATTCATTGACTAACTGGTGTTGATATTGATTCCATGCTTTGCCTATTATGAATAACTCTACAGGGAATGTGAGGGTATAGCTAACTCTTCAGTGTATCAATTTCCTTTCACGTGCTCACATATTTCACATATATATACGTATACATGCACCTATATATAGTAATGATAGTAACTGTATTTTTGAGGAACTTTCATATAGTTTTTCCCAATGGTGAAATTAATTTTTGTTACCTCCAATAGTGATCAAGGCACCCCCTTTTCCATCTTCTTATTAGCTCTAGTTTTCTTTCAGTATCTTATGACAGTAAGAAGACAGGTTTAGCTTGTGGGGATGCGACTTGCTTGTGCCAAGCACTTTCTTATGTGCGTCATGGTTATTGCTTTGTCTCTTCTCTTCTCTTCTCTTCTCTTCTCTTCTCTTCTCTTCTCTTCTCTTCTCTTCTCTTCTCTTCTCTCCTCTCCTCTCCTCTCCTCTCCTCTCCTCTCCTCTCCTCTCCTCTCCTCTCTTCTCTTTTTCCCTTATATTTTTCTGCAAAATGTTTATTAGCTTTAAGTCTTAAAATTTGTTTTCTTGTTGTTCACTTCTTGACTTTCCAGTGCTTTATGTGTTAAACCTTACAGTTTTAGTCTACAGATCTTATTTTCATTTTGGACATTTTCATTTCACTGTCTTGATTTTTTTTTTTTGTTGGCTGTACAGAATTTTTTAACTGATATGATCCCATTGTACCTTTTGGGAATCATGTAGAAAACAAATTATTGTGTATCCCACTATGACTGAGGTTTCCTCCTAAGTGTCCTGTAGTAGTTTTGGGTTTTGGATCTTATGATTAAGTTCTTGATTCATTTTGAGTTGATTGTTGTGTGATGCCATTGAGGCCTAGTTTCATTATTACCTTGGTAGATCTCCAGGTATCTCATATCACTTGTTGGTGAGACTGAGACTATCATTTTATGGCCATGTATTCTTTGATTCTTTGTGGGAAATTGAGTGCTCAAATTTTTTGAATCAGTTCTATACCTTCTTATCTATGTAGTGTTTCTGCATGTTGGTTTTTATGCCAGTACTGTGGTTTCTTAAATTTTTTATTTCTGTAGCTTTGTAGTATGTCTCTAAAGTCAAATAGTTTGATATTTTCAGATTTTGGTTTTGTGTTTAAGATTGCTTTGGCTATTTAGTTTTCCATAAATTTCATAATATAAATTTTTATGAGAAATGTCATTATGTCATGATGATAAACCTTGTGTTGAATCTATGGACTATTTTGCCTAGTTACTTTTTAGTATTATTATCCTTAATACTTAATAATACTTTTCCAATTCATGAAAATGAATATTCTCTCTCTCTCTCTTTCTCTCTCTCTCTTTCTCTCTCTCTCTCTCTCTTTCTCTTTCTTTCTTTCTTTCTTTCTTTCTTTCTTTCTTTCTTTCTTTCTCTCTGTTCCTCTCTTCCTCTTTCACCCTCCCTCTCTCCCTCCCTCCCTCCTTTCTTCCCTCCCTCCTTTCCTCCCTCCCTCCCTTCCTTTCTTAAATTTCAAACAAATTATGATATAAATGATGCTTTAATGTGTGTAAGTATCAATTTACTTGATGCCATATCTCTTCTTGTTTTGTTTATGTTTAGTCAGCTTTGGTTTGGGTAGCGTACAATTCAAAGTCTCAGTGCTTTTTAACAGCAACCATGACTCATCAGTGTTGTGTGGAACTGTGGGTCTTTTGAGGATGGGCACAGCTTTTTCTAAGCTGTGGATGAATTGCATACCTCATGTATAAAGCTTCATATTCTGGAATCCATGTTGAAATTGCATTTCTGTGGTGGATGCTCTCATACTTAATCTAGAATTACTAATGTAAGTCCAATGTTACTGTGTCATGCTAGGAATACAACCGGCTGGTTGCTCAAAGACTTGACCCTCTCTGAGAATCTCTTTTTGGCTTAAGGAACTATCATATCAAGTAGTGGGGTTATATGTAGTTATATGTTGATGGTGGCCTTTGACCTATGAATAAGTGCACGTAACAACAAGTGTTGCCTCAGTTGGGAAATCATAAATGGTCATTCCAGTCTTTGGATGCTTTGCTCAAATTGCTTTAAATCTCAGCATCTCTCTGTGCTCTTTCGTACGTTTAGTTCCTTATACTTTTTTCCAGTTGATTCTTAAATGCTTCACAGTCTCAACTTTTCTTCTCAACTTTCTTCATCTCAGGATTGGTCTCTGCAGAACCCATGTTAGGAAAGACCTTACTCTGAGATGTGCTACTCTTATTGCAAAGGCAGAAACCTGAGAGGCTTGGCTAAATCGTGCAATTGCATTCAAAGTTTGTATTAGGAATAGTTTTTTCTCTGGCACATTTTCACACAGAGACCACACAAGTGAAGAAGGATAAGCAACTATTTCTAAACATTAGTATAGTCTTGTAAAGTCTACCCCTGAGTGACAATCACACAAAGTACGCTCTTAGTCACATGTACAAACAATACACTTGCCCACTCCGTCTCAGTCTGTTTGATTCTGCTATAGGCAGAATATATGGCACTGACTGACTATTAGCACAAAGGTTTTATTAACATGCAGTTTGCAGATAATGAGAAGATAAAGTATCTACATTTTCTTAGAAGGTTCAATTCATGGCAAGAAATAGACAAACAGTCAGTGTAAAGCAGGCAAAATGCTAGGCACAGGCTTGCTGGCTTTATAAACCCCTGCTCTTGTGGAAACTACTCAAGGGCCTGAAGAACAGGAATTAAATCGGGGTTAGAGACACTTTTCATCTGCAATACTGTGCACCCATAATATACCAGGACCCACCTCCCAGGACTAATGTATTGAATTTTATTGGGGGACAAAACTTATTTTGAGGTACCAGATCCTTCCTGTCATTTCTAGATCCCTAAACTCTCATATCAACAGACTACAAGTCTCATGATTTTATTATAGATTGTATACCTAATCACAGATGTTTTTCTAGACAAAGCTAATATAAACAATTACTAGTGCATCAAACTTTCACTCTTTAATTAAAGAGTGGAGGGGGACATGAGAGTGATTCAAGGGAGAGAAGCTGGGAGGGTCTGGAGGGAGGAAAAGAAGGGAGGAAAGTAATGCAACTCTATTTCAATTAAAATATACTAAAAAAAAAAAAAAGTACCAAACCTCACTGTGTTGCTCAGGCTAACTCTAGATTTAGTATCCTCAAGACTCTTCTTCCTATATAGCTGACAGTATAGACCCATGCCACCATACCTACCTAGGAATTAAAGTTTCTGTCTCATTCTTGACATGTCTCTCACACATTGCAAAACTGCATATGTTACAGAATGAAGAGGTCACAATGTACCTATATGAATTCATTACTACCGCTATAATTCTACACAGAAAACAAATCCACAAATATTGGTGGTATCATATGAGAAATGTGTGCAGTTCTCTTTCTGTTGGCTGTACTAACCTCAGTTGGGTTTGATCATATTTTAATGAATCAACCAAGGCTTAGACTGGCATAATTTACTTTGTTCAAGCTACAGATGTGTCTGTGATCTGTTCTCACCTTGCTTGGGTCTTTGAGGAGTTCTCTGATGAAAATTATTTTCATACCATTTACAAATACAAAAGTGCAAATGGTACAGCCCTCTCACCTTGCTTGCCACTGGAATTTAACTACTTCTGACTCATTTTATTGACCACGAAGTCAGGAGTGGAAAACAATCCTCATTTTTAGCGGAGATAACTATAAAGATGTGTCTAAGGACATAAATAGAGGAAGGAATGAAAAATTGAGGCCAGTAATGCAGTCTGCCATGCCACTAAACCTCATATCCATTAAGCATTATAGATGACCCCTAGATTTTAGCTGCCTTTCAAATTAGAGACAGAAATGCAGAATGTCACTTTGTTGCCCATGAATGTATTATTACTTTTTAATTGCTTCCTAAGTGAAGGAGACGTATGTAAGAAAAATAAATGTTGAAAGCTCTCAGAGAGCATTGAGTCCAATTAGAACTGTCATTTCTTTTTTCTTTTTTTCTATCTAATGATATTTTGCTTAGCAGTAATGTGTGTACTACTTAATATAGGAAACGGTGTCTACCACTTAATAGTATACATGTCTAGTGTTTAATGTGGGTGCTGAGGATCTGAACTCAAGTCCTCATGCTTGTACAGCAAGCACTTTCCCCTCCAAGTGATACTTTCAGTCTCCGCTTTCCTTTTCTTTGTTCCACCTTCATTTGTATGTAGAATCTTTTAATATTGTTTCTCTCACATTTGTGCCTATCATTTAAAACATGCAATTTTCCCTCTCTCTTCTCTTTAGCCATTAATTTACCTCTCCGGTGATCTGGATCTGTTCATTCGTTTGTTGGCATGGTTACTGTTCCGGAGATTATTTCTCCCTTCTTCCCCATTCTTGGAGATCTTAGTTAAGTAATTTGCTTTGCCTAATGAGTTGTCAATTTTCCAAATGGAGTCTCTTCCTTATGTGGTTCTTGGTTTGTTTTCTGATACAATGTCATAGCTGGTGAAGCCAGAGCTTGACACAATGTGTCTGTGAGCCTGAGTCCTGAGTGACTGTAAGAAGCAGAATTCTCCATCAACTTCCTATGAATATTGAAAATAAGCAATACATGAATGCCATTTTCTCTCATTAAAAGAGATTAATTAGGTTGCTAGTCCCCTCAACACTAAGTGATTTATGCTCTTCACTGGCACACATATCCAACCTGTGGCCCACAGGTCACTTATATCTCAGGATAGGAATGTATGCACAACAGTTTTGTAGATGGTATCATCACATAAAATGTTAAATAAAACAATAGACACTCGTGCTGCAGTGTGCCAGTGTTCTCTATGTGTTTCATAACACTTCAGTTTTAATATATGTACAAGAGACCTCATCAATATCCTTGCCAGAGTTACAATTTTTAAAATCATTGTATCCTCTACTCTCCCCCAAAAGACAACATCATCATGGAACCAAAGAACAGCAGCGTTTGTGATATTTTTTTAATCTTTTTTATTTAAAAGGCATGGAGAATTAGCATGCAGACATTCTTTTCTTTTTCCTACAGAGAAATAACTCCTGAAAAAAAAAAAACAATTTTCCCCAGCTTTTGTTTACACATCTTCATCTATGCCATCCTCATCATGTGTCTCAGCTGTTACAGAATTTTCTATTCTTGTTTCTCCTGCTTTGTGCTACATTCTATTTTTCCCCAGTATAGAGGTTTGAACTGTGGGCACTGTACATAGGAGGTAAGTGCTCCACCACTGAGCCACAGCCCTGCTCTTCATTCTTTATTATCTTGGTTGTATTTCTACAACAGAGTTACTGTTTTTCTCTTCAATCCTTATAAAGCATTAGGACATTTAAGTTGATCCTTGGGTAAAGTCCAGATTTGTTGATGTGGCTGGTAATGTTTCTGTGATTTAAATCGAACCACTTTCTCTGGACTTAGCCTGGGGAAGAGTTACCCATACTGTCAGAAATTCACTAACCATTCCTGAACAGGCTCCTGTGTACAGCCACTCACTGGAGCACAGTTCTGCATTTTCTTGGCTGTTTCCTGACTCTTGATTCTTGCTTTCACACTTACCCATCAGCCACTGCTAGGATCTTCCAACCGATTTTACATATTCAGATTACATGACAGATCATTAAGCAAATGCTCTTCTTCTCTTTATTACTCATTACTCTTACTGAATGTCTGTTTCTCATGTTGAGCAGTGGGGGAAGAGGAAACTTATCTTTCCCTAGTGCTTAAGCCAGGGAAGGCTCCAGGAAATGCTGAACAAAAGCTGGCGAGATGGTTCAGCAGTGAAAAGCACTTGTCGTACAAGCCTAAGACACTTGAGTTCGTTCACTGAGTCCACAGCTGTAGTGTGACCTGCACATGTTTGCACTCAGAAGTACACACCTGGGTGTATACTCACACACATTATGATAATAATAAACAAAACAATAACAAATAATAAAAGTATTGAACAAATGAGATAAAGTTAACGAGTAACCCACCAACTGTTCAGTCTTTTCTGGTCTTGAGTATGAGCTTAGTGAGCAGTTTATTATATATTAATTCTAATGCTAACTACCCCATTGCCACCTCATAATCAAAGAGGGACATGACCAGCTTTCTTATGATGCTTGTTTTGTTACTTCAATATATTTCTAGATTTTAGAAATACTTTCCTGAATTTTTAAAATTGGTTATGATAAGTTATATTTTTTCCTTTTACTTACCTATATGAAAATTCTAAATCATAAAATTTCCCTGAGTTCTGGCTAACTGTGTTTGACACACTATCATGGTCGTAGTAGGTGCTCCATACCTATTTCATGCATAAATAATCTTGTATTAAGTGGTTGATATCATTACAATTATTTTATCCTATTGACCAATACATGACATTTCCATTAAGAGGTGCTTTCCTTTTACAGATAAGAATGCAATGTAAACTGGTAAATTGTGACACATGCTTCTCATTGCACACTTACCCTAGGAGGAAGATAAGCAAGCTCCTTAGATCTCAGATTCAAGTATGTTTATCTCAAGTGTCCTTCCAGAACTCTTTTCTGAACACATTGGCTGCTTCCACCCCTTGCCTCTGTGACAGGGAGAAAGGAAAATAGAAAATAGTTAAGTATATTAACTATATACTTATAACTATATAAGTATATTAACTATAGTTAAGTATATTATTTTCCTTGGGAAAGACTAAAATAGATAGGAGGTAAGTCATTTCCCATAGGTTACTAGTGTTTAGTCCACAGCATGTAGAAATGATTGTGGTGGAAGCCAGAAGCCAGAAGCTTGTCTTCAGAGAGAATGCTCTACTCTCACTAGGATTTCTCCCTCAGGAACTCTGGAGTACCTCAGCAGGGCTTCCCCAGTCAGTGTGTGCTGCAAGTTCTGAGTACTCAATTTGATGACTTTTTGTCCTTTATCTGCTACTTGCTCTCTGTTCTTACACATTGTCTTGTTACATACTTAATAAATCCTTTCATTCAAAACCAGAAGCATGACTCATAGATCATTCTCCATATGGAGCAGTTGCTTATTATATCGAGGGATGCAGTATAATATGCAAATCACACTACACAGAATTAATTTATACGTGTATGCATTATCTAATGCAGCTACGGATACACAGTATCTATATCAAACTCTACCCCAGCTTAATGGTGTACAACATTGATGTATCGTTTGTGTTTGGGTGTGGGTTGGCAATTTGATCAGTCGCTTTAGTATCAGTTCATGGAACTTCCTAGAGGGGACAGGCAGTGAGAAAGCAGAGCCAGTGACAAGTAAAGACCCACTCCACACAGGAAGCCTCTAGAGGGGGGAATAACTTTGGTGGTCGTTTGGGGGTCAGAATGGCCAAGAACTTTCTTGATTGCTACACATTCTGCTAGTTGACTCATGTCACCAGGACAGACCAGAATGTAGAGACAGGGTTACAGATCCTGTTGGAGGTTAACAGGATTAAAAGAATGCTTGGCTTTTACCTCTAGCTCTTCCTACTCTCCAGAAACTGCTTGAATCTGCATATGTTCTCCAGAGGTCTTGAAGATACTTGAGTGAGTCCTGGACTGCATCTCCTGCTAACACTCCTGCCTTGGGAATTACTGCAAGTGAACATGGCTTGTAAACCCAAAGGGATTTCTAATTCCTTATGTGCTTACCCGTCAGACTTTCCTCAGCATCACTGCCATTTATTTTTAGTATTGCAGAACTTATTTAATTTTTATGATCAAGAACAATAAACAGAAATTAATCTCGATGAGGGAATTAGGATAAAGAGTGTCACCTGCAAAGATGGTGCAAGCTTGTTTTCAACATGTCCTGATGATGTTTGATTGGCTTTGAAATTTATGTATGCTAAGTATGAATCCCAGAGAAAGAAACTCCCCTGACTGCAGTGATGCAAACCAGCAGGAAGTCTTCTTCTGTGTGAGCTGCACTAACTTCATCTGTTTTTAAAAATAAATGCTCTGATCGATAGCATGAATAATTAAGTGAAAGGAGTTGTGGGATTTGGGGCTTTTTTTTTTTTTGTAATTGTAAATTCTGTTTCACAAAGCCACAGCTCAGTAGCTGGGAGGAGCAAAGTCTGAGTTACTCCTTATTCATTAAAAAATGTACGCATATGCCAAATAATGAAGCTATAGAACGATCGCTGCTCAGTGAAAATTTTTGCTTAGACTATCTTTTTTTTTTCATCTGTACTAAATCATGTAAAGAGGTATATATGTCTAATACATTAATTTTTGTAAGAATAGTGATAAATGTCTTGAAATAATCATAAAATATGGTTTTCTGGTTCAGGGCCAAAGATAGCATTAATCCTTATTAGCTAATATTAAGCCTGATAAGAGACATTTATATACATATGATCAATATCAATTTTTTATCAATAGATTCCTGATGTCAGTCCTGTGAATGAAGCTCTAATATAGCATTGTCTGGTCTCAAATGAACTAAGTAGCCAAAGATGACCTTTCTCCTCTGATCCTCTTACTCCCTCACATCTCAAGGGCTGGGATTACAGGTGTGTACCACATGCCCAGTGTATGTGTGAAGCACAGAGGGTGGAATGCAAGGCTTTGTGTTTGCTCAGCAAATGTCCTGATTGAGCTACTGAGCTGCATTCCCAGCTGCCACCCATTCCGTCCTTCACTCAGCTGTACACTCAGAATCCTTCAGCAATGGAATAGATGGACTGCTTCCTCTTAACTGCCAGGGTAATTAGGAATACAGTCGGAATGGGATCACATTTCAGAGCACTGTTGTTTTTACCTCCTGAATGTACAGGGTCATTACATATATGTAGATGCCATGTCGAAGGAGTTGCATGTCTGCCTCTTAGAGTGTAAGAATCTCTAATGGCAGATGTATACCATTTCCAGTTGGAAAGACCTTTGGTGCTCAGGTCTATTGCTTCCTCTGATTTTATATTCATTACTGTACTAGTGGACTTAGGTAGGAGTTTTGCTAATTAAATTTGGTCATTCATCATGGACACTTTTGGTATAAATTGTTCAATACTATTTTCTGAAATAAGAAGTACAGTTTTGAATACTAAACCATGGTGCTATGCATTTAATAGTGCAATAGATGGGTGAATTGTAGCGAATAACCCTATCATCTGTCCATCCCATATGTCCTCCACTGGGAGGTGGCCAGAAGATCTCATAGTGTGTGCCTGCGCATGCCTCTTCTCCCCAGGCATGTCTAGGGGGACAAAATGCACCCTTGCAGCATTGTTTCTCTTCTTTCATGTTCCCTCAGTCTTTCACCTTGTCAGCATCTTTCATTCCTTTTCCCACCTTCAAATCAAGCTTCTAACATTAATTTGCCATGTTCCCAGTTGTGATATTTTGTGATTGGGAGGTGGGGTATTTGGAGAGAATATGTATATGATAGGTATCTTTTTATATATGTATGTATCATATATGTTTATATGTGTATATACACATATGTATGTGTATACATGCGATATTTATTTTATTATACTATTTAAGTTAGTGAGGTTATTTTCAGCAGCATCTATAGTAGCAGAAGTAATAAGCTAGTATTAATATAATTCTTTGTACAGTGTCAACCCAAAAAGAAGTCTAAAGCTAGCTTCTTATTTATTCTGTTTTACACCCTTAATTCTATAGTCTCAGAAAGTTAAATTTAGTGAGCTCTGTTTACTCATTTGTAGAATCTATTTGTCATGCCTCTGAAGAAATGAAAGCTTCATACTGTTTCTTGCATAAGGCAAGCTGCTCGTGGGCAGTTGTAACTAGTCTGTGCAATTAAAAACAATGCTTTTTCTGGATTAATGAAAATAGTGTCCATTTATGTGCAAACTCAGGAGGTCTGTTGTCGTTTGGAATCAAAGAACAGTATGATTTTGGGAATGTAAAGTTCCATGTGGCAGGGCTCACCATTGTGCCCTACTGTTTATAAGCAAATTGCCTTTGTACCAAAAACAGTTCAGGGGAGAACGTAGAGTTTCTTTTCTTTCAGTCACTGACAGGACTTGAAATTCTGGAGAGATGATTCAGCAGAATCTGAGATGGAGCCATCACACGCTCATGTATTATGCATGTCAAACCACAAAATAGTCATTAATTAACCACAGTGCATTATAGACTCCTGTTCATAAATTGTTCTAAAGTCAAAACAAATTTGTGAAGCTATAAAATTCTCAGTTAATTTGCTAGTCAGAATTTGTGTGACATCTTCCAGAAACAATGCAAAAACCTGACATCCAATAATGCATAAATTAGAATATCGGCTTTATTTGCATATTCATTTACATTTTAAGTTTATCTTACAAGTTAAGTTTATTTTAAGGGTGTATTTATGCTTGGAATGCATTACTAGGAATGTATTAACTGCTGGTTTTATGAAGTAATGCAAGGTAGCAGTTGTTGACTTAGTAAATTTCACACATCTGTATTGTGTAAGTTTACCGAAAATGAATTCGCTAGGGAGAAATTTTGATGGAGGAGACACATAAACTCTAGTTTTGTTTAACATCTGAGAGGAATAAGCCACCCCTCGACATCCAAGGGAGTAGAGAGAGAGTGCTTGTGTTATTTTGTTTGGCTTCTTAAAGTGAAAATGATTGGCTGCACAGTGAGCCTTGAATTCCTTTTGCAAGAAGAGATGCATTTTTCCTGAGACTCGTTTGAACTCCTTGTCTCAAGGAATTAGCGTTTCTCGTCAACTATATGAGACGAGTAAGCAGTGACCTCCAGTCTTTAACTGTCCTTGCTCCACTGAGCTGGACAGGTGGCCTGTGCCTGTCCTCCTCCTCGTCTCCCTCTGCTGTACTCACTGCCTTCTTCTCATCTGCCCATTAGAGAAGTGGCATTCCTGAAGGGCACAGTTAGCTTTTTGATGTCAAGTTTCCTCTCTGTTCTTTCCCCCAGTTCTTTCTGAGGCCTAATGGCACTCACTGCTGCTCTCTGTCCCTACCTTTCCCCCTTTGACTTTCATCCTGTTGGACTTTGGATTTTTTTTTTTCTATGTAGGTGACTGCCCTTCCATCTGGCTGTGTTTTATCCTTCTCCTCTTGCTTCATTTCATTAAGAGCCTTCTAAGTCCCAGTCTTAGCGGCCTTTTCTTCTCTCTCTTTCTTTCCGTTAGGGCGGACATCCTATGTAGTTTGGGTATTTCTGCCTCTATCCCGTATCCCCCTCATCCTTGGTTGGAGTCCTACATTGACAACCACTTATTGCCATTGCATGTGTCCCCAGTGGTGCCAAACTTGAGCCTTGTCTGTGTCTGAATTAGCCTCTCCTTCCAAACTTGGCTTATCTCATCTTTCTTTATTTCTGTCTCAGGACCATATTTTTTCTCCATCAGAAAAACCAGGACCTTTGGAGTTACCACTGATTTTTATTGCCATCTAATCCCAGTCACTTATCACAATGAAATCTTTTATCCCGAGGCATGGCCTGTCATCTGTCATCTCTTCTTCCCCCACATTACAATGACCATAGCAGCTGCCAACCATGCTTCTCTTTTCCTTATATGCTAAGTAGTCCTGTATGAATTATCATAGAACACAGCTATCTCCGCACTATTTTCTCATTGCTAAACTGTAATAGCTTCCTGCTGTTTAAAGAGAAATGTGAGGAAAGGGAAAAAGAAGCTGTTAACCAGGCATTCAAGGCTCTTAAGATCTCAGTAAAAAGTATTATACTTTATATTGCTCTTGTATTCAGATGTTCAAGCTCCATGTTCTCATTCCATTATTGTAACATACATATGCACATAAGCATACACTCATATGAGCAGAATACTACTTGAAATAGGTAAAAGAATTAATGCTTCATTGTTTCTAAACACCTGAAATGAAGCACTAGATATTATACAGGTGGAAATATAAGAAAATTAATTTGCAGTATATTCAACTGTTTTGATTTTTAAATGGTTGGGTACATCTTTCCCAGAAGAAATTTATTGGATTACCCGGGCTTTGCATATCATTATAATTAAGTTTGGATTATTCTTGGAGAGAGTAAGATTATAGTCAACAGAAATGACTCTTTTTCCTCCTGTTTGACATTTAAAAGGATAGCCAAGTATGTATATCTGTATATATTCATAGTACCACTGTGAATGTGATAGTTGAGGGTATCAGCTAAAAATGCAGTCAAACTGCTGATCACATTCCCAAGGCAGGTAAATTTACCATGAGTGAAATGGTTTTCTGAAATACTGAGCAAACTCCCAGTGACATCTGAACATTGCCCATTCAGTTCCTTTGATTGACATTGGAGTGAAAGCCTCATATATTAATTCTGTGTAAATAAATATCCATGAGTTCTGAAAATGATAAATTTATCTCCCTATGGAACATCCCACTTGAAAGCCACAGGGAAATTGTGTTTCAAGACATCCAACCACTACAATCTGTACTCTGTAAAGAGACTGATACAGGCTAATGAATTGTTCAACAAAACTGCCCCTGTTGACTAGGGCAATGTCACTCTGAATATGCCTGCCATTACATGGAGCACTCTTGTATGTTTCCAAATGCAGGGAGCTTCAATAATCATGCCTCAGACAATCACCCAGGCATCTCTGCCTTGCCTTTTCGTCTTCCTACACATCCTCTTCTGGGTCAGGCCCTCAGTCATCTGTCTTCTTCTCAATTGCTAATCGATATCGAAAGCTTGCTCTTTGAGCTCTTGTCTGCTTAAGTACCATGTAGTGATTTAGTGTCTATATTATAGTTAAGTGTCTTGATACTTCCATATATGTGTAGTCTATTCCTGTCTTAGAATAAATGTGTCTGGTAGCAAATGTCAACTATTTGATCAAAATCTGCTCTGTGCCTCTCATATATTGACCATCTCATTGAAGAATGCAGGATGAATGTCACTGAACCATGGAGTTTAACAGAGGTCATTGCATAGCTTTGGAGCTTAGTTATTTCTGTTCACTTTGCTCAACTATCAGTCAGGCAAGGCTAACTCTTCAATATTGCTATAGCTGAATATGGTTAAAGTTCATGCTGTGGTCATGCTACATATCTGATGTGGCTGGTGAAAACTGCCTACCCTCCTTACTCAGAGACCCATGTTCACAGGAAAGTCCCTATTCTTGAGACGTTATGAAATGGGAACATGGCAAAGGATGCAGTTCTTTTTGGACTTCTGCTTCCAGGAGACATAAGTCACTTCTGCTCCTGATTTATTAACAAAATGACGGTGATCATGATCAAAGTCAGAATAAAAAGAAAACCAGGAGACAGACAGGCCTGCCATGATATGCTACAAAGTTGGCTTTTCTTTGTGTCTTTATCTTTTATTGCAGTTTCTGTCCTGGGATCTTTCAGATAGAAGGGGAAATTAGCATTCTTCCATTTGAGTCCCAACATTACAAAGCAACTAGCCGGAGATGGGGGAGTCAGATCATCTACATGCTAATAAGTCAGGCAGTACGTTAGACTAGTAATCACCAACCAAGGGCACTTCCTATTGCATTTAAAATTACTTAAGAAAACTCCATCTTTTATGTTTGGTTTGTATCGAATAATATTTAGTGCAGTGTTTTTGCTTTCTACATTCACATATAAGATAATATTTGGTAAAGTTATTTGGTAAAGGCAATGTATAACAGCCACTTTTCCAAATAAATTCATTGACTCCCATAACCACCCCAGGAGATAAGGATCCCTGATGGAGGAAGGTCATTGGTTAAGTAATAAAGAAACTGCTTGGCCTCATAGGTTAAAACATAGGTGGGAGGAGTAAACAGAACAGAATGCTGGGAGGAAGAGGAAATGAGCTCAGAGGCCATGCTCCCCTCTCCCGGGCAGACGCCATGAAGCAAACTGTGAGGTCAGACATGCTGAATCTTTCCCGGTAAGACTGATGCTACGCAGATTATTAGAGGTGGGTTGATCGGGATATGAGAATTAGCCTGTAAGGGCTAGAGTTAATGGGCCAAGCAGTGTTTAAAAGAATACAATTTGTGTGTTGTTATTTTGAGGCATAAGCTAGCCAAGCGGCCAGGAGCCGGGCTGTGGGAAGAGGCCCGCAGCTCCTACTACAGATCCCTATTTACTCTGGTCAGAAGAGAAGCCAGGCTTAGAGAGATGAAGACTGAACTAATATCTCAAAACTAGACAGTTCTGTAGCAGGGATGTCACTTTGATGAGTCAATTAAATCACTGTCACCAGAATTCTTCATTAACCCATTACTTGGTACATCTTTTAACAAGTTTTACTTCATACTGCTTAATAAATTACCCATTACTAAAGCAAGTTCAAAGACAGAAGGCATATTAGTTCTGCAAGCCTAAGGAACTGTTTTTGGCATTTTATCCAAGTAAGAGAAGATTATCTGTGTGTGCATATGCATCCATATATTGAGGTGAACATTAGTTATGTATGTGCATATAGATATAAGTTAACATTCCCCGTCTACCATTGTTTTGTTATTCCTTTTTTGTTTTTGTGTATTCTTCACTAAATTACCCTTCCATGTTCAGTTGGAAACTTCCCCTGTTAGTACAGAAGAAAAGAAGTTTGATAAATGCTTGTTTCAGATCTGACTTCTATAGAGAGAGAGAGGAAAAAAAAAACATCGCCTAAAGCTACACACCCCACTTTGCTTGTCTCCTCCTGCTCTGGCAAGATAAGGATATTTTGTTTCCTTTTCTAGTTAGAAGGCATCTAACAACTTGTCATAACTTGGGAAATCTTTGAGGAAATGAATTCTGAATGCCAAGACAGTCATCTCACCATTATGCCACTGTCTTGTATTCTACTTGATACATTGTAATTTTAACAAGGAAGTTACAAGAAAGAAATTTCATACTGTGCTTCTGTGGAAACGTGAAATAAAATAAAATACAATTCTCATTTATTCTGCATTAGCTCATTTTGACAGCTTAGATGACCAGGAAAAGATCCTCATTTATCTGTATTTACCTGACATTTACATATAATATTTAGCTTATTTGAAGTGATAAAATATTAAGTCAAAGCAGACATTGGTTGGCTCTTCCCACAAGTTCTGTTCCACCATTGTCCTCACATATTTTGCAGGGAAGACAGATTGTATGTCAAAGGTTTTGTGGCTGGGTTGGTGTCCATATTTCTTTTTATGTAGCTTGCAGAGTATCTTCATTCACCAATTTAGGGGTGAAACCAGGTCTGGACCAGTTCAACTTCTCCATCTTCAATGAATTTTGTGGGTGTTGTTATTAGCAATGGGTCCCCAATGTCAGTTGGCAGAGAGCATCCTTTTGTTTTAGCAGCAGCCTGGATTGTTTGGGAATTTCAATTGGACTCCCTTGGCCAACAACTCAATTGAATGCAATCCAGTTCTGACAGTGGAAGCCTTGCCTGGCTACAAGAAATAGTCAGTTGAGACTCCATATCCCCCATTACTATGAATTCTGATTAGGATCACCTTCATAGATTCCAGGAAGTTTCCACTGCACTAGGTTTCCACACCAACCCACAAGACCTCCCCTGATCCCAGTTATATCTTTCTGTACTCTCTCCCATACCTGATCCCCATCTCCCTACTCCTGTCCCCACCGACTTGTAGTCTGCCCCAAAATATCTCTTCTATTTTCCATGAGACCCATAGAATCCTCCTCTTTAACTAACTTCTCTTGGTCTATGGCTTGTGGAGCTTGATTATCATTTACCTAAAGGCTAATATCACTTCTAAATGAATATATACTATATTTATCTTTCTAGGTCTTGGTAACCTTATTCAGGTATTTTTTTTCTAGTTTCATTCATTTACCTGCAAATTTCAAGACTCATTTTTTTTAACAACTGAGAAATACTCCATTTTGTAAATGTACAATGTTTTCTTTATTCATCCTTCTGATGAGGGACAGCTTATCTTGCTTTGTTAGAGTTACTCCAAAATATTTGTGCTGGCTAGACTCATGTTAACTTGAAACAATAAAGTAGAGATATTTGAAAGGATTGATCCTCAACTGAGTAAATGCCTCTAAAAGATCCAGCTTTAAGGCATTTTCATAATTAGTGATTCATGAGGGAAGGCTCAGCCTAATGTGGACTGGTGGTTGTAGGTTCTATAAAAAAGCAGACTGAGACATTCATAGACAGTAAGCCAGTAAACAAAACAACTCCATGACCTCTGTATCAGCACTTGCTTCCAGGTTCCTGCCCTGCTTGAGTTGAGTTTCTTTCCTGACTTCCTTGTATAATGAACAACAATATGGAATTATAAAGCAAATAAAACCTTTCTTCCCCAACTTAATTTTTAATTATGGTGTTTCACCACAGCAAAAGAAACCCTAACTAAGACATTATTATTTGAAGTTATTGTGAAAGGGATTATTTTCCTTACCTTCTTTTCTGAGATTTTTTTTGGTCATTTGTAAATAGGGGTCTAATGATTCTTTCGGAGTTAATATTGTATCCAGATATTTTATTGAAAGTGTTTATCAGCTATAGGAGTTTACATTTTTAGGTATATTTTTAGGGTCACTTTTATATACTATCTAACATCTACAAATAACTGTACTTTGACTTCTTCCTTTCCAGTTTGTATTCCCTTGCCCTCCTTGATTAGATATGGAGAAAGTGAACAGACTTGTCTTGTTCCTGATTTTTGTGGAACTGCTTTGAGTTTCTCTCCATTTAATTTAATGTTGGCTATAGTTTGTTGTAAATTCCTTTATTATATTTAGGTATATCTCTTAACTATCCAAGACTTTTATCATGAAGGGGTGATCGATTTTGTCAAAGGCGTTTTGTGTGTCTAATGAGAAGGTCATTTTGTTATTGCTGTTTATATGGTGTATTACATTTATTGATTTTTGTATATTGATTCATCCCCGTATCTCTGGGATGAAGCATACTCGATCACTGTGGATAATCTTTTTGATATATTCTTGGATTCGGTTTGCAAGTATTTTTGAAAAAGGTTTATCTACCTTGTTGATTTTCTCAAACATCTCTTTGTTTTACTGATTTTTTGTATTGTTTGTTTCTATTTCATTCATTTTGATCCTTAGTTTGACTATTTTTGTCATCCACTCTTTTTGAGTGTGCTTACTTCTTTTTGTTTTATAAATTTCAGGAATGCTATTATGAGATTGCTCCAATTAATTTGTGCGGGCACTTAATGCTATGATCGTTCCTCTAGAACTCCTTCTATTGTGTCCTAAAAGTTTGGGTATGTCATGCATTAAGTTCATTAAATCCTAGAAAACCTTTAATTTCTTGCTTTATTCCTGCATTGACCCATTTTTCCATTCAAAAGAGAGTTGTTCAGTTTCCCTGAGTTTGTAAGCTTTCTGTTGTTGTTGGTTTATCTAACTTTAATACATGGTCATCTGGTAGGATGCCGGGAGTTATTTCACTTTTCATGTTTCTGTTGACTTGCTTTGAGCCTGAGTCAGTTTTGGAGAAAGATCTATGAGATGCAGAAAAGAAGGTATATTCTTTTGTATTTGGGTGAAATGTTCTGTAAATATCTGTTAGGTCCTTTAGTTTTATAGCATCTATTGCTCCAGTATTTCTGTTTAGTTGTTGCCTGCATTACCTGTCTGTTGATGAGATTGGAGTATTGAAGTCTCCCACTATCAGTGTGTGAGGGTCAATTTGGGATTTAAGCTCTGATGATGTTTCTTTTACAAAATAAGTATGCTTGTCTTTGGGGCATAGCTGTTAATAATTGAAATAACATCTTGGTGATTATTTCGTTTGATATGTATGTAGTGTCCTTCACTATCTCTTTTGATTAGTTTTGGTTTGAAGTCTGTTTAGTTATTGAAAGATTATACCAGTTTGCTTCTTAGTTCCCTTTCCTTAGAAAATCTTTACCAACACTTTACCCTAAGTTAATAACTTTCCTTGATATTCAAGTGTGTTTCTTAGATGCAACAGAAGAATAGATCCTGTTTTCGCATGCATATGATAGTATGATAGACAGACTGTAGAGATCACATACTACAAGATATGTGTAACCATTCAAGTGTTGTTCAAGAGTTCACGGCTTTTGTGAAACAAGTCCTATGTTGCATTGAGTATATATTAAGCAGTAATCCCACATATAATAGCACCTGCTGACATATCTATGATGCTTGCATAGTGATGAGGTTGCTTATGATGTATTCTTATCATGAAGCAACCGAAAACTTTACTAAAAGGTCATGACGTTTTCCTGTAGGCTCTCTAATTTGGCAACAGCATCTGTGCCAGGCTATATCAAGTGTAATTTTGTTTTAAAAACATGAAATACAAATTCATCGTGGTGCACTGATGTAAACAATTTATTTAACATGTTCTGTGTGATATAGGTCTTTACAATATTCTCACTAATAGTGCCTTTGCTACTAATTTTTAAATATAGCCCCTCAAGAGAGTGTAGTGCTGCAGCATTAATGTGGGGGAGATGTAGACTCTGTTATCATGTGGAAAAGCTAAGGCTTTGGATTGATACAATGTTTGATAAAATACCATGCAGATTTTAGGACTAGAAACACAATAGCTCTAAGCCCCGCCCATCTGTCTGCAGAAGCTGTGCTTGAAGAGGCTGCAGTTAAAAGATTAAAATGAAACATAAGATGTAAAACCAGTCAGGGTTGTTTTTTACTTTAAATACAGTTTCTTTTTCCTGTTTCACTTTTTAAATGTTGAAATGTAGTTAATATGCAATGGAATGACAGAGTTCTTTATGTATGTGGTTCATTGCATCCACTCAGAAATGTCCCTCCTCATCCTTTCTAGTTAATTCTGACTCACCAAGATATCCACTTCAAATTCTTTGTTTTACAGAATTTTATATATGTTCAGCCCTCATATGAATAGAAATGCAATAATCTATCTTTTGGAAATTGACTGTTTTATTTAATAAACCTTATGAGTATGTGTACTAGCCTTCCACCACACATGATGAGCATTGCTAAGATGGAGATGGTCTATACACATAGAGAGAACTGTTTTGCACATTGGAAACAATCACTGTGTTGAAGATGCCAGTTCAGATTTATCAAGGTGATACTGAATGCAACAGTTGACTTTTTTCTGTCTTACTTTTTTCTAAGGTTCCTGTAGGTTAAGTTCTAATCCACTTTCAGGAAGACACAAAGCTGATTGATGATACCTTCCCTTCTGATGCCCATTTGGCTTGTTTAATACTTGGATTTCTATTTCTCTAAGCTTTCTTGGATTCTGTAGTTGTCATTTGGACAACCTATTAAAGAGTGGGCTTTAGTTGTGTACACTAACCTGCGACTGAGGCAGTGCTTCTAACTACTGCCTTTAACTGTCAGCCACTACTCCAGGCTTCACTGGAGCAGATCCTTGAAAGGCATTACCAGTCAGGGGTGGTTCCTGAGCCCTAGAGCACAAGAAACTTCTCCAGAGGTGTTGGGTATCATGCTTCAGCTGCTTCTCAGGGTCTACCTTGGTCTTCTCCAGGGAAACTCCCATATAGTCTGTATCCTTTGCCTTCAGACCAGCTCTGGCACTTCCCATGTTGCTCTTAGTATCATCTAGCGCTCATGGGAAACAGAAAATCTTTTTAAGTAGGTCTACCTTCTCCTATCTTCAGTTACTTCTGTGATCTTAGAAAGCACCCATACAAATGAATTTTTAGAAATGAACATTCTGTAAATATCTATGAAGCAAATATTTGGTTGACTTACTTGTATCTCTCTGGACTAAATGCCTGTGTATAAGATTTGTGCATTGTGGGTCTTTTCTTGCCCTCTCTCTCACACGTTTGTGCATGTACACACATCCTCACATCCCCATATCTACATACACCGTTGGTAAGTATCCCCAGTAGTGGTATAGTTTTCTGTTTTCATCAGCCATGTGTGGGGATTAAGGACTGTCACCAGCACTTATCAGTCTTTTCTATTTTAGCCATTCCAAGTGAGAAAGTGCATTTTTCTTTTTAATTTGCATGACTAATGGTGTTAAGCATCTTTTCCTGTGCTAATCTATCATTTATCTGTCCTCTTTGGGGAAGAGTTTGTTCAAGTCTATTGCCCATTTTGCTTGTTATATTTTCATCATTTACTTTTATATCCAGCATTAAAAGGACAATGAGAATATTCTTCCAGTGTTCTGACTTGTCTGTCATTTTTTTCCACGGTGTTGTTATGAACACAATTTTTAAATTTTGGTAGATATTAATTTATCATTATTTTAACTTTGGAAATAACATTTCTGTTTTGCAATTTATGGTCTTGAAAATATTCTCCAGTGGTTTATGCCAGAGAAATATTTGTGTATGGAGCATCACAGGAATTGAGGATAATTGTTTTATTGTAGTCTTATTTTTCAGCCTCAGTTATGAAGAAGACTTTATCTTCACACTACTTTATTTATTACTTGATTATAAATAAAAGACCTGTTCAAAGGGGCCTATTCTGAACTCTTTACTTCATTGTTTTTATCAATGCCTTTATTATCTTTATGCAATTCTATATCATCTTAGCTGATATCATCTTAGTTGTTCCTGATTAATATCTGTTACTTTAAAGGTTTCTAATTTTTTTTAAAGTTGATATTTTTTCTTTCAAACACTCCATAATTGCTTTTAAAGTGTAGAAGCATCTCATCTGTTTTTTCCAAAGGCCCTACTGAAATTTGGGGTTGTGGGGAGAGGATCTGCAGGCAAATCTTTACGGAAAAACATCTTCATAACCCCAAGTCTTTCAGTTTCCTGTTAGTGCATCTGCCACCATTTTAGATTGTGTCTTGGTAATGCTAATGGCTTCTGGTGTGGGACTGTGCTGCTTAATTTGGTGTAACCTAGAATTACATGGGAAGGCAGAACCTTAACTGAGGAACTGTCCCAATTATATTGACCTGTTTTGCATGCACTTTAAAAAACTTACCCTGTATATTTGATGCTTTTAACTTCTCTTTTATTTTGTTCTATCATTTTCTACTTTTCATTACCATGTCCAGAATCTCAAGTGCTTATTTTATGTTAGTGTCCATGATTATTCTTCCGCAGCACTATGATAACATTCACTTACCATTTAAGTACCGATTTTTTTCTTTTGTAGATTTTATGAGATTTTCAAGACCCCAATCATTTTGTCTGTGAAAACTTGCAGGTTGGTTTTGTTTTCTCTCTTCTCCGAGTGCCTTTTGATTTCTTAACCTGTATTTTTGCACTGTCTAGACTTACACCGCATTAGTACCATAAAGAAAGGAGAGTAGACAATCTCGTCTTCATGATGGTGGTTTAAATGGTTTGATTTTTCAACAGTAAAGATGATGGTTAGTTGTGGGGTTTCCTTGGAAGTATTTACTGCCCTAGGCAATTTAATTTTTTCTCTAGCACTTTGCTGACATTTTTTTTTATTATTATGGAGGCAATGTTTTTGTATTTTTTCATGTGTTGAAGATAGGAATGTATTCTCTCTTTGATTTTTGTTATTATGCAACACATTTTTCTCCATCAGTCTTACAATGTTTAATCAGTCATGTATTCTCAATCATGCTTGATAATAAAACATAAATGATTAATGTGCTGATTTTACTTTTACTTTTCTGGTACTTTTGAGGATCTTAAAGAACATGAATATTACTTTGCCAGAAAATATTGTCTCATTATTTATTTTCTTTTCATAATGTTTGTTAGACTTTTGCTTTGTGTTAACACTGGTATCTTAAAGTGAGCTCAGGAGAACTTTCTTCTGCCTTCTATGTTCTGAAGAAGTTTTCCTGTTTCTTTGTACTGCTCAGTCAGCCATAAAGTCATCTAGCCTGAAGTTTTCTTCATAGAAACAGTTTGATTTGAAATTCAATTTCTGTAATTGATCTAAGTTTATTTTGATTTTCTACTCAGCAATAAGTGCGGTGATCTGTGTTTTTGAAGTGGTTTGTCATTTACATGTCAGAATGGCTAAAATCAAAAACACCAATGATAGCCTTTGCTGGAGAGGTTGTGGAGGAAGGGGTACACGCATCCATTGCTGGTGGGAATGCAAACTTGTGCAACCACTTTGGAAAGCAGTTTGGCGGTTTCTCAGGAAATTCGGGATCAACCTACCCCTGGACCCAGCAATACCACTCTTGGGACTATACCCAAGAGAGGCCCTATCATACAACAAAAGTATATGCTCAACTATGTTCATAGCAGCATTGTTTGTAATAGCCAGAACCTGGAAACAACCTAGATGCCCCTCAATGGAAGAATGGATGAAGAAATTATGGAATATATACATATTAGAGTACTACTCAACAGTAAAAAACAATGACTTCTTGAATTTTGCATGCAAATGGATGGAAATAGAAAACACTATCCTGAGTGAGGTAAGCCAGACCCAAAAAGAGGAACATGGGATGTATTCACTCATATTTGGTTTCTAGTCATAAATAAAGGACATTGAGCCTATAATTCGTGATCCTAGAGAAGCTAAATAAGAAGGTGAACCCAAAGAAAAACATGTAGTCATCCTCCTGGATATTAACCTTTATTAGGCGATGAAAGGAGACAGAGTCAGAGTCCCACACATTGGAGCACCGGGCTGAAACCCCAAGGTACAAATCAGAAGAAGGAGAGAGAGCACGAGCAAGGAACTCAGGACCGCAAGGGGTGCACCCACACACTGAGACAATGGGGATGTTCTTTCGGGAACTCACCAAAGCCAGCTGGACTGGTACTGAAAAAGCATGGGATAAATCTGGACTCGCTGAATATAGCGTACAATGAGAACTACTGAGAAGTCAAGAACAATGGCACTGGGTTTTGATCCTACTGCACGTACTTGCTTTGTGGGAGCCTAGGCTGTTTGGATGTTCACCTTACCAGACCTGGAAGGAAGTGGGAGGTCCTTGGACTCCCCACAGGGCAGGGAACCCTGACTGACAAGAGAGGGGGAGTTGTTTGGGGGAGGGGGAGGGAAATGGGAGGCAGTGGTGGGGAGGAGACAGAAATCTTTAATAAATCAATACATAATAAGAAAAACACAAAAAACCAAAAAAATAAAAATTTGGCTTTTTTTGAAAAAAATTAGTGAATATCTCTCTCTCTCTCTCTCTCTCTCTCTCTCTCTCTCTCTCTCTCTCTCTTACGTTGGTCTGATATCTTATGATATTGGCCTTTTATTTCCTTCCTGCTATTGGGTGGAAAGAATTGCCTATGGTTTATTAACCTTACAATTACGTTAAACGAACAACGATTTCACTCTGATTTTTTTTTTGTTTGTTACTTCAAAAAATTATAGGAGTTGATGTCTCCATGGTTAATAGTACTTCCTGCTCTTGCATGTGTGTGTGCATGTGCGTGTGCATGTGTGTGTGAGGGGAGTAATGAATATAATTATAGCCGGTCTTGCAGTATGGACTTTCCGAGACCAAAAGTCAAAATACATCTTACTGGATAAAAAAAGCCTTCTTTCTCTCTTACAAGAAGCTATCCTATCAGAATCACACAGAACTTGACATACACATCCATGAGAATCCCTTTCAGTGTATGAAATTTGAATTCCTTTGGCACTAAAATCACAATGAGAAATCTTGGAATATTGCATCTGGTAGCATGCTTCTAAATTAGTGATATTCTATGCTGTTTTCATGACTTCAGCTTTTTCTTTTGCATTTTATAACCAGACCCTCATTAAGAAATTGGTAGTCAACATCTGTTGATAACTTGCCGAATAAAGATGTGACATGTAAGTAATAAGGAGCTGAGAAATAACATCTAGTTTCATATTGGAAGGAAACTGACATCTTCAGTATTTCTTTTGAAATTTGGCAAAAGGTGACCAAAATATAATAAGATGAAAATATGGGTTATTTAAAACTAAGTATATCTCTCTTTAAAATTTAAAATGAAATTGCCATCTGTTAGACATTTATTTGTTAGTTTAATAAATATATATATATATATATATGGCATGCCTGGCTGATACCAGGCATGCCTCAGGATGCTGCACACCACTCACGTTTCAGTAGTGTAATTAATATTGAAATACCTGTGCACGGCTTTCTGCCAGTAACATGCATCATTAGTTCAGGATGGGACATTTGGCTAAAACTAATGTGAGACACACATTAGCTGTTGTCCATATTGTAGTGATTAGTTTTTGTGGCATTCAATATTCTTTTCTTTGAAAGAGAAGAGAGAAGACATAAGAGCTCCCAATCAAGAATGGAAATGCACCCCCCCCTTTTTTTCTTTTGGATGAGTGAGAACATATGGGTATTACAGAGAAGGAGTGATCATGAATAATTTAGAATAACTTGAGACCTTGTGTGGTAGTAAAGATGAAATATGCATTGGTTAAATGAGAAAGAGCTATGCTATTTGGGTTTAAGGTCATTTCTGTAACACACATGTACTATAATTCTTTTTTCCCCTCACTATACTTTCAATGTATAATAGAATAAGTAATGCTGTGTAGCCAATTGAAGAATGAAGCCAGACAGATTTTAATATAATCACTTGAGAAGTTTGAGCTATCAGAAATCAAAAGGCACTACTGATTTCATTTGGGCTAATGATCTGTTTTAGGGCACCATCTCTTCATTTTTATAGTGTATGAAAGCATTTGTTACTGTGTGATAATAGATATACATTCATCTAAAGCATCATTGGCATCACTCCTTGTATGGCATTTTCTCTAAATTGAAGTCCTCATGACTTTGTCATGGTCTCAGTGTCATTGCTACATTAAACCCTATGGAGGGAGTGATGTCCTTTTCCTTCTTGATGGAAGGAAGCTCAGACTCTGTAAACTCAGAGGAGAGTTTGCCACACCCTTAGATCTATTTTCTCTAAGACTGTAGTCCCCATAATGCGGCAATGCTCCAGTGGAAGGCCACACATCCAAGAATATTTGGGCAACATGAATTTACCTTGATGGGGAAAAAATAAAAAGAATATTTGGGCAGGAAGGGAAGTGGGGATGGATTTGCGAATAGATGGGGGAGGGAAGATTAAAATAATTAAAATGTGCATGAAATTCCCAAACAATCAGATAAAAAGGAAAAGTGTTTGGGAATTCATGGCATCCCTCTTTTGGAGGCTGACATTGATCTCTCAGCAACTACAGGAATTGATGGCTAATATCAGAAGAAAATAAGATAATATTTTAGGTGTGAAATTAAATCCAAAAACTTGACACTGTTTGTCTACAGTAGAGACAATGTTTGAGTTTATTCTGTGAAAGCAGGAACAATTATGGAAAAAAGGTATGTGGGAATACTGTAAATGTATTCTGTATAGCAAAGAAGCACACAGCCATACCTTAGAGAATCTTCTCCTTTCTTTTTTAACTTAGTGTAAGCTTATAATTAAAATTTGAGAAACACAGAAACCTTTCTGAAGAATGGATATAATTTAAGGGAACTCTTAAGAGAATAGTGTTTAATCTTTCTGACTTTTATCTGAGCCATATAAAAAGTGTTCTTCTGTTTGGGTATGTGTGTAAATGATTAATGTAATTTCACTTCTTACTGATTTATGAAAGTGTTTTTTCTTGCTTGTGGCTGTGTTAAGAAAAACTTTTATTTAATCTGCTTAAGAACTTGTGTGGGAAACATGTGTTTCTTGCTCAGTTTTAACTGGACGTTCTAGACATAGCACCAAGAGGAAGCACTAGAAGGGATGTTGACATACAAAGGAAAGAGTGTTGCGGGAGAAGCTCACAGAGGATCACAAAATGGGAGGCACATGTTAATAATTTTAATTATTTTAAAAATAATTTAAATATTTCCTTTGTGGGGGCTGGAGAGGTGGCTCAGAGGTTAAGGACACTGACTGTTCTTCCAGAGGTCCTGAGTTCAATTCCCAGCAACCACATGGTGGCTCCAACCATCTGTAAAGAGGTCTGGCGCCCTCTTCTGGCCTTCAGGCAGACAGACAGAATATTGTATACATAATAAATAAATATGAAAAAAAATATTTCCTTTGTGTCGGAATAAGAATGAAATTGCTAGATCACATATAATACTATATTTTAATTTTGTAGATAAGTTACATAGTGGGGACCAGGGTGGCCAATTTCCCAAGATTCCACCTGCCCAGGCCTACACCAGGAAAAAGAAAAGATGATGATTTCCAAGGAAGTATTTGAGCTGGGATGGTCGGTAGTTCTGTAGCAGTGGTGGGCAGAGAGGTCATTAAGAAGGACTTGATATACAACATGACTGAAAAATGGAGGAGGTTGAGTGGTGGCAGAGAAAGTAGGAAGTAAACCTTTCTTTCTCCTAAATGAGAAGAAGATATGATATAATTTGAGGGTGTGTGTGTGTTTGTCTGTGGTGATACTGGGGAAAAAGTATGGACTCCACTAGCAAATGGCAAATGTTTGAGAAGGAATTTAAGTACTGTCGATTTCTTCACAATACTGTGTGAAACAGGAGATTCAGAAGTTACCTTTCAGTTGTTAAAAATGTAATAAGTGACCACGCAGTGGCACTTGCCTTTTTTCCCAGATCTCTGTGAATTCAAGGGAAGCCTTATCTACAGAGTGAGTACCAGGACAACCAAAGCTGTTACACAGAAAAACCCTGTTAAAAAAAAAACAAAACTAAACTAAAACCATAACCCAAAATGTGATAAACATTTTTCTTTTGAGATACATTCCTTTACTAAATCGTTTACCACATTAAAAGTGTAACACATTCAGCTGGGCAGTGGTGGTGCAAACCTTTACTCCTGGCACTCTGGAGGCAGAGGTAGGCAGATCTTTATGAGTTTGAGATCAGCCTGGTCTACAAGAGCTAGTTCCAGGACAGGCTCCAAAGCTGCAGAGAAACCATGTCTCAAAAAAAAAAAAAGTGTAACACATTCAAATGGTTGTGCAACCCTGCCTACTCTCCCAGAACCTTCTTATCATCTGAAAAAAAAAAATAGATTAGCAGCCACTTACCATTCTCCCCTCAGGCTGACTAATGCCCAAGTGTACTTTGTATTGATGTCCTTGTAAGTTAATTTCATATAGACAGAATCATATAATATAAAAGCTAGAATACCTTTCTTAACGTAATGCTATCTCGTTGTAGCATGTGTTAAGATTTACCACTTTTTATGGATGAGTAATATTCCACTGAATTGATATACCACCTTTTGTTAAATGTTTGTCAGATGATGGATACCGGCTTCTTCCCTTCTTGCCTCATATACACATCATTGCTTTCAACTTCCAACATTTCATATAGGTTGTGTGAACCTCTATTTTCCTTTGTGTCGGAATAAGAATGAAATTGCTAGATCACATATAATACTATATTTTAATTTTGTAGTAATAGACATTTTTCCCTCCAAAGTCTACTCTGTTCATAACCATGTCATAAATATAGGAGGATTACAATTTGTTCCTGCTTTTTTACTGGTGTCATGAGAATGAATTGCTGTCTCGTATGAATCTTGTCTGAATTTCCCTAATGCTCAGTACTCTGATTTGGATGTTGAATGCACTTGGGAGGCCACATGTCTTACGGCTTGATCTCCAGTCTGTGATTGTTGTGATATAGAAGAGCTTTTAGCTGGTGAAAACCAGAGCTAGCTCCTTGGGTGACTGTTGACATGCCCTTAAAGGTTGTAGGATCAAAATAAGAAGGCAGCTGATGATGGACTATAACCCCTGATGTTGTGAGTCAGTAGCAACCTTTATTTTAATATATTAATGGTCTTAGATATTTTCTTATCTTGATATGGAAAGCAAAATGAGAGAAGTCATGGTGCTGAACTTTACATGAGCTTCTTGGCTAATTGTGTATATTCTTTGGAGTATTGTATTTAGTTTCTTGGTTTTCGTTGGATAATTTGCCTTTCTTGCATCAAATAATTAACATAGTCTTTATATTAAAATCTTAACATATGCATGATTTATGAGTATTTTATCTCTTTTTCTAGTTTAATCACAAAAGTTATTAAATTTGATCAAGTTCAGTATTTTATTTTTCTTTTGTTTTTTCTACTTTAAGAAAGTGTATTTAAGAAATTGTGTAATGGAAGGACGTAATGATTTACCCAAATGCTTTCTACTGAAGGGCTTATAGGGTTAGCTCTTACATTCTGACTTTTGTTCTATTTGAATTGATTTTTGAAGATTATTTGAGATTGAGCTTTAAAGGTGCTAATTTGAATGTGGGTATCTTATACTATATGATGAAGAGGGATATGCCTCTGGCACCTGGTGTATTGTCTTTACTCTACTCCTGAACTAGTTAATATTGATTGATAGCTTGAAAAAATATGGAATTATACAAGATATAAATCTCTGGATGTGTTTGTGAAGAAGTTTCTTGATGGAATTCAGTGAACTGAGGGGATGGAAGCATTCCATAGACACGGCTCCATGAGCAGATAAACAGGAGAAAGCATACTTGCTGTGGAACAATGGATTACCCTGTAAAGATTTGTTTCTTGTACATGTTTAGTAAAATGCTGATTGGCCAGTAGCCAGGCAGGAAGTATAGGTAAGGTGGCGACAAGGCAGAAAGTAGAGGCAGGGCAAGGAGAACAGGAGAATTCTGGGAAAAAGAAAGATACAGTCTGCAGTCATAACCCACATGCAGAGGAAGCAAGATGAGAATGCCTTGCTGAAAAAGGTTTCAAGCCAGGTGGCTAACACAAACAGGAATTATGGGCTAATGTAAGATGTAAGAAATAATTAGTAAGGGCTGGAGAGATGGTTCAGAGGTTAAGAACCCTGGCTGATCTTCAGGAGGTCCTGAGTTCAATTCCCAGCAACCACATGGTGGCTCACAACCATCTGTTATGAGATCTGGTACCCTCTTCTGGCCTGCAGGCATACAAAGAGGCTGAGCACTGTGTACACAGTAAATAAATAAATCTTTAAAAAAAAGAAATAATTAGTAAGAAGCCTGAGCTAATAGGCCAACCAGTTTATAATTAATGTAGACCTCTGGGTGTTTCTTTAGGACTGAACAACTGCAGGAGTGGGTGGCAGCAGGACAGAAACACACACTGGGCATTGGCATTCAGTGGTCAGCCGCTTGGCAGCAGATGCTGTGACCAGCTGCCTCATGCTCCTCTTAATATGCTGTCTTTGCCATAATGGACTATGTCCTCAAACTGTGCTTCAAAGTAGACCCTTCCTTTGGTCAGATTTCCTGTCACAGCAATGAGGAGAGTAAGAAATGTAGCACTCTTGTCCAAAGCAATTAGCTTGGGTTTGGGTATTTACCTCTGCGATCAAATATATTCCATAATCTGTTTTCCGTATGGCAATGCCAACACTACTGCTATAGTGTGCTTAGTTGTTGCTCTTCTACAGGCATGTCATGTTATATCAGATGTGGATACTACAGGTGGACATGCAGTGATTACCATAGAATAGGCCTCTGAATTCCAATATGGGAAGAGTCATTTTACCATTCTGCTGAATGAAAAAAAAATGGTTTATTTTTTCCTAGTTTAAGAGCTGGATGCATGAAATGGATTATGTACATGGACTGGTGAATGTTTGTCTTGCCCTCATATGCAGCATACTTAGGGAAGAAGGGAGTGTCAGAGGAGACTTTCAGGACTCAGAAACACTAAATATTGTAGCACAATTAATAAAAACCCAGAGACAGATATTGGGGTTCAACCTGAAGGTCAGAAAAGCAAAACAGCCAGCCACTGGCTCTTACCTCCACCTCATTTCAAAATATCAATCCTGCTTCTTAGAATCTTCAAAATGAGAATGACTGAGAGCGGTCGCCTCCAGTTTTATATTCCTCTCTAGTGCTGGGATAAATGGTGTGCGCTACTAATGCCTGATTTTTATGGCAAACTAGTGTGACTACTGTAGGATTAAAGGTATGTGTCATCACTACCTGGTCTGTAAGGCTGACCAGGACAGCTGTTTTACTCTCTGATTTTCAGGCAAGCTTTATTTATTAAAATACAATTGATATATCACTTCAAAATACGTTGATGAGAATTGTTGCAGAACCTTGACCAGTGGCAGATTGAAGACAGGCTATGGGACATTTAAGATAGAGAGCAATATATGACCCAAGGCAGAGGTGAGATATTCACTGTTATAGGATGACTGGCAGGGGAGAATGAGTTATCAAGGAACGCCAATGTTAAAGAGCAAAGAGAAACCATGAAACTGGAAGTCAGGCAGGAAAAGAGCGACAAATACTGTTTACAGGATGTTCTTAATTGATGCTATGATCCCCATGCTCTGTAGGTTTTGTTTTGGAGTTTCTAACTACACAACAGAGGCTTCTGATGTATGTTATCTATGTAAATTATGGGTTGTTTTGACAAAAAGCACCAGTAAATATATGACTTCCACATTTCTCATTGTTGTAGTTTTTAGTATGCCTGAATAACAGCTGCCACTTAGTGAGCCTGTTACTGCAGGCACATTGCTAAATGCATTGCTTAATTTGAATAATTTCATCTTTAAAATAAACCTATAGAAGCAAAAAAATGAACGTTATTCATGTTCTGGATGATGGAACCCAAGTTCCCAAAGCAACATACCCAGTATTTTGTAACTAGTGAATGGTGAATTAGAAACTAAATCTTGGGTTTTTACCCATAAGTTTCCTCTTTCATGAAAGCCACATATGTTGATCACTCCTTGGGCCAATCATGTGAGAATCTTGTATGTGAAGAAGGCATCATCCAGGGGTAATTTGAACCTTAGTACTTTGTATATATGGTAGGGTTAGCATACTTACCTTGTAGTTGAGGTGCTTGAGATAAAATCTAAGAACTAAGTTTGGGTCCTCAGGACACAGGTAATAATGACATGGGATATGGAGCACAACTCTAACTCCAGCACTGGTGGGCAGAGATAAGATCTCTGGGTTCTGTCAGCTGGCTAGTGTAGCTGATTTGGTTGAATCTAGGTTCAATGAGAAACTCTGTCTCAAAAAATCAAAATCGAAAGACACCAACTTTCATCTGTGACCTGTACATGTAGCTGCACACCCTTGTGTATTCATCCTCACACACCTGAACACACAAACTTACACATACATACACAAAATATAGTTAAATACTTTATATGTATTGGATCACTTTTCAGCTATTCTTTATACCACTTGAAGCAAGAACTTGCCTTTATGTCATTGCCAAGCACAAGTACAATAGACCACTGTAATTCAGAAATCGGGACATATACACAATTTTGATTATAATATTTTGTGTTTTCATTATCTCAAAAATCCTCCTAATTCAAATATGAGTTATTTTCCCATGATTATTGTGATCTCAAGAAAAAGCATGACCTCTATAGGTTTGATAATCTACACAGAAGCTAAACAGGAAATGTATTCAAAATCAAAGGAATTGATTTTTATGATCATATTTTTTTTATCTTCAGTTATACATTTCAAGTTTCTAAGTAAAACCAGGAACCTAAATCCAACTTGTCTAATGTATTCTAAGCAATGCTTCAGCGAACTCATGATTTTTCAGCAGTTCCTGAGAACAAGACCTCTGAAATTGAAGCCAAGTTTTGATGTTCTTTGCTTTTATGAGCCAAGGAGGTAATACACTACACAGGATTATCACATAGCATTGGCCCCAACATGAAATAAGCTGAATGGAAAAATTAGCCAGAATTTTGTCTCTAGAGCTGTCCAGCATTTAATATCATAGTGTTTAAAGCACGGGGAATGTTGATAGGGAGTATGCTGATTGCACTTCTTACTGCAAAATTTTATATGTGAGCGAAACTCTCTGATTCTGAGAGATCAGCTGTATGTACTTACTAAAGCTGGTACTTGAAAGTACCCTTCTGCATAGTGAGCTTTCTAGATCAGGAAAAAATATATTTGGGTGCAATTGGTATTGTGCTGGGTGCTCAGGCATTGAGCATCTCTGCTTTCTGGTGTACGTGTTAGCATGTTTGACACTCCATCCTGTGATGTTATTTTCCATAGCAAAATAAAGGCTGTCTTAGGAGGTCTTACCTAGACTCAGTGAGCCCTGTAAAAGCAGATCATGTTGTCTTTCCAGTATTTTCTAGAGGCACAGGCTAGAAAAATGAACTTTCTTTGGCCCAGAAGAAGGCAAATATCTACTTTGTGAATTGCCTTTGGGAGCCTCAAATGAAAGTTTGCAGGTATCACTTAGAAGCTATGTGTTCAGCTATGCTGACAGCTACTAAGCTAAGGGTGAGTCCTTTTCTTCTACCATGAGATGTGAATGCATCCACATATCCAAGTCAACGTATCTGAGGATCCCCAAGCCTTAGGTCAGCAAGCTATGGTACCTTGATGATATTCTTGTTATACCTGATACCAATCGTCCAATTAAAACATTCATAGATCCCTGACCCATGGCGATGTGAGATAGTAAGCAGAATTGTCAAGCCCAGTTCCAGTGAACAAATCTATGCACCCAAGGCTGATGAAATCTTGCGGAAGAGGGTTTTGAAAGATTCTAAATCAGAGGATCAGAGAGTTTGCTGAGGCTGCGCATTCTAGTAACTGTTGTGGGTTATTTGTGTACTGTGTGGTGGTGCATTGTTGTGATTGGTGTAATAAAGAGTTGAATGGCCAAGAACAAGGCAGGAGGATTAAGCCAGACTTCCGGGAAAAGAGAGAAGAAGTAGGAGATGAATCTAGGCTCCAGAGAGACACCAGAAGAGATGAAAGAAGCAGGATGGGCAGTTTGTGACAGACTATATAATAATAGAAATGGTTTAAGTTATAAGAGCTACTTAAAGGCAAGTCTAAGATAAAGCTAAGCTTTCATAACTAATAAGTCTCTGAATTGTTAGATGTGAGCTGGCAGCCCAGAGGAAAGTTCAACTACAAATAATGTTCAAAAATCCTCTCATCGCCAGGCGGTGGTGGCGCACCCCTTTAATCCCAGCACTTGGGAGGCAGAGGCAGGCGGATCTCTGAGTTCGAGACCAGCCTGGTCTACAAGAGCTAATTCCAGGACAGGCTCAAAAAAAAAAAAAAAAACCACAGAGAAACCCTGTCTCGAAAAAAACCAAAAAAACAAAACAAAATAAAACAAAAATCCTCTCATAAAGTCTCACTAACATGTCTGCCTCAATGCAGGCTAAGCCTGGACATGCTGAAGTGAATGGGAGAAGACCATGAGGTCTCACCCCTACACAAAGAACTAAGGAATAGTGAGAATAGGAGAAATAGTGTTTCTCAGGGAAAAATGCACCAATTGATTATTCAATACCAAGCAATCAATCCTGAATACTTACATATAAGCAACATTACCTAGACTAAGTAGGATATATACACATACATGTATATCTACATACATATATACACACATATATTCTACACAAGCATAAATATATATTTATATTTGTGGAAAAAAGAGACCATAAATTTGAAAGAAAGCATTGAAGGGTATATGGGAGGATTTGGAAGAAGGAAAGTGGGAAATGATGTAATTATATGATAATCTTTTTTTTAAAATTATTTATTTATTTATTTATTTAAATTTATTTATTTATTAAAGATTTCTGTCTCTTCCCCGCCACCACCTCCCATTTCCCTCCCCCTCCCCCAATTAAGTCCCCCCCAGCCCGAAAAGCAATCAGGGTTCCCTGTCGTGTGGGAAGTCCAAGGAACCCCCGCCTCCATCCAGGTCTAGTAAGTTGAGCATCCAAACTGCCTAGGCTCCCACAAAGCCAGTGCATGCAGTAGGATCAGAAACCCTTTGCCATTGTTCTTGAGTTCTCAGTAGTCCTCATTGTCCGCTATGTTCAGAGAGTCCGGTTTTATCCCAGGCTTTTCCAGACCCAGGCCAGCTAGCCTTGGTGAGTTCCCAGTAGAACATCCCCATTGTCTCAGTGTGTGGGTGCACCCCTTGCGGTCCTGAGTTCCTTGCTCATTCTCTCTCTCCTTCTGCTCCTGATTTGGACCTTGAGATTTCAGTCCGGTGCTCCAATGTGGGTCTCTGTCTCTGTCTCCTTTCATCACCTTCTGAAGGTTAATATTCAGGAATAATTAGAAGAACAAAATGTTGTGCTTTGAATCAGTCCCAAGTAAACAGACATTCATTGCCTATTCATACTTTGACAATGCAAAAAGAAACAAAGAGGGAGCTATTGGAGCCATCAACCTTCTATGAATAGAATAGGTTCTTTGCACTAGTTTTCATGCTAAGGCCAAATAAAGTCCCCATTTGCCTCACTTTCATTTGCTTTTACAAGTGATTAGAAACTTCTAATAGAATGGCACACATACTTTTGAAAAAATTAGAGACTGAATAAGAGTTTGTATGTTGAATTACATCAATCTGCCTTTTTGGAAATTGAGACTTAGGGCTAGGAGGCAACTTAGTCCGTAGAGGAAATCCTGGATTTGATTCTCAGAACCACATCAAACTGGCTGTGGTGGTACATGGTCATAACCTGAGTATGAGGCAGAAGTATCAGTTCAAGGCAATCTTCAGCAACTTAGGGCATTTGAGGATGGCTTAAGATACACGTGACTCTATAAAAATAGTTGATGGCGACTTTTGAATTACTTAGATATTCCTTTATGCTGTGAGTTAGAAAGTTTGGAGAGAGTACTTAAATTTGGGAGCATAGTTGGTGACACCCAGTTTGCAGAGAATTGCCGATGGATGTTAGAATGAGTAGATACTGTTAAAATCTTGCTAACACAGATTTTTCTATATTTAGTGTCTATAGATTAGTAAGTTTTCTTTACAGAGAAGGAATGCTATAAATTATAACCATCAGAGTATTGAATTTGGCTATTGTTCCCTCTTTTGTGTTCCTGTAGTTTTTGTTAAACACTCTTTCTGTGCTCCTCTGAACGTATTGAAAATCCATACTCAGAAGCATCAGAAAAGTGACCTTATAGAAAAAGACTATCCACTTCATCTTCCCAAGATTTCAAGTGGACCCTTTTCATGGATGATATGTAGGTGCCAGGAACTAAGCAGGCTTAGATACCCTTTTCAGATTTGGTCTTCACTGTTGTAATTAAAGTGTTCTATATCACACAGTAGGACCTCAGAAGATGCTGAATTGACTGCAACTATTTGACAAACATCTATCAGAGATGCGGAAGCCACCTTAAGTATTTCGTTCATAAGGATTCCATATCTTTCTGCCATAGGCTTCACAGGCAATTGCAAGTGACTTTATGTACTTGTCACTGCATAGTACGTATTCTTTACCACCTGCTATGTATGGTAGCCTAAGAAGATAGGTTTCTCACAATTGGAGAATGGCACCTCATGATGTGGAAGGTGTTCTTCTCTGTTTAAAAAAAAAATAAGGGTGCTGGCTGTCCAAACAGAATGGCAAAAGTCCACTCTAACTGTAATAGTGTTAGGGTAGCTGCAAATTAGATTCCATTATTACTCCATAATAACATAGTGAAAATTGGAGCTTGTAGATGTCACCTTTCCAATAGGCATATGTCTGTTTGAGTTCTCACAATCTAACAGTGAATATGAAATTCTTTTCTTTTTTTTCCCCTATGGGTTTCAAATGAAAAAGACAGCCTGAAGAGGAGAGATGAGAAAGCAGAAACATCTGTGGTTTGGCAAGCAAAAGAAACACTGAGAGTATTTGGGGTGACTTGTGGATTGTATAGAAACAAACAGAGTGAACCCAGCAGCTGCAGTGGATACGCTGTTTAAAGCCGTTCCCCCAGAACAGGAACAGTGGGACAATCCATTACTGAGTTGCATGATGCATTGGAATGTTGAGCTAATCAGGCAATCTAATTGAGTGAACATCTGCTGCTGCTTTATCATTATTCTCAAATGGGCATTATCTCTTTGCATGCCAGGGATGGCTAAGTATCTCTCAGCCCTTCTAATAGAAGCTGACTCTGGGGTTTATGTTTCAACTGCTTTCAATTGCCCTGAAATTTAGGTGACCCAATTTAAGGTCAAATACAGCATGGTTTTTCTTTTGATAGAACTATTTTTGGAGGAAATGATTAAAAATGTTGATGTTCAGGTGGACTGGTGAGGTATGAGGGTATTTCATTGAATTGGGAAAGAGTACTTTCATGCTGTCTTCCTACTAAGAAGGTAGAGTTACATGAGCCATGGTAACAGACAACAAACTGTGAAGAAGATGTGGAAGCCCAGTGTCCATGAATATAAAGGTCCTCACACAAGTGCAGGGAACTTCAGCACACACATGTAATTTCCTCATTAGTCCTCTTTTCTTGCTGGAGGGTTTTACCTGGATATACTCCGTGCCTATACTTTAGTCCTTTAATTATTTTTCAACCATCATTTTCTGGATGCTGTTGCCATAGCATCCAGCAGATAGAGAAGAAACAGCAATAATATTTGGCTGTTTTAACTCTAAAACTCAGTCGCCACACACAAAGATGTGAAAATAGGAGGGATGTTGAGCAGGGATCCTGTGGTAGAGGGTGGAGAATGCAAGAAGGAAAAGGTGGTGAACACGACTTAAGTTCATCATATAAATGTATGAAGCCGTCACTAAAGAATTTAAAAGGGCATGCAACAACTCTAAAGAAAAAAAGGAAAAATGTGCGAATAAAGAATTTCGAATCATAATGAACACAATACCATTGCAACAAACACAGGCTCGTGGAGTGACTGCACCAAACTTTACATGCACTTGCTTTGCAGCTAATGTTGGAATCTTTGCCTGCAAATATGTATACTTGTTCTCTTTGTTGTCAGTCACTTCTATTAGGAATAAGAATTAAAAAAAATGATAGAGCTACTAGAACTATCAGGTGAGGACGAAGATGGTGCTGAGGCGCTAGACGAATTCTACTGTCTCTAATACGCCAGGTATGGGAGGAAAAGGTCACTTCCTTTCATAGTTTTGTAATATTGATATTCTTTTGAAGATTATGTTGACTTGGATTGTGAGTGCGCACTCTGGATCAAACTTACCCCCATATGTGATCATCAAATCTGAAAGTAAATTCTTAGAAAAACATAACTGTATAATGTTTTGAATGAAAAGTGGTGGCAGTCATCTTTTCGTTTGCCAATACCTGCTGAAATCTAACTGCTCTTAAAGTTTTGTAAAAAAGTGGTGAGGGCCTTACTAGACCTGGATGGAGGTGGGTGGTCCTTGGACTTCCTACAGGTCAGGGAACCCTGATTGCTCTTCGAGCTGATGAGGGAGGGGGACTTGATTGGGGGAGGGGGAGGGAAATGGGAGGCGGTAGCGGGGAGGAGGCAGAAATCTTTAATAAATAAATAAATTTTAAAAAGATGAAAAAAAAAGTGGTGAGGGTAGAATAATGGGATCCTATCTCATGAAGTTTCCATTTGGCATGGAAGGAGAAAAAAAATTCTAAATCCCCAGTTAGTGTTAAAATCCAGGGAGTGGTAATTGACCAAAGAGCAATATAGCAAGATTAGGACACGTTGAGGAGAAGCAGGGTGCTTCTATAAGGGGAGGATTTATTAGCAGAGACCAGGAGTTTGAGTGGAAAATCAAGCTACCAGAGAGTGTGGTAAAAGAAGGCTTGGGGGCAAGCTTTAGCCAGTGCAGATGTGCTGAGGAGGGTATGGAACAATTCTCTTCCTAAAGGAGGCAACTATGGCTAGAAAAGAGTAAAGGCTTCTGGAGGAGTATGGTGACCCAAGAGGGAGGCATAGAATGGCTTTTGTCACACATAGTGATGAGTCAGTGTTTTAGTTTCTGAACCATGGGAGGCCCTTGATAGGATTTTCGGTGTAGAAATAAAACTTCCGGTGAAAGTTTTAAACATTGGCACTGTATCAACAGAGAGGGAGGCGGATAACTGATTTACATGGCAATTTCAATAATCCACTTAAGAGGTAACAGCCTGGGATGGTAGCTTGGAGATGGAAAGCTGATGATAGTAAAGTATTTCTAAATATCTATAAATATGCGAACATAGATTTCATTATGCATTAATTTGAATTTGTGTATAAAATTGGAAAAAAATTTGGAAAGTGTTTAAAGATAATGAGGGCATCTAAAGCACATAAAATTACTTTCTAATTTCTGTGAGGTTACCAACTGTTCTAATAACTGCAATATGGAGTGACCCTCACAGGCTGTCAACATGTTCCTGGCTCAATACGCTCTGCTGAGCTTCCAGACACAAGGCCATTGTTTAGAGTTAGGCACTTATGTATGCATGTGCATGAAGTTATATGAGCAGACAGAACATATCATCTCTTCTTGCTTAGGCTGAGGACCATACACAGAGAAGAGTATAGTGATATACTTAATGGTAGGTAGCCAAGGGGAACCATCGCTGGGATTGTCTCCCAGGGATCTCCAGTCTCATTGCCAGAGCAGCACTGCCAGTTTATGTTGCCCTTACTATTGGGCATTCACTCCATTTGGGCAATTGGACACATAGTGTGAGTCTTGAGTTGCCACCCTGGGTATGCAGTGGATCTTAGCTTCTTTGGATTAGTATATTCTAACCTTAGAGAAGTATTTTGGGTTTAAGGATGTTACCAGTGTCCTGTTGTTCAGATGTGAATGACTCTGGTGATGACCTTCTATGGGTTTTTGTATGGGTTACTGATGTGTGATTTGATAAACTGGAAATCTGTACTTCACTATGCTAGGCAGTTGCATAACATAAAACAGGAAGCCATAAGAAAGTTAGGTGGGGGAACCAACACCAGAAGAAGCTTCCATCTTTTTTTGTCCTCAGAGGATTGTACTTTGTCTTTTCTTCTCATTTTCTCTTTGAGCAATCCGCAACCCATGAACTTAACATTCAGCTGACCAGTTTGGGTGGATGGTTTGTGGGGAGTGGCTATGTTATATATATATCTTCTTTTCTTTCGTTTCCTCCTTTTCTTTCTTTCTTTCTTTCTTTCTTTCTTTCTTTCTTTCTTTCTTTCTTTCTTTCTTTCATTTTTTTTTCTCTTCAGTTCCATCAAGACTGACTTTGAAGCACAAAGCTCCCCACTGGTGGAGGTAGACTGAGCATGTACAAGGTTACACAAGGACTGCCACATGCCAAAGCTCCCTGGAAACAAGGCTTCTTTTGAGCTGCCTGCAAGCAGGCCTCTAATGAAGCCCCAAAGGAGCTGGTATGGCTGCAGTTTCTCCTTTATTGCATAGGAATTATCAACCTCTCAGGGGTCTTTAGTACCCCAAAACCCACCAGCGGAGATCACTCAACTTCCTGCATCTAAAGAATCACAGCATTTGGGAGCAGAAAGATAACAACTTTCTGTGGGCTTTGTTCATTTTGCTACTAAGGGATGACCAGAAAACTCTGCAAAACTGAGCCAGTCTTAGACATGGGGCTTACTCCCTGTGTGTCTGCCTCTTCCTAATAATAGTATTGATCATGATAAGAACTATAGGCAGCTTTATTGAACTTCATAATGCTGCTTAATATTTCCTATGCCTTATAATATTTGGATATGAAATGACCTTCAAGTATAGATATCATTGTTCATGAACTATAGTCAAAAATTAGGATTTAAGATGTTAATGTATCTAGAGATGATATGCAAATAAAAAATCTTAGGCTGAAATAAGAGTTCTTACACCAATACTATATGAATCATAACTGTGTTGTTCTTTTACCTATTTTATTATTAAAATGATACTGCGATTTAAAATTATTAAGAAGATGTGCTTAGCATACTTCTGATTATTTTCAATATATACATATAAGTTAGGTAGGTATGTATCTGTCACTTAACATCATGAAGAGGGTTACCAATATTTGCTCCTAGGAACTGGAAGCTCCTTTAGCATGCATTCAATTGTAAACAGCATGGAGGAAGGTTTCTCAGATGTATCCTGTAAGAGGAGGTGGGAAGTGGAAATGGAAGGCCATACCAGTTGGTAAAATTATTATGCCTTAGGTCCACTCATGAGGAGTTCTGAGATGCTTTAATCCATCTCAATTCTCTAACCTTGGTGCAGTGGAGTGGGCCTTAGTATGTCATGAAAATTTAAGAAGTCATATGCAATTACATCAGAAGATGAAGGAATAATTTGAGTGAACCTTTTTGTTTGAAGACATTTCCTAGAGAGAAACCCAACTGAGAGTCATCAGCCACCTATATTTGTAGCAGTTGGAACAATGAATATTTCATTAAGAAGAGGAATTGCTATAGTCTGCCTTCTATGTAGCACACATTGCCTTGTATACCACAATAAGATTTGAAAACTCCTTGCTATGTATTTTTTTTAGGCTCTCCTACTTAAGAGAAACTTAAGAAGAGACAAAAAATAGAAAATGTATCCCACTGTAAGCCACTGGACAGGTCCGGATGGAAATACATAATTACCTTCTCTCCCCTGGTATCATATGGTAGTTTGTCAACTTGACACATCTAGAATTACCTTGGAAGGGAGTCTCAATGAAGAATTATCTACATTAGGTTGGCCTATGGATATGCCTATAGGGAATTTTCTTAATTGGGTCAACCATGAGGGGAAGACCCACTCTGAATATGGGTGTCATCACTTCATGTGTTGAACCCTAGACCAAGAAAATGAGAATTGAGCTGAGCATTCCATTTATGCATGAATTCACTGCTGTCTGCTCTTAACTGTAGGTATGATATGATTAATTATTCAAAGTTCTTGAGGCTTTTACTTTCATGTAATAGTGGACTGGTATATGGAATAGGGTGCAAACCTAGCCCTTCTGTCTTAAATTGGTTTTTTCAACTTGTTTTTCCCCCCCACAGCAATGAGAATAGGAACTAAGACTAACTATTCTAGAGTCTCTGTCTCTCTGTCTTTGTGTGTTAGACTTCAGGTCTAAAACACCTGCAGCATCAATATGGAAACTACATTATGAAACTTAGTGGTGCTCTAGCTGTGTTTTCTAATGCAAATTATCACTCTATAGAAATGAGGATGTACATATTTTTAATGTAGAGGGTTTAAATTGTTTTGAAATTTATTTCATACAGGAGCACAGTATTTTTGTATTTATAAATCTTTTTCCCTCCAACTTTTCTTGTGTTTCCTTCTACTTACTCTCAAATTCATGAACTCTTCTTCAACTATTATTCCTGTCTATGTGAGGGAATGTTGAACAATAAGACACTCCATTCATTTGGAGCTTGTTTTCTTCTAGAAAAAAACTGGTCTTTGGGCAAGGAACTACACATACTTCAACCACTGACAAAATGCAGTGTCTATATAGGACAAGCAGGTTGCAAGAAAAAAAAAGACTGTCAAACCTTGCCAAGACAGGGTAAGACAGTTTTGGAAATTTTCCTGCCTCTGAAAATGGTCTTCCAGTTACTCTAGGCCTTAGCCATAGTTGGGTGCTCCAGCGTTGCAAATGAGACTTTTGTGACTGTCCAGGCAGCAAGATGTCTCTGTCAATTCCAGAGTTTTGGAAGTTGCTTATAATGCACTTCCCGCTTACTTAGGTAATATTATATCCTTCTGTTATCTTCGATGGAGTTTGAATAGATAAAATTATAGTTTTTCTTAGTTATGATCAAAGATAAAGAAGATTTAATATTGTAACTACAATTTTTGTGTGAAACCTGTTTTCTTACATGTAATTTTACTATGTTAAAGTTAATTTTTTATTTAAACAGAAGAGGGGAAATGGTATGGGAAGTCTTTCTGTATATGTGTTGTTTCTGTTGGCTAATGAATAAAGTTGCTTTGGCCCTTAGCATAACACAAGAGTGCAAGGTTGAAAATTCCAAACTAGTAGAGGAGGAGAGAGTAGGTAGAGTCAAGGAGAAGCCATGCAGCCACTGCAGGAGACAGACACAGAAGACAAGACACTGGATGGAACCTTACCGGTAGGCTACAACCATGTGATGATATACAGATTAATAGAAATGTGTTAATTTAAGATAGAAGAGCTAGCTAGCAATAAGCTTAAGACATTGGTCAAACAGTATTGCAAATAATATAGTTTCTGTGTGATTAATTCAGGTCTGGGTATCCAGGAATGAACGAGTGGCCTCCAACTATGTGTGTGTGTGTTTCCGCATGCACATATAGAGTTATATGGAAATATCTATATATAACATACTAAATGTTATAGTTTTTAGTGTTGCTCATGTGTATATATGTTTAGCACTGACCCTGAGGATTGACTAACCTATCAGGGATCTCTTCTTGGAGAAAATGTATTTTCTGTCTTTTAGCAGTAGTTAATTGCTTCTAGCTCTTTATCTAGGGGCGTGCCTTGTGAAATTTCCCATCTGTGTTGGCCTGCCAACTGGTGTCATCATTATGAAGGTCTTGTTTAGGCAACCTAATTGTTGAAGTTCCATGGGTTAAAGTTCTCTATACGTCTAAAAAACACTGTTTAATAGAAGATATCCTGGTTCTCGGTTTTTCAATCTTCCCAGTATCTCTTCTGTGATTTTCCCTAATCCTTATGTGTTGGGGTTGTGTTACATATGTACCAAGTGGCGTTGATCACGCGACAGTGAGTTTTTCTCTGAATTTTATCAACTAGTGCATCTCTTTAGAAAGAAATGACTCATTTGATGAGGCATGAGAGCTAAACATATATCTACATATAAGGATGCACATTTAGAATACAGTTACAAATGATATTTCAGTTAGGAATATGGCAGTATAGGTTCCTTTCTGGGTCTGTGTCATAATGAGCCATTAGTGCTTGGCTGGGTTTACAGGACCAAGCATGAATTCTCTTCTGTCGAATAGACTCAATTCCAATTAGACAGCCATTAACCTCAAGATAAAAATGTCATAACTACATCAATGGGGAGCAGTGTATTACTAGTCTGGATACTATTCTTAGACTGTCCATCTGGGTAGGACTGTTGGTTGGTTTTCTCTTTTGAATATTTGCCTTGCACCCTCTACTATGTGAGTTATTTTTTACAGAAGAGGCTTAAAGATCATATCTATCTCTATTCCTTCAAGACCTGTGTCCAGATTTTGAGGGGTCTTCAGAGATATGGTCTTGCTTTCTTGGAGACAACCAAGAATGCCAATAGCCTGTGTTATTTTGAGAGTATTTAGAACTTTCCCGACCAGCAAATGAAAGGGAAGTTCCCATTTTTGTCACTAGGGTTTTGTGAGACAGTATACATTCTTTCACATAAACACATGTATTTTAAGTAAACATGAAGTAACATGTTTCTCTATGGAATTTTAGATATCCTTAGTGACATTTATCTTCCCCTTATTCTTTTCTTTCTGTATTTCCACCATATCTGTTTCTCAAATAAAGTCTCTATAATTTTTCCATTTCCCCTCCCATAGTGCATGAATCCTAGTATCCTGCTCCTTAAAACAAATTCTGCACAACCCCCACATTTTCCCTTTCTACTTAACAGGTATGTTAGGTTTTTTTTTTGTTGTTGTCAGCTATGATTATCTGGAAAGAGGAGCCTCCCTTGGTAATATTTCTCTATCATATTGGCTGCAGACAAGCCTGTTGGGAGGGCCTTTTCTTGATTACTATTTAATATGAGAGTATGGAATTCTATTTAAAAAGTCCATTTGATGTGGAGATCAGAGTGGAAGCAGGTGTGAGTGGGTGCAACAAAAGGAATCATGGCTGCAAAGCCTGACTTTAGCAGTGGCAGGAGGTGTGGTGAACTCTGCCTTGTATAATGTGGATGCTGGGCACAGACTGTTTGACCGATTCCGTGGAGTACAGGATGTTGTTGTAGGGGATGGGGCTCACTTTCTCATCCCTTGGGTACAGAAACCAGTTATCTTTGACTGCCGCTCATGATCACAGAATGTACCAGTCATCACTGATAGCAAAGGTTTGCAGAAGGTCAACATCACACTACCCATCCTCTTCCGGCTGGTGACCAGCCAGCTTCCTCGTATCTACACCAGCATCAGTGAGGACTATGATGAGCAGGTGCTGCCTTCCATCACTACAGAGATCCTAAAGTCGGTAGTGGCTCGCTTTGATGCTGGAGAATTGATCACCCAGTGAGAGCTGGTCTCCTGGCAGGTGAGTGATGACCTCGCAGAGAGAGCAGCAACATTTGGGGTCATCCTGGATGACGTGTCCTTGACACATCTGACTTCTGGAAAGGAATTCACTGAAGCAGTGGAAGCCAAACAGGTGGCTCAGCAGGAAGCAGAGAGGGCCAGATTTGTGGTGGAAAAGGCTGAGCAGCAGAAAAAGTCGGCCATCATCTCTGCTGAGGGCCACTCCAAGGCAGCCAAGCTGATCGCCAACTTCCTGGCCATGGCAGGCAATGGCCTGATTGAGCTGTGGAAGCTGAAAGTAGCTGAGGACATTGCTTACCAGCTCTGCCCCTCTGGGAACATCTACCTGCCAGCAGGGCAGTTGGTGCTCCTCCAGCTTCCCCAGTGAGGCCCGCCTGCTTGCACCTTCTCAGGCCAATCAGACCTTGATCATTCTGAATACACTTTCCTTTGGCCCCTCCCCAGAAATCACTGTGAAATTCCATGATTGGCTTAACATGAAGGAAATAAAAGCAGAATCACTTCAGATTTGTAATTATCAAAAAAAATAAAAAATAAAAAGTACTTTTATGTACCTTATATGGTTCTGCCTTTATTTTCTTCTATCAATGTAAGCATTAATGATTTCATATTGAGGCATTTGATCATTTGGAGTTGATTTTCATATAAGGTAATAGATATGGATCTATTTCACTCTTTAACATATAGACATCCACTTTTTCTTGAACTATTTGTTAAAGATGCTGTCTTTTTTCAATGTATGTTTTTGGTATCTTTGTCAAATCAGATAGCTGTAGTTTTTGTAATTCATACTGGATCATCTGTTTTATCCATCGATCTGTATTTCTGATTTATGCTTGTTCCATGTTGTTTTTATTACTATTTTTCTACAATATAGCTCAAAATCTAGTATAGTAATACCCCTAGAATTGTAACATTGATATCTGGTGTTTTTTGGTTTTGTTTCTGTTTCATTTTGTTTGTGAAAAAGTTCACTTGTCAGTCTTCCCTTAATATTTTAATAGAGTAAGAATAAAAAGTATTTGGAGTGCTGTAAGCCTGACTCAATGGTTAAGAACTTTTCCTTCTTTTTCAGAGGACCAGTGTTCAGTTCCCAGCACCTACATGGCAGCACAAAACCATTGGCATCTCTAGTTTCATGGCATGCATTGACCTCTTTTAACCTTGGCAAGCTCCATGCATGTGTGTGGTGTACATACATGGGCTAAGAAGTCATAGCCATACAATAAAAATAATTACATATTTTAAAATAAAAAGTATTTAGATGACCAAAATATTTATGAAAAATTAGAAACCTCACTTGAATTTATTAACATTTAAGGTTAAGATCAGGAAAGGAACATTTGAGTTTCATTATTTCCCAAGGTGTCTGTAAGAAATCTTTATGTTCGATATAAGAATAGACAATTATAGTGACAGACTGTGTTGTAGGATTCAGAGGCAGAAGGTGAGGTATGTATATAATTTAAGTTATGTTTCTTCAACCAGTGACAGATAGAATGTTCCCTTAAAAGATGTTATTGGTATAAATGGCTATTCATTTAGAGTAAAAAAGTGGTGGGTCCATTATCTTACAACACATAAACATGAATTTTGTATAGCTATAACAATTTAAAAGAATTAAAGAAAACCTTAAGCAACCCATTGACAGATTACCTATTTAATTTAATGCTAGATTAAGCATTATTTTTCAAAGGAATTTATTTACTTTTATGTGCAGGTGTGTGACCTTCTGTGGGTATACCATGCATGTGCAGGTATCAGGAGACCCCAGGAGAGAGCGATAGATTCTTTGGGGTGGTAGTTACAGGAGGCTGTAAATTAGCCAGTATGGCTGCTGCAAACTTGGGTGATAGAATTTGAACTTGGGTTCTGCATAAGAGCAGTGCTGCTCTTAACCACTGAACCATTTCTTGGCCCCTGAGACAACACATTCTTAAGATAGACACTGAGAAAAGGTAAAAGTATTTTCTAAGTAAAACTTAACCCTTGAAGTATAGAAATTGTTATCATAATTAATATCAGTGGAAATATATTGAATAAAATTTGCAGAGTAGATGAGAAGAGGCAATGTCTATGCTGAATAAATGAACAATGTCAGATGCACATAAGATACAAAAGAATATAAATGTGACAACTAGTGATGAAACAGAAAGAAAGTGATTAAATATTGTTTACAAAATGTTCATTGTTGGTGTTAGTGAAATATAGGCACCACTAATCTGTAAATTTGGCAAAGATGCTTATAATTATGACAGTTATAGGAAAAGTACTTTGGTCGTGCTTACTGCTTTCTAGATAAAAATGTGAAGTCTTACTATTTTCAAATAATTTGGCACTATGAATTAAAATATAAAAATTGGAAATTGCATATAATTTTCTTTGAAAGCCAATCCCATATAAATGAAGACATAAGTGTGTGGTGTGCATGCATGTGCTCACATGTGTTTGTTAAATGACACGTCATAGTATTCAAGTGCAAATCCTTCTGATACATCTGCACATGCTGTTCTTTATTGCATTGACGTACAAGATTAAAGCCATCCCCACTGACTTACAGAACCTTTACATACTAAGAATAGAGAATTACAGAATATCTGGGTGTCTTTAAGAAAATGGATTTCATATCTAAAGATGAAGTCTTCTGTACAGGTTTTCAGAAAAGAGAGATCAGAAACTGTTCTTGAAGTGAAATTTAAATAAGAGATCTTTCTCTTGACATTGGTGAGTTTACAGCTTAAGTCAATCAGTATATTTGAGCTGTGAATGCATAAGATAACTTCAGTGGTGCCTGTGAAATATAGGTAGAATTTCAAACTACAGAAATGGTGATGAAATTTGAGTCTTGTAAAAATGATACTGACTGTACTTAGACTTACTAAAAATATTAATCAGAGTTGGAAGATTGCAAAATAATATTTTTTTAAAGTCTTAAAAGTCTGATAGGCCAGCAAAATGTTTCAGTGAGTAACAAAAGAAGTTGCCATACACTCCTGAAAACCTGAATTCAGGAACTCAAAGTGTAAAGAGAAAACTGACTCTCAGAAGTTGTATTGTAATCTCTACACATGAAAGTTGACTTTCAAAAGTTGTCCTATAACCTCCACACATGCTGTTTCTCTCTCTCCCTCCCTTTCTTCCTCCTTCCCACCCTCAGTTTCACACACACACACATACACACACACACACACACACACACACACACTAAATGAAAAAGTGAGTTTGTAGGTAGCCATATAGAATAAAACTGCAGAAAATTGTTTTGACAGTGTTCCAGAACTTTAATTTTCTCATCAGAATTCAGACACATTGACACTTTCTATTTTTTTGTATTGTAGTTTAGGCATTTATTTTTAAATATAGTAATTTGTGGTTTTATAAATACATTAAATGTATTTTGATAATACTCCCTTCTGAACCCCTCTCAGATCTAGCTTTGGCTCCCCTGCCTCCTCGCAACGTCATAGCCTCTGCTTTATTTTATAATCCACCAAGTCCAGTTTGTGCTGCCCATATATGTAGGTGTGTAAGACCAATGGCTACATCCTTAAAGAAAAGGGACTCTTCCTCCCAAGTAGCTATCATCTGTCAATATTTTCTTAGTTAGGGGTGGGGCCTCTTGATACCGTCCCTACTCCATGTTGGAATGTTGACTTGTTTTGATCTTGTGAAGGTATCTAAAACTTCTGTAACTTTATGAGTACAGTGATCTTGTCACATCCAGATGACACTGCTTCTTCTTCAACCTCTATGACCCCTGACTTTGCTATCATTCAGCTTGAGCTTTGGCAGTGGAGGGGATGATAAAATTTTCCTACTTATGACTGGCACTCTACAGACACTAATTCTCTGGACTTAATGTACTTAATGTACTTGTTGTGAATTTATATATTAATTGTTATCCGCAAACAACTGTGTTTGATGAGATCTAAGAGCTTCACTAATAAATGGGTATAGAATTTAGAGAGCATTTTCATACTATGTCCATTTAGCAACAGAATTGTTCTAAGTTCATGTCTGAAGATTATGATTTCTACAACCACTGGTACTTGGTCAAATGTATCATTTCTGGCATGGTTTTCCTCCTATGGGTTTAGACATAAATAAAATTAAATAAAACCAGAAATCTGTCGGTTACTCTAAAAACGTCCATGCCACTATTATACAGCTGGACCTATTTTAGCATTCTGGTCATTATAGCTCACAGTGTTCATTATATTCTGGGTTATATTCCGGAAGACTACATGGCACCTTTTGGTACTATGAAAGCTAGTCATGAGAGAGTGAGCTTCCTGGTCAGTACCAGCTTGATTTCTCTATGTCCTATGGCTGAACTGTGTGGAATCTTCAGCTACAGCATCTTATTAAGTTCTGGTGAACAATAATGATCAATGGCAATAGCTTGTATTGATTATGGGTTCTCCAGGATACCTCTGGCAAACAATTTAAGAGCAATTGTCCCACACCTGCCCTGAGCTTTTTATTTGGCACCATATGGCTTCTGGAAGGAAGATTATCCTCTGGTAGGTTAACCCTAATTTATATATTTGTATGAATACACATAGAGGAATAAATTTAGGAAGCTTTTAAAATATATATAGCACTATCAGACATTCTTAATGTATGTTACCCTTCCTTCACCCTATCTTCTGTGATACCTGACATCCCTCTCATCACTTAAACTTCTGTCACTGTTATTACCCACTTTTCCTTGAGATCAGTTCTTTTCTATTTAAAACTTTTAAAGCACATAATAGATACCCTAATTTTAGTTTAGAGCTGTAGTTACTTAATTACTGTTATTTAACTAGTGGGGGTTTGAGGCAGTATACCTGCCAGGCAGAATCCCAGTAGCCACCTACTGGGACACTGTGTGCATGTGTGCTTTATTTATGTCCGTGTGTACAAGCTTCACCAGCTCAGGTATGTGAAGAGACCAGACAGTGACAGTGAGATGTCTCCCACACCTGCTTCTCCACCTTCTTACTCTTTTGAGACAGTCTCTCTTTCAACCTGGAGCTCACTGTTTGTGCTAGTATGCCCCTGTGATTCATTTTTCTTTGCCCTTTCACTTCCAGTGCTGGGGTGGCAGGCTTGTTCTATCACACTCAGAATTTATGTGAGGGCTACGAATCCAGACTCAAACCTTCATTCTTGTATAGCCAGTACTTTACTAACTGAGGTAGAACTATGTGCTTTTTAAAGTTTTCTTGTTCTGTGCCTCATAATTGCATATGAGCATTTTCCTGGTAGTTCTCAACCATGCTGTACCAACATTTACCTGAGAGAACCTATAGAAAACTCTAGATTTCTGAACTACAACCTAATGTTCTTGTCCTGTCAACCAAGGATAGAGCTGGTACCTCTGTAATATCCTTTTGAAATGAGCACCTCAAGGGACTCTTCTGATGGTTCCAGCCTTGTTCTCTTAGAAGTAACCATTCTCTCTTTCTTTCTTTCTTTCTTTCTTTCTTTCTTTCTTTCTTTCTTTCTTTCTTTCTTTCTTTCTCTTCTCTCTCTCTTCTCTCTCTCTCTCTCTCTCTCTCTCTCTCTCTCTCTCTCTCTCTCTCTCTCTCTGTGTGTGTGTGTGTGTGTGCGTGCGTGTATTTAGAGATTTTATTCAATATTCCAGGCTTTATGAACTTTGTTAAATACTTGTAAATGAATGTACTTGGGTAAAATTACCGATGATGTGTAGATATATACTCACCATGAAAGTTTCCTGGAACTATAATCTAAATCTTCTATTAAGAACAAAACATGCTGTGCTCAGATAAAGATTTAAGGTGACCTGACAAAGCGTAGTTCTTTCTACCTTATTTTCTCAAAGCCAAGAATGTTCTCTTCTTGAATGTTTGACTGTACAATATTGCCTCATTTGGTTGTCAGTTCACATCATATTTTAATGAGAGGATATTCTAATAATATCTTTCTCTTTCAGTTCCAGCCTGAACTCCATGTCAGTTCCCCCAATGTATTTTCTACCTTGTGGTCTGTGATCAATATATATATATAAAAAAATCAGTTTGTGTTCTTTCTGAGTCTTATGTGCAAGTTCCTGATTATTTTGCCCCAGTGACTTTATAGACTCCCCCATGACAAACTGAAAGTTTATCTTGAACCTATCTGTCAAATATGATGAATAACCATTTAAGGGAAAAAAGCTGTTTTTAATGCTTTTTTTGTTGCGACCACCTCGACCAGCAAGGAAGACGCAACACCGGATTCTTCTTTGAGCAGTTTATTCAGGAACCTTGAACATTCTTCTAATACCGGGGAAAGCCAACCCACAGCTAAAATAGCCCCTGGTTAGCCAGCCCCAGCAAGCTACGTGGGAAATGTGGATAGGTCTAGATACACGGAAACAAGCCACATTCTCAGTCTTAGCCATATATGGGACAGTACGGGACTTAGAGCACATTCTCATGAGGGAGTGATGGGCGGAAACGAGCGCCACCCTCATGGCACTGCACAATGCAGCTCTCTACACTTTTAATTTCTTTTTATCTGGCCAGCTCATAAAGTGAAAACACTCTCAAAGACTTCATTAAATGATCAGCAGTTTGCTTCCTTATTAGAGATACTTCTGCACTGTGTTTGTATTTCCATTTGACTTTGGAATTTCTAATGTCAGTCAACAATGGGAATATGTTGTGTTACTTAACATGAAAGTCTTAAATATATCCTATATTCATATAACTATATATTCTTCCTCTTGTTTTGTTATAGAAGTACTCTTAGGAAACCTCATGAGGGGCATTAGTGATGGAGTATAAGTTATTATCTACACACAAAAAAGTAAATACATGTAAGTAAAATTTAGAAAATGTTATTAAAAATCTTATATTTAGCAATGTGGGGTTCTACCAGTGTAATTTAAATCATTTTGCCTGGAAAATATTTTTTGCTTATTCATATCCATCCACTTTCCCTGAGTCTGTAGTTTTCTTTCTCTAGTTTGGATCTCATACCACTCTAACACATTCTTTGTAAAAAAAAAACAGGGACAGAGATTAAAATGGGAGCTTTGCCTGGAGTATTAAAATCCAAGTCTCTAAAGTGGTTAGGATAGTTTTGAAATAATCTGAGAACACCTATTTATATACTGTTTATATAATAACCAGAGGGTTATTGATTCCAACTATAAACTATGTTCTGGGGTTTAACTGCATGTTCGCCTATCACATTGTCTCTTTTTCAATGCTATGAGTTACCACTGGCTTTGCTTATGTCTCCCTTTCCTACGCATTCCATCTATGCTCTCTATTTGAATCCCCAGACTCTTGCATTGTGTTTTTAGCTCTTTGCTTAATTTGAATGGCATGTCTTTGAATTCTTTAAATTAGGTAGACTGAAAATGCACTTCTTTGTATTTATTTATTTATTAATTTATTTTTATTATTTAATCAAACATTTCCACCTCCTCCCCTCCTCCCATTTCCCTCCTGTTCCCCCCATCCCCCTTCTTCTCCCTCTCCAGTCCAAAGAGCAGTCAGGGCTCCCTGCCCTGTGGGAAGTCCAAGGTCCTCCCCCCTCCATCCAGGACTAGGAAGGTGAGCATCCAAACAGACTAGGCTCCCAGAAAGTCATTACATGTAGTAGGATCAAAACCCAGTGCCATTGTCCTTGGCTTCTCAGTCAGCCCTCCTTGTCAGCCACTTTAATCAGTAACTAATATGTTATAATGAAAATGTAAACTCAAAAAGTGTCTTTTAAAATTGTAATTGTTGAATGGAATAAATGGGGGGTGTTGGGACACATTTTGAATGCTACTTAGATAATAGGCATCATTAACCGGTTTCTATTGACAATTATGTTTGTGCCTAATCATGTGAGATTAAAGGCTTTGTTGTTGCTGATTCATCATGTGATAGACTAGTTCTCAATACATTTTAGGTGAGTAGTTAATAGTACCTCATTTTAGGATTCTCAAGTGTCATGTACATCAGGATTATATTAGGAAGTTTTGGTTTATTTTGTTGTTTTTTTAAATATAGTCAGATATGATTGACTATTAAGATGAAACCAACTTGTCCCCTGTGTTTAATGTGAACTCTGTTCTAGTTTATAATGTTATAGAATTTAGGAAAAATAATATGTTAATCTATAAAAATTACATGCATGAAAAATCATCTGTACACAGAATTGACACAATATCATTGTAAGATACTTAGCCCATACTTTATGAAGTGGAATACAGCTGATGCCTTTGAACCAATCGTATATTTGCCTTGCTCAGGTTTCTTTGGTTCAGGGGTTACAAGTCTTTCAATCTTACTTAAATTATTTTCTTTTTACTTCAGTTTCATTGTGTATTCATGGAATATTCTACACACTTTTAAAGTTTCACATCTAAGAAAAAGTCCTGAAAATAGTATTGTACTCTATTTTCTACAGCATACTTTTCAATTTAACATATTTTAATACTTTGTTTATTCTCTCTGCTCAGTAGTCTTCTGCTAACCAAATCCACCATGGGTAACTTATCCACTACCTTGTTGAAAACATGTTTTATTATATGGCTTTGCTGTTACTGTTAATGCTATGGAGAGAGGCTTGTGCATGCTGGATGTGTACACAAGAAGGTGTCTCTAGTATGTGTACCCAGGAGACAATGCTGCTGCTGTGCCTTGAGATCTGATTGTTGTCCCAGCTATTGAAGCCAGACCCTACACCGAGGATATATAAACACCCTTTTTAACTGAATTACTGACAATTAGCACTCTTAAATATTTTGCTTTCTGCAAATACCTTTACTGAGAATGTTATGTTTCTCAGCAACTCAATATTCCCCTTTTTGGCTTGCCACATTTTACATAGTAGATTTCCAATTTTAATATTAAATGTTAAATTAGAACTAAAATTTTAAAATATATTTGTGGAAAAGCAGACTGTGTAACAGTTTTATATTTTGACTGCATTGTCACTGTATGAATACATAGAAGGCAGAGGGAATAGTTAACTTCATTTGTATTGCTAGTATAAATAGGTATCTTGGAGTTCTCGCTTATTCTCTGCATAGTTACACATTCAGATGGTTTATCTACTTTGGGCTCTGTAAAATAGGGAAGTAGAGAGGTAGACTTTTGTAGATCTTCTGTTTGTTTGTTATATAATTAACCCTATATAAATTATTCAAGCTCCGGAATTGTAATTTCTCACCTGACAATTGTCCATTAGCTATGCCAACTCTGTCTGTGAGGATTGGTTAATGTAATCGACACAGAACATTGTTGCATAGAATAAATGCCCAGGAAATGTTAGTGGCAGGTGACTTTCTACCTGCTTGGAAAGCTGAGGCATAAATAATAAAAAGGGAAATTGTAGAGAAACTGTACTAAGTGCCAAAGTTAGACAAATATAGAATTTACAGTCAACTCGGTATCCAAGTCAAATGTTAAGGATTAGAAATATTAGCTGGTATGTGTGGTGCAAAGGATATCCTTGAAATTGGAAATCTGAAACTGTTCACTATCATCTTTTCATACTTTTAACACTTTTATTTTGTAAATAAATCAATAGGGAGCCATGAGCTCCAAGAATTTTACCTGTCTGTTTCAGGTACCTAGTTCCTCACTCAGGGACAGCTGCCAGCCCTGAACAGGGCTGATTTTGTGAAGCATGCACTTTCCTAGCTCTTAGAAGCCTTGCTCCCTAGAGTGATAACCTTGTAGAAGCCAAGCTTCTGTAATAGAATGTGCTACATGACAGGTCATGCAGGTCCAGATTTTATGTATGTGGTTCTGGAAGGCTGTCTGCCAGTTCAGTGCGTTAGCTATTCCTAGCATTTGGAGCCCACTTTCTGCATAAATATAAAGCAGAAATGGGATGCAGTGCCTTTTTGTTTAGATGGTGTCAAGGGCCTTTCATGGCCTCTACACATTCCTTTTAGCCTACTCACTTTCAGTCTTGTCCATCTTATCTACACATCCCTTCTACAATCTTAAAGAAGCAAATTACCTGTCAATTATCTCCAATACAGAAACAAGAGGAAATTATGTTCTGCTCAAAATCTAGCTACACCAGCTTTCCTGGGTGCAATTTTAAGAGCAAGTACTCTAAGTTACTGTAATAAATGGTTTTATCTTGCAACTTAATGGATTTTTAAAATAGGTTAATTCTTATTTTTACTTATATGTTATGTGTGTATATCTGTATAGGGGGTTTGAAAACATAAATGCAATTGCCCATAGAAGCCCCAAGAGGGTGTCAGATCCTCTGGAACAAAGTTACTGCTGGTGTAAGTAAGCTACTTGATTTTGGTGCTGAAAATGGAATGGTCATCTTTTGCAAAAGGAGTATGTTTTCTTATTCTCTGAGATGCCACTCAGGCCTCCAGAACTTTTCTACATATGTGTAGTCAAGGAAGTGGACATAAGCAACTGAAGTCCAAGTTTGGTATGTACAGCATACCTCTGTTGGTCACCTGGATGATGGTAAACAGGTAACATCATTGCCTAAACTTAATTTCCCTCTTTAAAAATGAGACATAATACCATCTTAATATGTTTTTTAAGAAGATTAAGTGAGCTCAGTGTAGGGCATATGATAGTCAATAAAGGACAAAGGAACTGTGATAACCTGCCTTTGAATGCCTTAAATAATATTTCTTAGCAATAGTATTCAATAATGAATACTTTAAATGAATCAGATCTTGAACTTTTAAACTAACAGTTCTTCCTCAAGTAGTAGATTTAAAGTTTGTGTGTCATTGTGAGCATTAATAGGGGGCTATATACACTATAATTTATGTTCAAGACCATTCATGGGAGGTGGTGAGAGAACAAACATCTTTGTACCTACTGAAATGAGCGTGGAACTTTATAAATAATATTAGTAAAAGTCCCTCTATATGATAAAAGAAAAACTATTGGCCAGTGTGCCAGAAATAATACTTAGAATATTTATGAAGGAGTAAGGCAGTGCCCACTCAGGAGAGGCAACAGCTGAGCATAGATTGTGGACTGTTGGCACACATGTGCCCTACATACCTGGAATAAATACCTTGTCATAAAGATCATGGTGGGTTTTGCTGTGAAACTTCAGCAATCCTGAATTTTAGTCCACAGTCACAATAGAAACATCAGCTTTGTTTTTTGTTTCTTTCCTCTACTCCTGCCCAAGGGAAGAAAAGTGGTACAAGTTACCCAAGTGTCAAAGCATCCTTTCTGTCTTTTATGTAATAAAATCTGTTTTTAAAATGTTTCTATGATAGTAAATATTATATTTATTCAATTATGCACATTCTAATAATGTTAATCATGTCTAAGATGGACATTAAAAAGACAGGATAACTAGGAATATATCTTTTTGTTGTTCCTTGAAAATAAATCTCTAAGTAACCCTTTGCTAAATAAAATAATAGTTCTCCAAACCTGCAAATAATTGGACTCAGGAGACATACACGTGGAGAGAATTTTAGCTCAAGTTCAGCATTCCTGGATTTCTTAGCTTATGATAAAACCTTAATCAGTCTCTTTTCAAATTACTAAATGAGAAGGTTATATAACCAAAGGAGGGAGAGTTCTTACTGTGCTCCTCTAAGTGTCTCTCAAGCAGTTACTCATTAATTTACATAAAACCCTTTCAAGTAACTACCGTTTGTCCTAGTTTACATGAGAAGCCTTGCCATAGATAGGCATTGAAGTAGGGTTGGGGGAGTCTCAGTCATGGCTTGTTCCTTCCAGTATCACACGATACCATGTTTTCTAAATTTCTGATCAGTCAGCTTAGTGTTTTCTATTTGGGGAAACACTTTCATTTTCTTTGCCAAGTCCTCCTGTTTTCAGAGAATTCTTGCAGAATTTATGACTTGTTAGTGGAGTGAAGATTGGTAGGGTCTGGAGAAATGAATCACAGGTCATTCTTCTGCCCAGGTTACCTCTATCTTCTGTCATTCTTTTTTGTCATTAATCTGTTTATGGGCTCTTAGAATTTCTTCTCCATATGTCTCCTTTCAAGATCCTGATAACCATCTACCTTTTTCAGTTTTACTACTTCCAAATGAACCTTTATCCCTATGGTATACCTTTTTTTCTTTTTGAGGAAATTTGTTTCTCTTCCCATATTTTCTGATGAAGCTTTTGTAGGTGGGTGCAGAAACCATACTTGCTTTTAAAGTTAACTGATTTGGGATGCAACTTGAAGTTGCTTTTCACTAGCTTCAGCTGTCCCCAGAGCAAAGTCACAAATAAAGGAAAAGGGGAAATAAAAACCTCATGTTAAATACGATAACAAGTCAACATTGCATCTCGTCCCTGATGCTAGGACGAGAGTTTGGAGGCTCATTATGTCATCGCCCACAGTTCCTGGGTGTCTGGATGATTCTGCAGCAGAATTGCTTGGGGATTTTTTTTTTAAATAATACAACTTCTGGGCTTAGTGCCTAGGATTATGATTCAGGGGACTGAGGGGTCTGTATTTCTGCATAGCTCCCCAGATGGTCTTAATGTGGAGCCAAGTATAGTAACTGCTGCCTGAAACCTAATGTTGATTAATTCAACACGTATTGTTTTGAGTAGCTTCTGTGGGTTGGGGTCATCATAGGCTTTTGAGCATACAGGCGGATGCCCGAGGAGGTGACCAAAAACCAACCAACCAAACAACAACAACAACAAAAAAACCCGCAGCTTATATTTGAGCACAAAACTCTTTATAATTTATATTTTTAGTTTGTTTATGATTATTATTATGTGTGTGATGTCGAGTGGAATGGACATGCATGTGTAGACATGGGATTGACATACATGTGTGAAGGTAATCAGAAGACACATTTCTGGATTCAGGTCTCTCATTTTTATGTGGGTTCCAGAGAATGAACTTAGATTATTCTCAGGGGTTAACGTGGCTATGTTTAATCTGATGAATTCTCTTGCTGGGCCCAGAAGGAGACCATGTGTTGGTGTCCCATATTTCCCCTTTGAGAGACAGGCTTACAGAAGCCTCAAATTCCCAGGTTATAGCCAACACCTTGTTTGTTGCCTGCTTGTCTTAAGCTAATTTTTTGATTTGTGAAAATAAAAATAGTTTCCAACTTAGAGAAAAGATGTGGCAAGTTATCAATTGTCTAATACCAACAAGTACCACATTTTTATTTAATTTTTTTTTTTTACCAGGTAGGCAATCTGGCAGCCCCTGTTGTCCCTAGTTGGCCCTCATCACTAACTTACATACAAAATTATGTCTGCCCCATTCTTTAGCCTTATATTCTAGGATATTGGGAAATTTGGACCATGTATTTATGAAAAGTTCCATTTCATTTTTGTATTGTGAAATATGAAGGCTCATTGAAAGGACCTGTTCTTTTCCTTCAAATTAAGATTTGGGTTTGAATGTTCAAGGAATGGCATGTTTTAGGAGAGTCTGAGAAGCAGAAAGGATTTAATGACCCATGGTCTGAACAAACTGAAAGTCACCAATCTGTTCCCAAAAGGGCAGCTGCAATCAATGGATGTCTAGGAGGATTCTAGAAGTGAAGGAACAGCATAATATTCTGATTCTCCTGTGTATCTGCTGGGGCATGTGCCTCCTTCATAAATTCATCTCTACCCTGTAAGTCAGGTTTAGAGCATGTGGCAATAAGCCCATCTTGGTACAGACTTCCCTGCCAGTAGTTACATGTCTCCTGAGCATCTTGCAAAAAACATATACCAAACTAGGTTATTTTTTTGGCAAGATGACATCATGAGAAGAGGCTCCTGTGGTCTGAGGCTAGGACAGGACTGGACAAGTCATTAAGAGGGGCATAGCCTCTTTTCCCTCTGTTTTTTTTTTTCTGTTTTGGTTTTGCTTTTTACAGATGCATAATTGTGAGTGGATTAGAACTATCTCTTTGAATAAAACGAATGCATTTTCTTTTGCATTTGACATCACAGACATTTCATTCTTTGAAAAGAGGAGAAGCCATACTGTTTTTGAAAAGAGGAGAAGCCATACTTCCTCATACTGTTCCCCTTCTCCCAATAGACATTTTAAGAAATTTTGCATTGTTACTTTGCAGCGTTGCATGTTTCTCCTGCAGCAATGGTGGTCGCTTATACTTTTCGTTGCCCTTAAATAGAAAATATTTTGTGGCTGGAGATTTCAAGATAGCCTTCCTGTAAGTAGTAGATATACTTTGGTTGATAGGGATATTTTAAGTTGGTGTTTGAAATAGTTACTTGCTAGGAATTAAAAACTGATTAACTCTCATAGAAAACTTGAAAAATACAGGGTGTTCTATCTATACCAGATTGTTGAGCAGGCCTGAGTTTTATGAGTGTGTGTGTGTGTGTGTGTGTGTGTGTGTGTGTCTGTCTGTCTGTCTGTCTGTGTCTGTGTATGTGTATGTACTATTGCCATCCGCAGATTCTATGTTCATTCTGGTCTGGTGTACTCAACCGAATAATTTCTTATTTATGTGAAGGAGATGGAGATTGAGGCTCTGCTGGGCTCCTCTGTCTGCTGGAATTGAGAATGTAGGTATAAATTCAAACTGAGTTCACAGTTTGCCCCAATTTAGATTTACACTTCTATGTTGATAGAGTGAATGTTTTACACACCTAGATACAACTCCTAATAGGTGTGAATCCTAAGCAGATAACTATTCATAGTCATGATTAGCATTTCCAAAGGTGTCAAAATCACTTCATTCACTGTGATAAAGCAACTTGACAAAAACACATCTAAGCTAAACAAGTACAAGTGTTGGTTTTTTTCTTCTCCTTTTTATGCTGTAAGCAGAAGAGAGCTGTTAGTTATTCTCTTTAAAGTGAGTTAGAGAACCATATTTGAGTACATTCATTATTTAAGACTTTCTCTCGAGCCAAAGTACCAATTACATTGAGATTTTTGGAAATTGGAGAAGTAACAATCATAATTGAAAACCAGGGAGTTAGCTTCACATATAATCACAATCTTAATTCTTACAATAAACTACTTTCATAATACTTACATTAATATTTTATAGATGGAATATCGAGGAAAAGGATGAAATCTTTGTAAACATTGTCTATGCATATATAATTGTCTATGCATGTGTGTATATATATGCATATATGTTGCATATGCATGTATGTTGTGTTTATACAGATAACCACAACACATTTAATTGTATGTCATTTTGTCTCAAACATTTTGAAAATTATTTGTGATGAGTCCTTACAGTAAGTAATAGTAAATGTTTTAAGACTCCACTATTTATACATGTGAACAAAGCACTACTAGCCATTATTAAATTCAGTGTTTTTGATAGCTTATATCCTACTTTATATTTTCTACAAAAATTAATATAAAAAAATCTCTAAAGCTACCAAATTTTCAGTTTGTAAAATAATAACTTGAAAGCTCCTTGTCAGGAAAGCCATTTTCCGCATGGGATGTGCGATTGGAGGGAAGGGGTATCTGATAAGATGAGGGCCTGCTAGAAGGGGTTTGTCTCAGAATAATTCATTAAGTTATGCATTTCTTTATATTCTTATTCTACTTTACCAAAAAAGTGAAAAGACCTTATACCATTTATTTTATTATAAGATTCTTTAAATATTAGCCAAAAAGCAGCTAGGATGTGCCCATTTTCATGAATATAAAGTAATACCACAAACTAACACATATAACATAAAGGATGACTCTCCATTTTTCATGATATGCTTGTGTTAATGTTTGCACCCGCACTTAGAGTCCTGTCCTGAACTCCTTTAATACTTCTCATTTACCATTGTCATCGATTCTGAACGTACTGTTCCTATTCTGTCCTTTGAATATCCGAGGGCTGAGAAATACTCTTAAGTGCTGTATCAGAGCCATATTGAATTACTAGTGTTGTTAAATGTGTGTGAGAGCTTGGAGAGCATTTAGTGTGAGCTGGCCAACGGAGCAGGACAGGCATAGAGGGAGATAAGTGGAAAGGGAGCCACTGGTGTTTAGAACTCTTCCAAGTGGAGTGACTCCATAAAATCACACTGTAGCTTCTAAATTTAACCATGAACATAAAACACAACCACAGGATGCAGTCGTGCATGATGAGGGCTTGCCTGGCCAGTTATTGACATTTCTGTGACCTGGCCCGCCCTACCTCTTGGAGGCACATAAGGAGCCAGAGACTAGCCTGGAAGTTCTCCAGCAAGATGCTAACAAGGACATCTGAAAATGTCTCTATCCCACCATCTGTTTTTCCTTTGTATCATCATTGTTGTGTGTGTGTGTGTGTGTGTGTGTGTGTGTGTGTGTTGCTAGGAATGTATGGCATTCTTCACTCTAGGTAAGTATTCGTCCCCTGATGAACTTCCATGCCCATTGACCATCTATCCCCCTATTCCAACTTGAGCCTTGTGATTCTAAGTCTTTGGATGGTTTTTATCACTTCCTTGCAGATCATGTCACTTTGCCACTTTTGCTCCTGTGACATAATCTGCAAGTGGTAGGCACTGCTCAGCTAACAGTATTCCTTAGACATCTTATTCATTTGTCCACACTTTATACTCTGGACTGCATCAGGCTTTATATTCATTAAACTCTGGTCTGCCACACAGTTCTTTATATGACATCCCTCTTGTTTCTTTCCTGTTACCAGATGAAACAACTGTAGGATCACACAATAAACGTCTGATGATGCTTGACTGATAGCATAGTTTCAATAAAAGCATTAAAATGATCAAGCACAATGTTTTCTCCAGGGAAAATTCCTTTCGCCAGGGTCTTTCAGGAATATCTTGTGCATATTTAAATGTACATGGCCATACTTTTTATTCTTGTCGATAAGAATAATACACTTAATACATGCACTATTGCCACTACATTTGTGACCTGGTAGGTCGCTGAGAAGTTTTGGTTAAATCTAGAACAGGATTGTTGCATGGTTTTAAATTTATATCTGGTATAGGAATGATAAGTTATTGTCAAATTCTTAAAACTAATTTTTAAAGCCATTTGTATACATAAAGAGTCTCACTCTCTTTCTGGAACAGAAGAACTGACAACTAAAGAAATGATACTAATATGACTATTTCTAATGACCAGTTGCATCAATTCATATGTTAGTCTAGTATATCAAATAATCAGATTATATTTTGGTATTGTCTAATTTTCTTGTTGTTTGAGCTCTCCATTTGACACCTATAATCTAAAAAAAAATTGTTATAACTCCAGAGCTTCTTTGATTTTTGTTTCTCTTGGACAAGTTTATTAACCCAATTGTCTCTTTATTTCTTTTTCTGAAAAATGAAGTTGACAAGGTGGTAAACACCATAGATGGTCATGAGGATGAAATGGATTAGTCCAATGTAAGCACTTAGAACTATGCCTGCCAACAAACACTCCACAGAAGCCAATGGTTACTACATTCCTCCTCAGTTCCTTCCTGACATTGTGAGAACTGCCTCTGTAGATAACCATTTCTATCACATTTCTTTATCAAGTTATTTTTTTTTCTTTTTACATTCTAAGTCAGCACAAGACAGCAAGAAATACTGTGCAGAGTGGTAAAGGTATATTGTTTCTCATTATTATGGAATGAGGTATGGGGTAGTTCCTCATTGACCAAGGGAAAAAGAAGCAAATAAATATAACCTGCATAGCTATTGGATTAATCGGCCTCAGGTAGCAGGGAATAAACATCCAATCCAAGTCCAGAATATCTGGGGTTAGATGGGCTGTCCAATCTAATGGCAATGTTCCAGCAGCTTGGGAATGCAATATATTTGTTTTATCCAGCTGAAGGAGGAGGCACATTAGCTAATCTGATTGGGGATCTTGTAGGGGAGCAGTTTTAGTCTGAAGTTACCTAAGAGAAGAAAGCCATAGTTGGTACTTTCTGTAAACACTGTTAACATCTCTACTTGACGAGGAAAGGCTTGTCATTCTCCTGGGTCTGTACCTTTGGAATCCTTGACATGGTCATGCACACATCAACAAAATACATCCACTCAGGACTTTATCAAGCTTCCACTGGCCACATTAATAATTTTGGAAATTGACAGGTATATCATGCTAGTATTCAATTTGAAAAATGAATGTAAAGAATACATTATTGAATTTTCTTTTATCTTCCTTCCATCATTAAATATAGTAGTGAGTCCTTAAAAATCTGTTTGTGCCAAGGTTCTTTTAAAGAAAAATGGATCCTTTTCTAAAAATTCCCAAGAGTCCCTTAAATTTGACTCTCTTGGAGGCACATTAGTGTTTTTGTTTTTGGAGGATGCAGAATTATTTAGAAACTCTTAAAATTTTATTGAAATTTGATTTGCTTATAAACAAAAGTCTTGTCTTGAAACATGCAGTTAGGATCACAGTCACATGTCAAAATAGGATGTCCCTGTGGTTCAGGCAGCATGCCCTAGAAATGGTCAAGTGAGTTGAAGCAAAGCAGAAAAATTGAAATAAAATTGTCAAGTGGACACAGGAGACATTGTCATTCCAGCTTATATTTTGAAACTGGACATAGATTGGCAAAATTTGACAGATGTGTCTTCTCTTTCAGCTTACACTTGAATGAAACTGCTGGAACCCATTGAAAAAAATAGTTTTTGTAATTTTCCCCCTAACATTTATCATTGACATTGGTTTTGTGAGGGCTGAGCATGCTAAATTGAGGACAAAGTAAAAAAGGATCTGAAATAAATGCAAGGCAACTCAGAGTACCCAGACAATATATTTTGCTTTATAACTGACACACTGACCACTCTACATGGAGTGACAGGTAATCCTCTTTGCTAGTGTATATGCATAGGTACTGCTGGAAAGACCAAAAGTAAACAGTAATAGGATACTAACAATGATATGCCTCATAGGCTGTTAAGCCAATTCATAATTCGATTGTAAAGCTCTTGGCACTAGACTTCGCAGAAATTTTTTTCTGTTTTAATAAAAATTTGCTTTGAATAAATGGCATAATTCGGATTTGCTACAGTTTTACAAAATTTATATTTTTCTTTTTCTTTTTCAGTTTATATTAATTTCTATCTGAAAAAGAAATAAATTTCTGAATATGCAGAAAATGTACCATGAATAAATAGATACATAAATATTATGTCTATGTAACAAATTGGTTTAAAGAACTCAGAAAGCAAATTTAGCTGAGGTTCATTTTGTATTCATATTGTGGTTCTCAATTTATGGATTATGAACCCTTGGAGGCATTAAAGGGCCCTTTCATATGGGTCATACTTTAGATACTCTGCATGTCAGATATTTACATTAAAATTAATGGCAGTAGAAAAAATTATATTTATAAAGTTGCAATGCAAATAATTTTGTAGTTTGAGTCACCACAACATGAGGAACTAAAATTAAGGGTCTCAACATTAGAAAGGTTGAGAACCACTGGTCTGGTGGTGGAAATAGATATCACTGGTGCCAAAATGTTGGAGTACCAGCATAAAAAGTTGTAAATCACAGTTTTTGCAGATTGAAATCTAGTTCATGAGAGGCCCATATCTTTTAAAATAACTGTCATCGACACTGTTGATATTGACAAATGGCAAAGGAGGGAAGCTGAGTTGACATAGATATCCTCTATAGCAGAAGATGACTTCCATTGTCATTTGCCTTAGTTATGATCTCTGCTGCTCTAAATACTGATGGTGTCAAAGTTCACATCAAAATGGGAACATTCTGGTTTCCAAACTGCAGGATCATGAGGGAAGCTATGAGGGACCTTGGACATGTAGCTCAGAGCTTTTGTTCCTGTCCTCTTATCAACCAGGTGGGTTTGAGCAGGAAAAAAAAAACAGTTAATATGCAGAGGTGCCAAACTATATCTCTGGAAAATGTACAGATTATGAATGAATGAGTAGATAATGATATTGATGATGTTGGTCATGATGATTGAAAGCAAAGTAGATACAAACTGGGTTTTTAATCTGGCATTACAGTATCATCATCATCTTCTTCTTCATCTTCATCATCATCAATTTCCTCAAGAAAGTGAAGTCATTAGTAGTTGATCCATGATTCTATAGTTAATTTCCAGGAGAGGGAAATGATACACATTCCAGAGCAATTAATTCTCATAGTAATCAGTCTTTTAAAAATTAATGGCTATATATTTTACTGTAATAAATGTCTCAAGCCTTCTTAAAAATGTGTGTGTGTGTGTATATGTGTGTGTGTGTATGTGTGTGTGTGCGCAAGAGGGGAGCAAAAGGAGGGAGAGAGAGAGAGGAGTTTGTAGCAACATACCAATGCACTTTAAGTCTGGAATATTGAAGTTGACAATTTGTGAGTGTGAGAGGTGATGATACGTAGTTCTTTTACTCAAAATTGCTGTTAATTATTTTATCTTTGCACCTAAAGATGTGAGGTATTTATTACTGTAGTACATACAAACAAAATCTCACTGTTTTTTATCTCAAAGAAGCTGAACTCTGAGAATTTTCCAAGGCAACATTCAAAACTGTCTCTATACATTTGAAATAATATGCATCAATATTTCATGATTCACAGTCTTAGTAGCAATTTTGAAAAGTGCATGACAAAAGCCACGAATGTCTCCTTCTTCTTTTAGCTCAACCAGAAATAACTATTTAGAGCATTTTTGTTCTAAGTCCAAGGTATAGCATTTTTTAGTTCAGCTGACATTAACAATTACATTTGTCAATATGTATTAAGTTTGGGTGCTATTTAAAGACCGTATGGGGCATGTGTTGTTAATATATTAAGCTCTATTTTTCCAATGCAATTGTCTGTTAGCATAAAAAACTTTGAAGGGGATCTGCTTTTTTCCCCCTTTATTTTAAAAGATTCCTGTGAAAAGTAGACTACTCTTATTGTAGCAGATGACATTTTTATTTGTACTTGTCTTGCCTCAGTAACTTCTTTTGTATTTATTTTAGCTTTATGATTTCAGAACTGGGATGAGCTGTACTGTGTCTCTTCTCTCTATGACAATACGTGGCAATTTGCAAGCTCAAGTCGTGATTTTTATTAATTGCCTTCATTATTTATAAAGTCAGCGGCCCAAATTTAAAAAACAATGGTTAAAGATAAGCAACTTAATTTAAAAGGAATCTTCCAGAGTTGTTACAGAGTGAGATTAAATCTGCCAAGATATATATATATATATGTGTGTGTGTGTGTGTGTGTATGTATGTATGTATGTATGTATTATTAGTGTATGTACATACCTACCCATCTTTTCTCTTAGGTCTTAAAGTTTGTTTATAGTTTCTCATTTCTATAAATTTGTGGGCAAGATTAAAACTGAAATATTGAAAATGTGTTTTTAACCTAGGAGGATGAATAAAACTCATAATATTTATGGTTTAAATGTTTGTTAAAAATCTAATTATATCACTCCTTGTTAAAATTGCACTGAATTTTCAAAGGGCTTTCTTCTTTTGTTAGTAATTGTTTAGAGACCCTCCTAAATAAGTACTGTATCTACATGAGATTACATCATTCTTGTCTTCCTCTCTCCTGTTCCATCTCCTCCCGTAAACCTCCAAAATTCATACCGCCTCTTACATTTTTGCTGCATGTCTCTACATATGTGCATATATATGTATATATATTAAGAACTAAAGCCATTTGCTTTGCTCATATGTATATATGTTTAGGACTAAGCTCTTAAAGCTGACATCATCTATGTTGTTCTCCTAGGAGACCAATTCCCCTTTTCTAAGCAGTCATTGACTATCTGTAGCTCTTCATCTAGGGGTGGATCATATGAAATACCACCTTTTTACTGGCGATGTATTTATTCTGATCATATTCAGACAATATTATTTTTGAGACTTGATGGATTTAGCTTCATTGACATAGATAGAAGAAAATATCTTGGATCAGGTATTCTGATTTTCTGACTCTTAAAGTCCTTCTAAATCCCCACTTCTTTGATTTTTCCCTGAGCCTTGGGTATATATAGGAGTTGCATTGGAGATGTATCAGATCACCCCACAATCATTTACTCTCTGCATTCTCAACAACTTTGGATGTATGTAATAGTCTCCATCTTTTCAAAAATAAAAATAAAGCTTCTTTGATGATGGGTAAGAGCTACACTTATCTGTGGGGATAAAGATAAGTTACACATTACATTGATTTATAAAAATGGCTTCGGAAGGTTCTCTTCTCAGGGTCTATGGTCTATCCAGAAAAGGGTAGTTGACTAGTTTTGCACTGCAAGAGTGAATTCTTTCATATCGAGTGGAATAAAAATGCAGACAGCAGTGATTGATTACATCTAGGATGTAAGTGCTACTGTTGCACTGTTGTAGATATCTTGCCAGGATAGTCATTGTGATGGTTCACGGGCTGTACAGCTGGTAGGGAGTATTAGTTACCTTTCTATTGCTGTTATCAAACACCATGACCAAGGCAAATTATGAAAGAGTTTAATTGGGCTGATGATTTTGGAGAGCTATTGTCCATAATGGCAGACATATGGCAAGGAGATAGAACAGAAGCTGAGAGTTCATCCCAACCATCAGAAGACAGAAAGAACACAAAGCCTGCCCCAAGTGTCACACTTCTTACAAGACCAAATGTCCTAATCTTCCTCAAACTGGTACACTGAGGACAAAGTAGTCAAATATATAAGCCTATGGGGGTGCATTCATATGCAAATTAAAACAGTAGGACAACAGGTTGCTTTTCTCTCTTGGTAGCTTGCATAGACACACAGAAATTGTATTAATTAAATCAATGCCTGACCCATTATCTCTAGCCTCTTATTGGCTAACTCTCGCATCTTGATTTAACCCATTTTTAATAATTTGTGTTCACCATGAGGTCGTGGCTTACTGGGAAAGATTTAGCATGTCTGATCTGGCAGCTCCATGGCGATTCTCTCTCTTACTCTCCTTTCTTTCTCCCAGAATTCAGTTCTTTCAACTCCACCTTCGTAAGTTCTGCCCTATCAAAAGGCCAAGGCAGTTACTCTCTTCAACTAATGAAAGCAACACATAGACAGAAGGACCTCCTACACCAATCCCTTCTGCTGCTTGGGATAAACTGAATTTCTGCATTCCTTCGTAGAAAGTTGTCTGATTTTAGGCGTGGGTATATTACATATTAATCATTAAGCAGGCATCTTAGTTTCACAGGGCCACTCAAAATTAACATAGGGCTTTCAGATAATTACTTCTCCACAAGTACATACCAGTTCAAGAAGGCCAAATTGTGGTAGAGTATACAAAATTCTCTGACTGAACAATCTAATTAATTAGTTTTCTCCATATGTTTTGTGACACACAAACATTATGTATATATATATGTATATTATATGTATAATTTACACACATATAATGAGGGAACTTTCTATTTTGTCTCTGACAACAAAAATTTACTTTAAAATGGACTTGACAATACTTTGTGTTTATTTGTATGACTGTTTATGGATTTAGAAATTGGGACAATCCTTGCTTGAATATATCTGCTTCTTTATTTTCTTTAGTATTACTAAAATATTACCATTAGATAAAATGAAAGAAATTGGAATTCAGGGTAATAGTTTATTTGCTGCAATTATCTAACAAAAGCTTTAAAATTTAGTTTGTTGATAGTTAATATTTTATCACTGCTGAGTTTCTTGCATCTACCTGTCAGTTACATATTGTGTTTCAGTGTTGGCATTTCAAGCATTCTTCATTTTGAATAAGAGAAAAAGATTTGCTTTATCTGAGGATGTGAATTTTTGTGAATGATACAAGGTTTAAAGAAAATAAGAAAATTTCTCCTTAAGAGGAACTGGGTTTTAAAAGTCTAAATTCTTTTTTTTTTTTATTGAGAAAAAAAAATTTCCGCCTCCTCCCAGCCTCCCAGCCTCCCACTCCTCCCCCCTCCCCCCACTCCTCTCCCCCTCCCCCCACTCCTCTCCCCCTCCCTCTCCAGTCTGAAGAGCAGTCAGGGTTCCCTGCCCTGTGGAAAGTCCAAAGTCCTCCCCCCTCCATCCTGGTCTAGGAAGGAGAACATCCAAACTGGCTAGGCTCCCACAAAGCCAGGATATGAAGTAGGATCAAAACCCAGTGCCATTGTCCTTGGCTTCTCAGCAGCCCTCATTGTCTGCCATATTCAGAGAGTCCGGTTTTATCCCATGCTTTTTCAGTCACAGTCCAGCTGGCCTTGGTGAGCTCCAATAGATCAGCCCCACTGTCTTCGTGGGTGGGTGCACCCCTTGTGGTCCTGACTTCTTTGCTCATGTTCTCCCTCCTTCTGTTTCTCATTGGGACTTTGGGAGCTCAGTCCGGTGCTCCAGTGTGGGTCTCTGTCTCTATCTCCATCCATCGCCAGATGAAGGTTCTATGGTGATATGCAAAATATTCATCAGTATGGCTATAGGATAGGGCCATTTCAGGTTCCCTATCCTCAGCTGCCCCAGGAACTAACTGGGGACCTCGCCTTGGGCACTTGGAAGCCCCTCTAGGTCCAAGTCTCTTGCCAACACTAAGATGGCTCCCTTAATTAAGATATGTGCTTCCCTGCTCCCCTATCCAACCTTCCTTTATCCCAATCATCCCGTTGCCCCAAGAATGGATGAAGAAAGTGTGGAATATATACACATTAGAGTACTACTCAGCGGTAAAAAACAATGACTTCTCAAATTTTGCATGCAAATGGATGGAAATAGAAAATAGTATCCTGAGTGAGGTAACCCAGACCCAAAAAGATGAACAAGGGATATACTCACTCATAATTGGGTTCTAGCCATAAATAAAGGTCAGTGAGTCTATAATTTGTTATCCTAAAGAAGCTAGATAAGAAGGTGAACCCACAGAAAAACATATAGCTATCCTCCTGGGTATGGGAAGTAGACAAGATTGCCGGGCAAAAATCGGGATCTTAAGGGTGGGGTGGGAGGGGGGTAAGGGGAGATGGGGAGAGAAAAGTGAGAAGGGTAGGATGGGGAGAAAAGTCTAAATTCTTATACATATATTTTGCAGAATAAAGGATTTACCTGAAGACAAAGCATTCTATTCATCAGAGACTAGACAAGAGTTACTCTTGCTTTTGGCAATTAAAGATGATGTTGTCATGGAAACAGTTGATCCTGCTATCGTTCATTGGCTGCCTGGCAGGTAACAATAAGCTATATTTTGTATGAATTATTCTTGAAGTCATGTGTTTAAATTCTTTGAGTTTATTTTTGAGATAGAGTCTCATGTAGCCTAGACTGACTGCAAGTCCATATTTTGATTCAGAATATCCTGCCTTCATCTCCCAAGTACTGGGACTGCAGGCTTGCATGTCTATGCCTGCTTATTCTTAGATTCTTTTTAAATGTTGAGGTGAAATTGCACCAGTGTTAAAGACAAACAGATGTTTTTTCAGAAGTAATAATCGCATTCTTAATTCTGATAACTGTTTTCTTATGGCTCTTCTACCTAATATTTATGAGTCAATATATTTTCATAGAAACTGTAACATCACCTGATATTAAAATTATATTGCTGAATTTCAGAACAGTTTTCAATATTACAATCTAAACTTGAGAACATTCATTTATATGCTTTTGTTTTTCTAAAGAATCTGAAAATGAGGTTCTCCCTTGTGTAAGGAAAATTCACTTTTTAAATTTTATATTTATGTATTTATAAATTTATTAGTACATATACATATGTAAAAATAAATAAAGGAAAAGAGAAAGCTAGGGTGGGCAGAGAAGTTTTAGAAGGGGAAAAGGGAAGCGGAGTAGTTATGTAATTATATATATATTTCATTATATTTTTTAATTAAAATATAATTATATCATTCCTCCCCTTCTTATTCCTCATTCCAAATCCTCCATCTGCCCACCCACATCCTCTTAAAATCTATGACCCTCCTTTCTTTAAATATTTTATGTATATGCATACATCTCTATATATGCATTTATATGTGAATATGCATCTATACACATACACAAATACTACCTTTCAAGTTCATTTAGTGGTGTTTTTTATATCTGACAACTTGGTATTGGATAGCCAATTAGGGGCCTTATTTTGGAGGAGAACTAATTCTTCTCTCAGTGTCCTAGAGTTGCCTGTATCTATATTTAGGGGTAGAGTCATGTGAGAGGATATATACTTTTTAAATATTATGTTATTTTCCTATCAAATCTTTAAAATTGTTCTTTTTATATATACTTGAGATATTTTGTTAGACTTTAAACAATCTTTGCATAAACTAGACAAAAGGAAAATGTTTCATATTTATACCCTATGTAATTATTTTAATTCATTTGATACTCTTTCATTTTGAGGAGTTTGAAAGAAAATAAATTTTTTAATGAAGTATACTATAAACTATGAAATATAGAACATTTTTTTTGTTTTTCATTCTTTTTGTTGTAAAACATCTAAAGGATAAATATGTATGGTAAATAGGAGCATGTTACCCATGTGATTTGGTTGTTGTACAATAGGGTCATGTATGTTTTGTCTGTGTGCCTCTGTATAGGCATTTTTCCCCTTAACTCATTGTTTATTTTCTTTCTCTGATCCATAAAATCATTTCTCACTATGAAAACAAATCAGCACCCATCTTCTAGGTCTTCGAAGCCCTTTTTCTTTATGAAACCTGAAGCTTAACAAACATAGCCTATATTCTTTTCTAATGAATGAGGCAGAATAAAATGTTTATTAAAACATGGAATTTACATGCATAGATATATTAAAATAGATGTCTGGGCTCTTGCAAAAAAATTTAAATGTTTTTCAAATATTTAAATGATAAAGTGTAACAATTCACAATCAATCTTGTATTAGAAGGTTTCAGCTTTGTGAATTAATGACCCCCCCAGTTTTTTATGTTTTTATTAACATACTTAATTACCCCATGCTTTTTCAGTTCCAGTTCATCTGACCTTGGTGAGCTCCCAATAGATCAGCCCCACTGTCTCAGTGGGTGGGTGCACCCCTTGCGGTCCTGACTTCCTTGCTCATGTTCTCCCTCCTTCTGCTACTCATTTGGACCTTGGGAGCTCAGTCTGGTGCTCCAATGTGGGTCTCTGTCTCTATCTCCATCCATTGCCAGATGAAGGTTCTATGGTGATATGCAAGATATTCATCAGTATGGCTATAGGATAGGGCCATTTCAGGTTCCCTCTCCTCAGCTGTCCAAGGAACTAACTGGGGACATCTCCCTGGACTCCTGGGAGCCTCTCTAGAGTTAAGTCTCTTGCCAACCCTAAGATGGCTCCCTTAATAGGGTATATACTTCCCTGCTCCCATATCCACCCTACCTTTATCCCAACCATCCCATTTCCCCAAGCTCTCCCCATCCTCCCCTTCTCACTTTTCTCTCCCCATTTGGAGAGTAAGGGGGAAAGGACTGAGGGGAGGGGAGAGGAGTGGGGGGAGAAGGAGAAGATTGGGGGGAGGAGGAAGGAAATAAGAGGCAGGGAGGAGGCAGAAAGTTTTTTTTTTTTAAAAAAACTTCATTACGTTTCTAAAACAGTTTCTAATACTGAAGCAAAAAGTTGTCAACACTTTCAAATTTCAGATTTGCAAAAGGTACTTTAGAGAGAGATCAATACAGGCATTGCAAAGTGAAATATTTTTTTTTTAATTTTCTTAGTTTTGTAGAAGAGTAAAGTGGCAAGTCATGTCATCAGGTTTATCCTTCAAGATGATGACATTTGTAAAAGTCACCTTGAAATTTCACAAGTGACAAAAAAAAGCCACACTGAGAAAATGGAAGTGTTGTATAGTTAAGGAAAATGGGACTATTTTTCAAAATTTTAAAATCTTATTCTATTCCATATAAAATGTTTTTCTATTTGACATAAAAATTGCAATGTGCATATGTCCAAATTTTGTTTTCTTCCTGTTTTCCACACAGGAATTTACAGAGAAAGGTAGTGTAAATAATCCTAAAATGTGAAAGTACCTTTATGGAAGTTAAATATCAGTGTGAATTTATAGATCAGTATCTAAAAGCAGTAGAATGTTCAAGGGGAGCTAATTTTTTTTGTGTGTGTGTGCAACATACTTATATAACATACTGCTTTACAGAATTGCTAATCTTCATGTTTATACTAGAGAGAATAATTTTACTCACTTTTGTCTTCTAAAAATATTAAAAGCAGGGTATTCTTTATATACTGAATATCAATATCCTTATTGTATCAGTAAAACTGATAAGATTAGTTCCTGAGCATGATAATTTGGATGTTTTGGATATTTTGAAATAAGTTATGATTTACTTTTTATATTTATCACAGCGACTGAATTCCTTTAGTCGTGTTTAATAAAAGATGTACAGTCTGTGCAACTAGTGCTGTGTAGTTCGCATTTCTCAATCTTTTCCCAGGAAGCCTTTTGTTAGCCATTATTTTCCGTGTTTTTCTTCCTCTTTTTCTCCTTTGTTTTGACAAGTTGACATTTAACACTAACCATCACAAAAGTGAGACAGATTTAGGTAGAGCAGAGCAAGGAAACAGAACAAGAACATTTTTATTCTGAGGATTCTGACAGGAAGCCAGAAAAGGAAGGAACATTGTTAGGGGTAGAATAAGAGTAATGCCACAAAAATTAATATGATTGATATTAAGGAGTGGAAGCATGTTAACTGAATCGAGATGGCGGGGATGACACTACTTATTCCTAGTTGAGGGAACTGAAATAGTCTGTAGGCTTCAGTCTAAGTGACTTTTCCGGTCAGTGTGATTACCTCAAGACTTCTATTTATTCCCCAAATCAAAAGATGAGTTTACTTCCTGAATTGTTTCTTTGTGGAATAAAGGCTATTGGCTAAGAATCATTAAGAACTCAAAGAAAGCATTTTTTCTACACCTTAAATGCCTAAACATTAACTGTTTAATTATAATGACTGGAAAGCTGGCCCAGTTGTTAAGAACATGTGCTACTCTTATAGAGGGCCTTTGTTCAGGTCTCAGCATCAACTGGTGACATAATCATCTGTAATTCCAGCTTTATGGGATCCAATGACATCTTCTGGTCCCTACAGGTGCTAGACACATACATTCTGTATGTACATATAAGCAGGCAAACATTTATGCTCATAAAATAAAATATAGCAATTACTTGTTCGAGACTCAGGTATTTGCTATCTGGTATGGAGCCATTAACGTGATTGGTGAAACTAGCAATATTTAGTCATATCAAAGTTAAAGTATTGCTATATTTTAATGTTCACATTTTTATTAGAAAATTGAAACACGTGCCTCTTGCATTATATTGTGTTGGTACAGCGCAGCTCCATACATATATGAAATAGGAGCCTGGCCTTATGCAGATGTTTTGTTATATACATGACCAGAAGAAAGCAAGATGAATGAAGATAATAGAGACTTTTAATTTTACCTTTATTTATTATATGTCTGTACATATTTTTATGGGTGCTGTGCAGCTATGTGATGGTGTCTCAGGCGGTCAGAAGAGGCGTCAGATCCTGTGTAGCTGGAGTTATAGGCACGTTTCAACCACCTGATATTGGTGCCAGGAACCAAACTCAGGTCCTCCAAAACAGAGCAAGTGCTAATTAGATTCTCAGCCACCATCCCATTGCCAGATAGTGGTGACTTTGTGATGTTACAAAACAAGTAGTAAATGTCCACTGGGTTTGTTTTACAACAGACACTGCATATTTCATTAAATGAGTCCAGGTTTTCATGTCCTTGTGGGGTAAACATGGTTAAGTCTTTAATCATTCTCTGTGGGAAGTCTGAACCTGTCATGTAGCTTTCTATATTGTTTTACTGTCAGTTTTCTGAGGAAAGGGAAATATTTCAGTGCAATGCCCATGATAGAGAAAAATATTTGTGAGATCTATTTAAAAACATCATAGAGAAGGTTGCAGTTTCCTATAAAAGTTAGGAAGCATTCTTATTTTACCAACTTCTCATAGAATGATAATGAATATTTGGTTAATCATACTTTACTACTGCTTTAGTAACATCCAGGAATCATGTGTCAAAATGAGTAGCTATTTATCCTGGAATGGATTAGTTTCAAAAGAATAGACTGTTGGATTTCTTTTAGTAAATATTATAGTAGGATTTCCAATGCATACTCTAGTTTGCAATGATGATGAAGTCCTTGAGATGGCCCTGTTCTGTTTATCCCAATAACTGGCCTGATCTAATCAACTAATGAGATTGTCCCAACAATATTTTCTTGGTTCAGGGACCACTTTTGCTTATACAGTGTGGAACATGTCATATTTCACAATGGATCTTGGCAAATAATCATCAAATCTAAGTTACTCTGGTAGCTGCTCTGCAGTCACTTTGCAAGTTAAGTTCAGGAAAGCTTAACATGGCAGATGTGGTAAGACAGGTCAAGGACAATATAGCTGCTTGCTGACATCTTGCTGACCTGGTTCCCCTGCTGGCTTAAAATGCATAAAGGTTCTATTGGTGACATTCTTTCACTGAGAACAAATTTGAAGAATAGAACATTTTCTTTCAGTTCCTGATTTCAGAGGTTTGGCACATGGTTGTGGGCCTGTAGTGATGCAGAGCTTATGAGTGTGAAAGCATTTGACAGGAAACCTTTTATCTTTTCTAATGGGTGGAAAGTAGAAGAAATAAATGGAGGAGTGGATCATAGATAGAACGTGGCTCAGTGACATACTCCCTCCAAATGGATGCCATTTCCTTCCAATGATGGTGTCATGTTATGAATCCACCAATGAGTCAATCCATTCACAAGGTTGAAGACATCATGTCATGGTGACTGAAAAAGCCTTCACAGACATGCCCAGAGTATGATCTGCTCCTAGGAGAGTCTCAATCCAGGTTCCAACAAGATTAAGCATGAATTGTGTGACAAATCTTTCTTGGGAATATAAAAAAACATATCCATCCAATCATCCCAGATAGGGAAGCCATGGCAGATCAAATTACAGATACCACCAAAGTCCAATTAGTGAATCAATGTGTTTTGTTATGATTACTTAAAGGAATATATGGGAGTGGTTATTTACAGGAATATGGGTGAAGAGTAACTTACAGGAGCAGAAATGTTTGAAAGAATACTGCCCACTCCAGCATGGTGGTGCTCACAAAAGCTAGGAAAAATGAAGGCAGCTCAACAGGGTGGCCAGGACCCTTTCCAGGTACCCCAGTTGGTGGAATGCTCTCCTAGGTAGCTCAGCTGGTTTCTTCTTCCAGGCAGCTGGTCAGGGTCTCAGAGTCTTTGCAGCTTTTCTCCTGTGAGAGTCTTCTGTGAAGCTCAATTTGTTTTCCCTTTGAGAGGTTCTAACTCTCAGCTTTTTCAATTTACTTTGACAGAGTGGGACCTAGGGTATATGGTGGTTTACTGAGTACCTGAAGCTATTTTTACTTGTTTGTCTACCTGCTTAAGGAGTTTCTCTGCAAAATGGAGTGTTTTAATCTCAGAGGAGACTGTCACAGAACATGACAGACCATAAATATTACCAACACCAAAAAGTGACAGTCATGATTTTATCAAGCTTTGACCCTTGAACTTATTGCCATTACTTTGACCTTTGAACATATTGTCATTGAGATTAGACTGTTCTTTTGGAAGAAATGTAGATGGCATTGTATAAGTAATTTTAATAAAAATTACCAATCTTACCGTCAAATATGAAGTTTAATATGAATTAGACTCAGGCTTATTTCAGCAGTGGGTATTCAGTTATGGTAAACTAAATTCACAACTATAGCTTATGTGGTAAACTAAAATTCTCTATTTGTCTTATGCCAGCGGTTTCATTTCTTCTAACACTATTCCCATCCATTGACACGTGACTTTGTGTTCCCCCAGCATGATCTCCATTATGTTCAATGCTATCACATTGCTGTTTACTTGCTTTGTTAGTTTTCTCTATAGACTGTAATTTCATAATGATAGGAAAGTAAAACAAACTCTTCAAGGTCTCCCATGAATAGCTGTAGTGTATGTTTTTTCAATTAGTTTTCATAACACCACACTTGTCATCACTTATGAAATGATTAAGGATAGTTATTGGGCTACAATTAACCTCGATGTAGATTTAAAACTATCTGATTTTTTTTTGGTGTTCGATATTATACTTCAAGAAAGCTGTTTTACATAGAGATGGCTCTCATGTCTTCTGTCTGTGAACAGTGTAATATAGCTTGATAGCACTGAGACTGGTAAAATGGAGATGCCCCTGATCACTGTCATGGCACCCCTCGTGAGATTCCCACAGTACCATCACCCTCCATGTAATTTACAGATAAACTCATTTCATATCACTCTCTTGATAGCAGCAACTGACCTCTAGAATTTTTTTTTTATTTATTTCATTTAAATCTTGACAAGCCAGACAAATAGGCATGGGAGCACCAGTGAAAGATAAAAGCATGATTGGAACATTTTGTTCCCATAACATTAGTCATTAACCAAACATATTGAAGTTTTCTGCTGTAGTAATATGGGGCGGCGGCAGGGCTGCGTCCCCAAATCCCCAGCCGCCTGGCTCGGCTAGCTTATGCCCCAAATAATTACACGGACACTGTATTCTTTTAAACACTGCTCTGGCCCGTTTCTAATCATCTGTGTAGCGCCCCTAGGTGCGCTTACCGGGAAGATTCTAGCCTAAGTCCATCCTGGGTCGGAGCTTCATAGCGTGCGTCTTCCCTGGAGCAGGTAGCATGGCGTCTCTCTCTGAGGTGTCTGCTCTGGAGAGGAGAGCTGCGGAGTCTGACCTCACTTCCTCTTCCTCCTGGCATTCTGTTCTGTCTACTCCTCCCACCTATCTTCTAACCAATGAAATGGGCCAAGGCAGTTCCTTTATTGCTTAGCCAATGAAATCAACAGATTGATATATGACACTCCCACATCACTCTGCATCTGATGTGGACTAAGTAAAGGTTAAGTAAACTTTAAAAACATGTTTTGGAAGTGTAATTAGAATTCAGCAAACATATAATTTAAATAAAACTCACATTTCTGTTTAGCTCTTACCATAGCCATTGTCTCAAAAGCACCTCGTAATTAGTCCACTAAGTCTTCCAAATAAAGTGCTCATTCAAACTGATTTAATTTCTATTACCTAAGTGTTAAGCTGTCTTAAAGTACTCGTCACAAAAGTGTTTTAAAATGTCCCCTGTATAGTATGCCTTTCCATGAACTGAGTCCTATTAGAAGAGCTAACTGGATGGGAGTTCCCATTAAAGTGCAGTAGCTTAACTTATGAATAATAAAGTATAGGAGAATGAATGCACACACCCAGTCACATAGAAACACACACATGCCTGCGTTCATGTGAGCCTTTGTTGTTCTGAAGCAATGTATTTCAAGTGTATCCTCAAAGAGAAGGCAGAATTGATGCCAGTCACTTTGTGTCCTTGTTCTTCTCTTTTCTCACTCATCTCTGTCATTTCAGAGGGGAAATTTAGGTCTTTGTCCTCTCTAATTTTTTAGTATTGCCCCAGCCTTACCCCTCATCTCTCTGCTTTCTGTTCCTTTTCTTTTTCTCCCTTGTATCCAACATGCTGCAAAACAGGATATCTTGGCTGAATACTAAGCACCAGCTTTATGGAGGTTATAGTAATGATACGTGAAGTGGAGGAGTCCAGGATGACTCAGGCTGCAGTCAGTGTAGGAAGGAAAGGAAGCTCAGGTAAACAACAGAGGGAATGCAGCCATGATATAAGATTCCAATTAAGCAATACATACAGAGTACTGGGAGTGGTCTCACTGGTTACTTGGAGAAATGAAGATTCGGAAAGGAGGAGATGCCATTTGAGTTAGACCCCAAATAATTACTCTGCTTATTTATTGAGCTCTTACTATTTCTGAAGCATCATGCTAAAAAATTCCTCCGAGTTGCATCATTAATTCTTTAGTTGATTCTCTTACCCTTTCATTACTTTTAATCCTATTTTACAAATGAGGAACTGGGAGTCTTGACACATTAAAGAACTTCATAAATTTTACATACTTAAAGGACTCAAACTTGCATTTAGAGCCTAAGACTTAGTCTAAGGAAGTGGTTTACAGTACTTTTAAAGCATATATACACAAGATCCTGTGTTTAAATGCTAGTATTTTGGTATATAGAATCCTGTATGTTAAATAAAAACACCAACACATATACAAGACAAATAGTACACAGCATAAAGCATTATCATTATACTAAAGCTGAACATAACTTAAGACAATATGCAGAAAAGTTAAAGTTTAGAGAAAAGTATAACACAGGCTTGCTTTTTTTTAATTTATACAAGGCCAGCATAGAATAACAGTTAGAGTCAAGACAATAACTGATGTGTATTTAAAGATTGATGTGTGGCAATCCTGACTCAAACAGTTGATTTTGATTAGCTCATTACTGAGTTTAGATATAAAAGCAATATTTGTAATGATAAATAAAATTGCATATATTTATGCCATAGAATTATTTTGTGTTTGTATGTTGTTAACACTTGAATCTGGGTCCTTCATTTGCAAGTGAAGTCCTCGACTATTGAGCTATATGCCCCATTCTACATGTTTAAATATGTGTGATAAATATGCATATATATTATGAAATGATTTTAAAGCTTATTAATGTATCTATCACATCGTATTTTTTTGAGAACTGTCTTGTGAATTGTTTGGTATACTGCTGTGCTGGGCAGAGGAGCTCCAGAAGTATCCTTCTGCCTGTATGAGGTTCTTTCACTCAGTTGCTTCTACTTCTTCCTGCATTCCTCTGTCCCTGGTAATTGCTGTTATACTCTCTGCTTCTGCATGCATGGCTATTTGAAATTCAATAGACAAATGAGATCCTGTGCTATTTGTTTTTCTGTGCCTGAATTATTTCAGTTAACACTGATGTGCTGTAGGTCTATCCATGAATGTGCTAACTTAAATAAAACTAAAATCCTATGAGATTGATAATTTTCTCGTTACCTCATAGGCAGCAACTGAGGTTCAGATGTATTATTACTTTTTCTAAGGTTATCACCCTTATTAAGTGGAACTCAGGTTTTGAATCCAGGCAGTAATCTTTGAAGTCTTCATTTGCTATTGTGGTAGTTAAGCCTGTGCCCATAGAGAATTTGGAATGTTGTTAGACCAAATTGAGATTGGCCATAAATATAAAATACGTCCTGAATTTCAGAGATGTATTATTTTAACAAGGACAAAACATGCATTATTAAAAGTCTTTAAAATGATTACATGTTTAAATAATAAGATTACACATTTGAAGTTATATATATATATAATGAAATTAATTTCTTTGATATTGTTTTCCTTTCTTTAATTAGAAAAATTCACATTGTTTTATGTCATGAACAAAGCTGTAGTTGGTAGTATGGCTAAAGGAAAGGTGTCAGGCCTAAATATTGGTGTGTGTTACCATTTTTGCTTTGCTCTAAAAATTTTGCTACAATGGGCTATTAATAGGCTAAAGTGGAAGAAAAAGAGACATAAGTGATTCTGAAGGGTACAGTTATATATCACCTGAGTGGTAAATTATATGCCTGTTGCATGACTCCTACTAGGGACATATGGAACAATTCCCACTTATCCCACCTAGGGCAGTGATGACAGATCAAAAAACATTTCCATCCAAGTTTGTCTTGGTGAACTTCTGAGTTTTTAGGGTTCCTTAAAAGAACATGAATAACTTAAAAGCAGCTTTATCACTGAAAAGCCTGCCCCAGCATGGGTAAGGATCAAGAAATTCGGATTCTTACTTGCAATCAGCTCCACTGAAAGTCTCCTCTTCTTATCCTGTGTTTTTTGCATATATAACTTCAAAATAGGGCCTTCTGAATTATGTAGATTTCTAGGCTCCAGAGTCTTATAAGCTTTGATAGCTTCCTGAGTTTTAGGAACCCAGCCTTCTCCTTAAGGAGGAATTGTTTCTATTCTCGGGAAATAGCTGTACAACAATGCCCAACCAAGGGCAGTTGGTAGGAAAAGATAACATTGAAGAGGAGTAAAATGAGAAAGGCAAAACTGAACAAGTGTGACAAGCAGTTGCATGGTTCCTGTAAATGAACGGGAAGATTGCTACAGGGGGGGGGGTTTAAGTTTGAAATGGAGGGGGAAAATAATGAAGCAATTAGCAGAAAATAAATTACACAGAAAGATACAGGGATTTGGAACTGCTTAAGATATTCACAATGTTGAAGCATATTTGAACGACAGGCACTGAGATCTGTCTACACCCAAAGACTGAAACTCTATCAATATCAGTATCGACTTGAGTCATGACACAGAATCCAGGTGAGGGGGTCTTTATATAGTGAATATATAAATATATATAGTGAGACAAATTAAACTGAGATTTGGAAATTAAATATGAAGAAGACCAGTTGCCATGCTCTCATAAAGAGATGAAGAAGTACTAAGCAAAAACTTGGTAAATTCCCCAAGCCTGCAGCAGGACGGCCAAAGGTGAGACCTTCTCAGAATTGCGAGTAGAGAGACAGAGTGACATCATGTGTTGGGACTTGTGATTTGGAAGCCTTACATTATTGGAATGTATAACTTCAAAGAATATGCCTTTGCATGCACATGTTTGTTGTGTGTGTATGTATATTCACAAGTATTCAGTTCTGCACATATTAATGTATATAGACAGTTGATATTAGGTGTCACAGGGATTCTCAGTTTAACCTTAAGCTCAGAGATTTGGTTAGTCTTAGCTAGCTTTTTTGGCTTAGTGATGCCTTGTCTCTGCCGTTTTAATGCTGGGATTGCAGGTGGCCACCATGCCCACACACTTTTTACATGTGCTGTGGGGTTCCAAACCCCGGTCTTGGTCTTCCCTGTCATGGGGAAGGCTCTGTATTCTCTGACCCATATTAATGGCTTCTGAAGGAATAGTTTTTGGCCAAAAAACATATGAACTATGTTAAATTCTCATACTACTTTAATGATATTGAGTGGTACTTCTATAAAGTGTGTGTGTGTGTGTGTGTGTGTGTGTGTGTGTGTGTGTGTGTGTGTGTGTGTGTTTGGAGCTACCTGTGTTTAAATGAGGTTTATATGTTTAGGTGCTTGATCTCAATTACATGGTTAGTTATTAGCACAGAGGGGACTTTCTCCAAATTGAACTTCCATTCTAAGCCTTTAGGTTACATAAAGGGTTTTTGTGAATACCGTTTGTTCCAGGTACTTTTGCAGCAAAGTACTGTGTGACTATTACTTGATAGTGGGTAGAGTAATAGGTGATCCACATAACTGAGAGGAAGTGCTCTCTCTGTCTGTGTGTGTGTGTTTGCTTGTGTGCATGCACATTGGTCTGTGAAGGCATAGACTTTGGCATATATGTGAAATACTAGGAAGTAGACTCTTGGAAATATTTTTGAGCATATTCATTTCTGAAATATTCCAGATGAACAACTTTACTCAAATGAATAGAAGCAGAACTTCTCTGACAGCTTAGGCTATAGAAAGGAGGTTGTTCATTGCAGATGAAACTTTCTTTAAATTAGAAAACCCAACATGTAGGGTATTCTTTGGCATGGCTTATAGACATGTCCAATCATGGCCTGTGGTCTGTATCCACCACAAAATAGCTGTGATATAAATAAAATAATGCACACATACTCATAATATTACAAGATGTTTTGATGGTGCTGTTGTTTCTTGAGTGTGACCTTGGTGAGTAAAAATATCACAATTTCACAATGTCAGAAGTTTGGACATACCTGGAGGATCGAATGAGCTTGATAGTCTGATCATGCTAATATTGATAAACAGTCCTCATGGCTACTGTGCATACTTGCCTTGCCTTCTTGAGGAATGGATTTCTCTGGTAAAATAGTGAGCATGTGTCATATATTGCTGAAGTAATTCTTACTGATACATTAATCTATTACTCAAAATGTTGAAGACCAGATACTTTAAAAATATAAGATTTACAGTAGCCCAGAGGAAAATGTTTTCATTTTCTTTTAATAGTCTGTCTTTATTTTTCTTCTTGATGCTTCAGTGATGCAATGTTCAATACCTTATTTAACCTCCATGAGGTTTTGTGTTTTTGAGGTTTCTTTTGCTTTGGAATAGAGGTGTTATTCTATTGTGATCAAATGGAATACACAGAATTATTTCAATTTTTCTAAATTTGTTGATATTTTCTATGTATCTCAGTGTGTAGACTGTTTTTGAGAAACTCCCATAGGCTGCTGAGAAGAAGGTGTGTTCTTTCATGTTTGGATGACATATTCAGTTGAGAGTTGTATTAGGTCCATTTGGCCGACTTCGGTCATTCCCTCTGTACTTCATTTATGTTAGATAAATGAGATCCCAAAGTGGTTAATCTGTGTTCGGTATTTTGTTAGTGTTTAAAACACTTAATTCAAATAGTGTTTTTCTGGCCATACTTCCCTGTTGCTAATCTTTGCTTAAAAAGAAAGAAAACAAAAATGTTATATTATCTAAAATTATAGAAAAATGAAAAATCCTATCTTCATAACTGGCCATTAAATTATTATCTTTTTCAATAGTTTGTCTGTCTCTACATTTGGATTTGTTTTCTCTCCACACCATCTGGGCTTAATTTTCTTTTTTATCAGGGTCCTGGTGACAAAGCTAATATTTCTAGCTGTCAATTAAAAAGAAAAAGAAAAAGAAATGTATGTTTTAACTTTAAGGATAATGCTAGTGATTTATTTTTTTTTTAAAGTGAGAGAAATCCCGGTGCACTCATGCTGATCTGTGTTTCAAATCATCCTGAATGTCTTTGTTAGGTGCTGTCATGGCAAAGTGGGCAGTGATTTGATTATTTTACTTGCTCTTGTTGAATGATCATAGAAGCCTTAAAATCCTGTCATGGAAGTTAGTCAATAGAAACAAGTGAAGGGTTGCTTCTGAGTACTTTGTCCAGTTTTTTTTGTTTTTGTTTTTTGTTTTTGTCAGTTTCACTGTGTAATGAGAAAAGGATTTGGGTGCTTGTTTAATCTGCCATTACAAATTGTTGTTGAGATCTACACATCATTTATTGTAGGCATATGAACTTTACTTGCTTCTTCAATTTTGCATACAAGAAGGAAGGCTGCTAATGTTGAAAATTGAGGCACCCAGGCAGTTTTTGGATCACCTGCTGCCATTGTGACATTGATTAGGTCACCCACCCACAGGCATGAGAACACTAATAAAACTATGCATCACTCAAATATCACCTAGATTCCAGGCATGACACTTCCTTGTTCTACAATGACAATATCACTGGCACATTCTGTGCTGAGAATGTTCCCAACATGAACAGCCATTTCCTGTACCACCTATGAAGCTTCAAGGGCTCATGGCAGCCTTTATGTGTTCTTTTATATTAGTTCTAAGTTTTTGAAGTAAGGCTCCCAGCTTTGTAATCTCCAAATAAACTTTTATTACTAATTGTCCCCTTTGCAGTTTCATATAGTACTGTAATGACTCCCAGATATATTGTATAGGAAATCAGAATCTTCCAGTCTAATAACATGTACATATAGAAGTGATCCTCAAGTTCAAATATGTGCAAACATATAGCACAATGACAATAGATGTAGTATAATTATGTGAGAAATATGACTCATTGTCTATTGAACAATGTAGTGTGTGGGTTACTGAGTGAACATCGGATTTTAACTAAGAGAAATCATTCATTGTGGCATATATGTAGCAATACCTGGCTTTCTAAAATTTGCTTTATTGTGCCATGTAAAGAGTTCAGACTATTTATTGCTGTGGCTTAATCTATTCCTAGCTTTGGAATTATTCCTATTTTAGGAGACTAGAGAAAATATTTAGCTAAGAACAGCATAATAAGAATGTGTATTTTCATGTTGTTGAGGTCTTTTGTTATGATGTTTCTAATTGGTCTTAATAATAAAGAAAACTGGAGTCAGGTGTTAGGGAGTGAAAGCTGAAAGATTAGAGAAGCAGAGCATCCAGCCACTAGTTCTTACCTCTATGAAATCCTCAGACCAAATGGGGTATCCTGTCTCTACAATTTCTGAGACTGAATGCCTTGAGTGCCTGTATCCTCCCACCTTATATTCCTCTCTTTATCCAGCCATATCCCTTTCCTGTTTCCACCTCCCTCGTGCTGGAATTAAAGGTATGTGGTCTCAAGAGCTTGAATTGAAGGTGTGAGCTCTGTTCTTCCTTGAGACTGGATCAATCTTAAGTAGCATTGGGTGGCCATGAGCTCACAGAGATCCACCTGCCTCTGCCTCTCAAGTGCTGAGATTAAAGGTGTGTGCCACCACTGGCCTGGCCTCTATGGTTACCAATTGTTTTATCCCCACATTCTGACCTTCAGGCAAGCTTTATTTGTTAGATCACTAACAAAATATCACCACAGTCTTTGAAAGTTATTACCTGTTCATTTGTTGAATGTCCATATTACTTTGGATACAAGGTGAAGTTTAGAGTTTTTCCACCGAGATGAGAACTGCTGCATGCACTGTTATGAATATTCCCACCCCCTTACTCTTTGACAAAGTTTCTACCCTACATAGATTAATAGCCACCTTTGTCTTAGGCTTAATATTTATAAGTATTTACTAAAGTAGAAAAGTACTATCCCATCCTATTTTTTCTCTCTTTAAAGATACAGATTTGTGATGAATAAAGCCATTTATGGTGTGGGAATTCCTTCTGTATATGTGTTGCTTCTATTGGTTAATGAATAAAGCTGCTTTCAGCCAATGGCTTAACAGAGTAAAGCCAGGTGCGAGATCCAAACAGAGATGTAGACAGAGAGTAGGCAGAGTCAGGGAGAAGCCATATAGCTGCCACAGGAGACAGACGTCTCCACTGAAGCCCGCCAAAACTTTGCGGGTAGGTTATGACCTCGTGGTGAGGCACAGATTAATGGAGATGGGTTAGTTTAGGATATAAAAGCTAGCTAGAAATACGCTTAAACTATTAGCCAATAGTATTGCAAATAATGTAGTTTCTGTGTGATTATTTCAGGTCTGAGTGGCTGGGATATGAACAAACAAGCAGCCTCCGACAACACATTTATTACACTACTTTCTCATAAATTACTTTTCTCAGATATAATTCAAAATTTAATGCAACACTAAGCAAAAAATATGCACTAATGTCAATTTCCATTTATTTCACTGCAAAAGTACTGCAAGTCTTTGCATCAAAAACCTCATCTTAGTTATATCATTTGTACACTTGAGAACTGAATGTCCCAGAGATATTGGCTAACAGGCCTAAAGGTAAGGAAATATTGAGGGAAAATCTTATCTATTTTGATTCAATGTTATGATTGCTTCTAGCAATAGACCCATCCCCTCAACAAAGAATGATTAACAGACTTTTAAAAAGCATTCTAGATAGAGAAATTTTCACTTTTCTTAGGCTGTGTGGCCCTTGATATAACTACTCAGTCCCATTGTTGTGGAAGTTTTATGTGGAACAAGTAACACATGAGTGTAAATGAACTCTATTAAAATCTGATTTATGGAAATGGAAATTAGAAATTTATGTACTGGTCACATACCACTAAATCTTATCCTTTTTGAGTCACCATTGCCCAAAACCACATAACATACATACTCACATGACATAATTTTTCATTTTGAGATCTTTCATGAAGGAAGTATTTATCATGTTTTCAATTACAAGGTATTTTTCATTATTCTGGGAAGGGGAACAAAGTGCAGAGATTGAAGAAAAAGTGAGAAATTGCCAACAGCTGAGTCTTTGGGATATGTATAATCCAATTTTCTGTACTGAATTTATGATCAAGTATTATTTTAGTCTTTACTATCAAGATAGACCCTCTTCTTGAAAAAAGGGCAAAGCAATTCAGTCATAAAGCATAATAAATCAGTCCAAGGTAACTTATTTGATTAAAAAAAGGTCATTTTATCAGTCATTTGAAATGGATTGCTCTCAGACATCCATTCCTGCTTCATTCTCTGTATGGCCTAGTTCTGTGGAAGTAGAGAGTACCTTCCAACCTGCTGAGTTGCGGATTGCTTATTTCTTGTTGGAAATCCTAAATTTGACTTTATGTTCAATATCTTCAGATATTTAAATGGAAATTCTGTAATCCAAATGTGAGTCTTTGAATAAATGTGACCCAGTTGTCAAAAATTGCACCCCTGTAAATAAATCATTTCCTACACACTGGTGATAGGTTATATTCTTTTCATATAATTGTGAAATTTCAGATTTGAAGAACCTCAAAGCTCAATGTATGAATAAAAATAGCAAATATGGGGACTGGAGAGATGTCTCAGTGGGTTAGAATCCTGACTGCTCTTCCAGTGGACCTGGATTCAATTCTGAGAACCCAAATGGCGGTTCAAAATCATCTATAACTCGAGTCTCAGTGGGAATCTCATGCCTTCTTCTGGCCATAATAGGCCTCTATGTCACTGCAAACACATAGTGGATGGACATAGGCAAAATACCCATACACATAAAAAAGATAGATGATAGATAGATAGATAGATAGATAGATAGATAGATAGATAGATAGATAAAAAGAAGCAATAGAGAAATGCCAAGGCAGTCAGTTGATTAGTTTGGATATTGTCACTTTTACCCTAAATTCGGAATGTTTACTCCGAAGTAAGTATTGCATGAGAGCTATGAATACGGGATAGGGAATAGTTGACAACATTCCAGTTAATGACGCCACACCCTTGCACATTAATGGGACATTACAAGATGAAGACATACATTGGGAGTGGGACCTGTTGGGGAAGATACAGGGGCAGTTCTGGGGGAAAATAAGTAGTGGACAGTACTGTATTTCCTTGAGCACAGTCATGGAAAAATCAATTTAGAAAATAAGTCAACAAAGGAGGATAGGATTTCTGTGACGTTTTAACTAAATTCATGGTTCTTGTAATTGATTTCTTGAGAGTTCAGTGTATTTTTCAAGACCCTCATGTTCACTTCTCTAAAGTAAATAGCCACAGTAGACTTCCTGCAAGGTCTGTCTACTGAAGGAGTCCAGTGGAGAAATGCAACCTCTTACACTCTGTTTTGTTTTAATGGCAAGGGCAGCTGCTACTTTCAAACAAGTCATTAAAACCCAGAAATGGAGCTCTGCATCAGCACTCTGTTCTGCAATAGATTACTTGTGGAGTGCTGTTGCTATTGAGAGTGCTATTATGTGTGTGTTCCAGCAAAGCTGCTCCTGTGTAGTACCACATTTACAGTACTCAGAAGGCAGTGGATTGGATGCGCATGACCCACAGTCTGAAAACTGCCAAACAGAATCGCCAACTAATAACAGAAGATGACTCCCTTTGTATCTTACATTATCTCTTCCTTTTTTTAAATAAAAAGCCATGCATATGGCATTGAGTTAGCTATTCTGTGCAAGAAGATAAATTTTACCATGAATTATTTTATAGTATAAAACATATATTTGTTAGAGGTAAAGTGTCTGCTTAGAGTTTACCCCTGGGAATTTTTGGTCAGTCTTGGATCACATAAAATAATTTATAATAGCACTGTAACACACACATACAAACACAGAGGCTGACTTCCATTCTAATGATAATTAACCAATATTTATAATATATACAACTTTTAGATTTGTGGGTATGTCTGTTAAATATGGTTACATTTTCTGCAGGCATAAAGCATAGTTATGGGGCATGGAAGTAAAAATTTGAGAGATGGTAGTATATAGTAATAAATATGTTTAAGACAAATAGGCAGCTCTCTAAGAGCTCACAGTAGAAAGAGAGATGGTTACTAAATGGTAATTCTAAAAAAAGATGCATGTAAGAATGCCAGCTAGAGTTTCTCAGAATCATCTCGCACTCCTCAGGTTGCTCACCATGCTTTATTGCCCAAACACTCTCCAGAATTGGAATGTATAACGAGCTTCTAGCTGAACTTTCTTTGTAGCTCCAAAGATCAGTTATTTATAATCTGTGTCAATATTAAAGAAAGCAATACATTTTTTTAAAAGGCCAGTTTTTGGTTAACTTTGTGTTTACTTAAAGTTGGGTATGTTAATTAATACAGTGTCTCATATGGGGCTTAGTAGTTAATGGGCGATATTGATGATTGAGAATGTACTTGTTCACCAGCCAAGAACTTATTGATGAGAGACAGGTCCATACTATGCATCACTGAGAATTAAAATAAAATATGTATCTTTATGTGACAGCTTTGTGAAAACTCACATTTCTTCTTTTCTCTCCAAGACTGCCCAGGAAATAGCAGGTCAGTGGCTTAAGAAAAGATTCTTTTAGTTTGGGAACTGTAAGGCCATTTTCAAAATACTCATGATATAATATTTTTATTCATTGACATTATTTGTTTTGTTTAAATATAAATCAATATAGAAAATATTTTGTACTATCACCCACTCCCCTAAAAAATAATAATTGGTAATACTGTAAGCAAGAGAAGTATGTGTCTGAATCAGTGGCTGTCAAACTGAGAATGAGAAGGTATCAATGAAAGTGCTAAGGAAATTGTTCATTTTGTAAGACTGCTTACACTTGAATACAGATCTCAACAACAGGTATGTCCCAAATATTCTGTAATCCCAGAACTGTAGGGATTTAAGGCAGGAAGAATCATGGGGTTTTCTGTAGTGTAGCTCTAAGTTCATTAAGGGACCCTGTCTCAAAGAATAAGGCAGAGATTGATAAAGCACAGTGCATAATGTCCTTTGACATCAACCCATGTCACAAATGTACACACATATGTGTCCAAACACCACACACACATGCATGCACACACACACACACACATGTACACACACACAGCACTTACATACATAAAAAAGAACATATTGGTTAGTGGTGATATTTAATTTTTATTAACTAAATTTATTCAGTTATTTTACATCCTTACCTCAGTTTACGCTGCCTACTCTCCTCCCATTACTTCCTCCTACATCCCCACATCCCCTCAATTCACTTCTCCTGTGCTAGCATTAAGAAATAGAGAGGAATGAAGCAGATTGGGTAGAATAGAATTTAGTTGGATTGAATAAAAAGAAAAAAATATCACTGCCCAGAATGATTTAAGGACTTGTATTATTTCAGGAAAAATATTTTATGCCTTTTGCTGCATATAAATGAGTATTGTATATAAATGCATCACTTAGAAGCCTTGAAGAAGGGGAGTCTATATATTTTGAGAAACTCACTTCTCACTAGTTGCAGACACAATTTTGGAAAGTCTGCCTTTCATGTCATTTTTCCTCATATCTTCATCCTATCCAATATAAAACACAGTTTAATCCTCACCAGGAATAGAAAAAATATGAGCACAGATATCTGTTGATGAAAGAAGTGAGATGAGGTAAAGTAATTTTAATCTAAGTGTAGGGAAATGGTTTGGTGGGTAAGAATATTCCCAGTGTGCATATAAGAATCTGGGGGAGCACTCATGAAAAACTAAGTTATAATCCAGGTGTGGCTGTGTATGCATGCATCTGTAGCCACAATGCTGGGGGTGGGGGCAGGCAGGAGGACAGTGAGGTTAACCGAGAGACCCTGTCTGAAAGGGGAGAGAGAGTGACAGAGAAAGACATCAGACATACTCTTCTGTCCATCATATGTATACTCCCAATACAAGCAGGCGAGAGTTGACATTTTAAACACTTAGATAATTAGACCGTTACAAACAAAACATTGGCTTCCTTTGGCTTGAGATAATACTCCTTTGTAGTATAGCTCATCGTTGCAGAAATACAGCAAAATGTAAGCACCAGAGAGAATGTCCTCTTAATCATTCCTCTAACACCAGCAATTTATAATAGGAATTCTTTTCAGTATAATTATGTTTTCATAGCAACAATGGCCATGAGCTAGTGTTTGATAGAAAACATTATTTCTAAAATACATTAAGGGAATAGTGTGGAAGCCCCCAAAGCTTTGACCTAAACTTGTAGCAAAAGAATAAAAACCATAGATGTAATCATCTCCATTAAAATTTTGACAGCAAGACGTTAAAGACGTGTTTCAAGAGGAGCCGATTAATAAACTTTTCCCACATGACATGAGACTCTTGTAGTGAACATTTCAAAGATCCTCTATGAAGTCTGCTATAATAGCGACTGAGAAAGAATGTTTTGTTTCCTTTCTAATACATAGATTGTGTTCTCCCGGTATATCACATACATTATACACCTCACAATAGCATTCTTTTTGTTGTGGTTGAAATTGATGCTAAATCATCTAGCAATAAAAGGATCATTGTGTTCTGGGAATTATAGAAGGGTGTCGGGGAGATCAGAAAGACTGAAGATCACATTTATAATACAATGGCATGAATTTAAATAAAGTCACAGACTACGATGAAAACATTTAAGTTTACAAAAGTTTCACCTATTTCTTCTCAATCTGTTGTCTGTTCCACAAAGTTCATTATTTATATCTTACAATACAACTCTACATTGATTAGCATCCCTTCTCTCAATTGTAAAGATTCTTCCCACAGTCAAAAGTAGCTATTGAGTTAAAATAATGCTACGATGGGCATTCTCAGAAATCATTCATGTTCTTTAACTCTATATCACTATTGTATTGTTCAGAGTAAATATCACTCTAGAGAAATAGATGAGGAGTTCATCATTTTCCTAGGGCAGACTACCAGCATTCAAGTATGTATCCTCATTGTAAATGGTTATGAATACAAGGGGTTTGGTGGATTGGCATCATTTTGTTTACTCCAGCAAACTTCGATTAAAGGATTAAAGCAATTCATTTTTAAAAAAGTCATGTGTAAAGAAAACTTATTTTTATTTGAACATTTATTTTTAGCATTTTTGAATCTTTACCAGTCCCTTTCAATTCCCATTTTCTGATTGTTGAATGTCATTCTGTATGTGTTTTGTGTCTTCCTGTTGATGGACAGAGAAGGACATAAAGATTGAGATATTAGACAGTTAATTTAGCAGTTTAAGAAGTTACTACTTTATATTGGTGCCAGGTTTGCAAACTGTTTTACACATTATATGCCAAACTACAGCACATTTCTGTTAACCTAATTGCTTTCTAACATTTTTAGATGTATGAAATAAGACACATAAGTTAATCCTACAAAGCATTTTCTTTTCCTTCTCATCTTAAACATGCTTCATTGCGGTACCATTTCCTGATTTTCTAGTATATTAGTTACAGTATACATATTAAATATGTTTTCATATATAATGTATATTATATAATATGTGTGTATATACACACATGTAAGTATGTATGCACCTAAATGTACACACATATGTATATCTCCTTAATAGTGTCTAAAAGACACTGCCAGTTCCCATCACTCCCTTCTGATTTGACAGCTGCTTTATAAAACATAAAGAGTACACAGGGCAGGATTTCTTCGACTTAAAAACAACAACAGCAAATATCAGTCCTTGTAAACAGAGACTGCATGTTAATTTCCCTGCCAACCAGACCCAAATAATGATGCAGAAATTTTATTAATTACACATTGGCCAATACAATAGGTGTATTCTTAGCATTATGTATTAATTCAAACAATTTCTATTAATCTGTGTTTCTACTGGTAATATTCTGGCAACTGTCTCCTTCTGCAGCTACATGATGTCTCTTTGACTACACCTAATCACTGTCTCTCTATCTCTGTTCACTTTTCCTGCTTGGATTTACTCTACTAAGCCATTGGCCAAAAGACCTTCTTTAAGAACCAGTGATAATTAAACATATTCATAGCACACAGACATCCCACATCATCTCCCTTTTTCTGTCTAAATAAAGAGGAAGGTTTTTCCTTTAACATAAATAAACTTACATATAAGAAAACAGATATCACAATAAGAATTACAGTTATAATATTATATCTACTTTATCTTTTACCATAGCTAAGAGAAACTATAATTATAACTATCTATTCTTTAACTCCATCAAAGACCCCAGAAAGACATAATCTTACCTAAATAAATAAAATAAATAATTTTAAGAAAGTTCTAAAACTCTAGAATTGACAGAGATACCTCATTGTCTGGACAGTCATCCAAAGTTCTTTTATAATATTGGGGCATTCATCTTTAGCCTACAGACCCATAGTATCTGTCAAATTTTTCCATGAAGCAGGAAATATGAGAGACTATTTTTTCCGTAATGACAGTTTGTCAGTCACTTTATTCTGTATCTTTCAGAATATCTGATAGACTCTTTCATGAAGCATGAATCTGAAGGACCATCTCACCATCTTTTTACAAGTTCAGCAGTAATTTTTTGTGGGTCATTCATGTCTAGTTCATACAACATACCATCAAGCAATCCAGGCAAGAACAGAATCTTACACAAATGGCTAGCCATGCCACATTAAAGGCAAATCCCAAAACAAGTTTCTTCAATGCCCATCAACTTCTCTGAAGTAATTGGTGCTGCCTGTAGCAGACATGTATCACGGTTGAAAAAAGTCTAAATTCTTAAGACATTTTAAATGCCATATTCTGTAGGTCTTTGAAGTGTTGAAGATTATCTAACTGAAACATATCTCTTTATATCTAGAAAACGTAACTATCATGGCTAAAAGTTTGACTATTATAAATGACCACCCATTAATCTGTAATTTTCAATTACACATTACATTTTTTTTTTTTTTGGTTTTTTTCGAGACAGGGTTTCTCTGTGGTTTTGGAGCCTGTCCTGTAACTAGCTCTTGTAGACCAGGCTGGTCTCAAACTCACAGAGATCCGCCTGCCTCTGCCTCCCGAGTGCTGGGATTAAAGCCATGCGCTACCACTGCCCGGCTTACACATTACATTGTTAAATGAGCTATATAAACGTAATACTTTATATAGAGGAGAAATATACATATAAGAGAATTGACCTTCAATTTATATCACTAGACCAAGATTGATACCAAGGCAAAGTATTCATCTCTATATCATATCTCCCTTAATTTAATTAATTAGAATTTAATTTAATTAGAGATTGACTGTTCCCACTAAAAACTTATAATCAATCTTCTTTAAATGAAAATAAACATTTATAAACAGTCATTTTGGGTATTTGGTCCATGTCCTCTCCAAATTGCTTCCTGATGTTTGTTGGGTGAAGTATTTTTAAGGTTCATGGATCTTTCAGGGATCTTGTTCCAAAAAACCACATTAGCCTAGTAGGAATCTATAGGTTTTCATCTTCCTTGGAAACAAAAGCAGAACCTCTTTTCCAAAGTAACATATCTGTAGACTCAATTTTGAAGTCAAGATACCTCTAAAATAAATATGTTGGTTTAGCTTAGCTTTCCACAGTCAAAAATTCAAAGAAACACAATTGTGTACATAATTCAAACTCTGTGTATTTTGCATCTTTACATGGCTATTTTGTTACTCTTTTTTTCTTTAATCTATGTCTGCCTGTATTCTTTATATTACTTCTCTGTCTCTTTGTTTTTTTTTAACTATTTGCTTCTTTTTTTATAATTGTTTATACTTTTTTTCCACTCTCTCCCAAGCCTATGTATATTTCTTAAAAACACACGGCCTCTCATTTAGAGGTCTTTTGTGTCTGATTCTGTCCTATTATGTATCTGAAATTCTTTTCTGGCAAGGAAAATTTTAAATGATAAGCAGTGTGGTTGCAGCAGTCTTAGATACTGGCTCTACCTCTCTTGGCCTTTTAGCATGGTGGAGGTATTTCACTGCCAGCTCTTGCACCACTTCATAGGAGTCTCACTCACCAGTTCAACTCTGGGAATCAATTGGCCAATGCTGCCATCAAGTAATTTGCAGAACAATGCCAACAAACCACATTACACTCCCCTCCAGAAAAAGACAGAGCCCTTTGTGCCACCAGCATGAACCAAACCGGAAGCTGTTTTTAAAGAAACCATGTAGATTATGCTGTTAATGCTGAGTCATGAAGCCTCTTTAAGGTGCTGTTCCTCTGCTTGTAGCCAGCAAACAGAGCCTATCTGAAAAAAAATGCAGCTATCAAAAAGCTATGCTTGGTCCCCATTTTTTTTGTTTTTCTACAAGTATTCTTTTTCTCTTAAGCTTTTAAAAAGTCTTATGTGGATTCATACCCCAGACAATTTGCACCATTTTTATAAACAGAGATTGCTTGTTCATTTTCCTGCCTCGCAGTCCTGAATAATCATACAAAAACTGTATTAATTACAGCACTGTTTGGCCAATAGCTTAAGGGTATTCTTAGCCAGCTTTTATAACTTAAATTAACCCATTTTTAATAATCTGTGTATCTTCATGAGGTCATGACCTATTGGTAAGGTTGTGGCATTTGTTTCCTTTGGTAGCTACATGGCTTCTCTTTGGCTCTGTCTACTCTCTGTGTGTGTGTATATATATATATATATATATATATATATATATATATATATATATATATATATATATATATATCTGTTCAGATTTCCTACCTGGCTTTACTCTACTAAGTCATTGGCCAAAACAGCTATTAATCAGCCAATAAAAGCAAAACATATATAAGAGGACATCCCACATCAACTCCTCAACTTTTTTTCTTTTTTCAAAAATGTGATCTAATCTTCTCTATTCCCTGCCATGCACTGGAGCTTGCTGTCTCTTAAACGGCAATGTATATGAAGTACTCACTGTAAGTACCTACAAATGGGGTCTTCTTGGCAAATAGCACCATTCTACATATAAATCATTATGGTCAGGTTGTAAGGTTGTGATCCAATCATTACAAATAATATTCTGGTAAAAGGGGGACGTTTTGACCTAGAGAGACATATATAGAGAAAAGATAAGAGAATTCTGATGGGTCATTGGTGATTGCTGTGGATAATCATATGGTAAAGGCATTTAATGAATAAATATACACCACACCCTAAGTTTACCATTTTCTTGTTCAGTAAGACCTGGGTATGAATGCTGGCCATAGTCTTGATCAGTACTTATGCCAGATGGTATACTTTCCTGGCATGGGTAAGAGCTATGAGTCACCTCAAAGAATCATAGAATTTTATTTACTAGCTTTGCTAAATACATTCTTTATATTTCTCAACATCTATTCAATTTTTTAAAGTGAGGTACATTTCACTTCACCTTCAACTTTAAATTGTGTTACAGAGAATATTGATAAGAGGCTCAAAATGATTAGCTTACTGCCTAAGACATCATAGTATAAAAATGAGTACTTAACTATTATTTTGTAGTTCTTAATAGTATAATTCTCCTAAGTCATTTAGCAAGTATTAAAGAAGTAGTAAGCATTAAATTAAAAAGCATAAAAAAGTGATGAAAAAAAGATGACCATATGCAATGGCAAGTAAGAGATACAGAATATCTCCTTCCCTCATGGACACTCAGAAGAAGGCACTCCTGATACCATGTTGCTCTTAGGCTTGAATTTGGATATAGCAGATGTCATAGGCCAGTTGAATGCAGGACCTTCTCTATCATGGATAGTCTTACATTGAAATATCTATCATAGACATGAATTATATAAGATTGGCTAGCTTAGCCACCCATAACTTTGAGATAATATAAAGGAGTGTATTTTGGTTATTCCTTTTTTTCTAACTGTATTCTACTTGTATTCAAAAGGAGAGTGCCTTACAGCTAAACACTATCTTCATCTTTATTTTTTTCTTCTTCTGTAGAATAATGTGTCCTAGAATAGCTCTCATCTAATTGACAATATATTCCTCTACTCTCTTTAACTATGGCCAATACTCATTCAGTGGAGTTCTGGTGTCTAGAAAGAAAAAGGTATAGTCCAATCTTGATGCATTTCACTTGAATTCTGCTTTTAGTAATATTGCCTCCCTGATTTCACTTGGAAATTTTTGTCTTCGTTTCAAAGTGCTCCAATATTTTCTTTTTAATTCACATGTAGAAATGATATACAACAGCAGGGCAGAAGTGGAATATGCTCCCCTTTTCCCTAGGGATTTAGAGATAACATGAACTCTCTTTTCATGAAGGAAATGTAGGGGCATGAAACCCCTTGCCTGTTTCTTTTTGTCAGTCTTCATAAAAATTGGATGACGTGTGGCCATTAGAATTGGTCAGGTACAGTTTGATCTTTTACATGACAATTCCTTAGGAGTCCATGAATTGCGTATTTACATTCAAAGGTATTATTCCTACTTGCCTATGGCTGTTTGGGGTCCAGGGCAAGGAAACAGAACACCTTAGGATTGAATTTTTAGACTTGTCTTTTAGCAATGGTATATACCCTTTAAGTTTTAAAAATAAAACGAGGCCTTGCAACCAAGCTAGCATATTTTAAAACAATGTGCCTGTCACAAAAAAGCAAGTTCAACACCAATCTAAATTTTACATTGAGTATGTTTAATCAGGCAAGAGACTACCTTCTGTTTCACATCAAGTTCCTTTAGATTGTTATGTGTATCCATGTGGGTAAAAGATATATTCTTTTGAGGATCAAAACTTATTTTCAAGAAAAGGTGCATAATTTATGTATTTTTAGCAAAGGCCAGTATTTTGTTCTTTTTAGTTTATGTTGCTGGTGAGACATATCCCAGCTTTTCTCAACACCTATTTTGTTACAGTGCACCAAGACTCAGTAGCTTTTATCTTTTGTCTGAGCATGAAATATGGACTATCCTGTCTCATTTGTTTATTAATTTCTACTTTTAACAAATTGAAAGCTTCCACATTGCTGCTGGTAGTCTTAAATGCCTTTGGGATCTTTACATTTCAGGCATAAAGGTTGTGTTCTACAAGTTTTCCATGCCACCATAAAACACTGAAGTTGAAAAGGCAGGCTAAGGGCTAACTTTTTCCTGATCATATTTAAGACAGAATGGTTTCTGGGAAAGAGACTCAAAGCAAAGCCATGAAGGTTGCTATGTAACAACAAGTCTCTCACAATCCCTGGAGTGACCTAACCTCTCCATGCCTCACTGGTTTAAAGCCAATCCATATCCAAGGTGGTTAGGTAATACTGGAGCGTAAAATCTTATTTTATCAACTGCTCATTTTTAAAATGGGATTTTCCCCATACACAATAGTTGCTTATATAGAACAGACTGATGTTGAAGGTGTGCCATGTTTTAGGAGCTGCAACATATCACTGAGTATATTACTAACAAGCACATAGGAATACATTGACCTATACTAAGTGATGCACTGGTAAACCTATTGCAAGTTAAAAATGCCCCAACATATCACTCCAGTGAACATCGTGGCATAGGAACGAGATGGAGTGTAAATTATTTAATCTTGGGATCATACTTGTGCCTCACAGTGAGGCTTGATGCTGAAGTTCAGCTTCATAAATGATCACAATCCACAATTTCAATTGTGATTTATTCTGAATACCTGTTACTTCTATACCACAGTAAACTTGAAAATGTGGGCAGTTTCAAAGTGGACACTGTCTGTAGTGTATGGGTAGTGACTACATGTCTTATGCTATGATAATTTTTCTGGTTGGTATCATGCCTTTTTATTGTACTTTGTCTATGCCAGCAGAATAACACATCTTAAATACAATAAATGTTTAGCATTAGAAATCTTCCAGAACCTATTTTGTATCTCATATCCATTAGTGAACTTTTGTAGCTATTATTTTCTTGAAATAAATCATAATGTTACCAACCAGGAAAACTTTGATATAGAAATATGAGGGACTTTGAGACCCCATTATGCTAGTGTGACTAATGATTTCATAAATGGCTGAGTTCAGTCTCCAGATAAGCTTGATGTCGTGAGACTCAAATCTTTGACCCATAATCATGTGGTTCATCTTTCTAGTGTGGCCAGTCTCCAACAAAGATATTGGCTACTGACTTATAGATTCAGTATAGTCATTCATACTTGTGGTTTAAATAAGAATGTCTCCTGTAGGCTCAGATCTTTGAACGCTTTGACCTCAGTAGTTAGCACTATTGGGAGAAGTTTAGAAGGTGTGTCCTTGTTAGAAATATATCACTGGAGGTAGAATTTGCTAAAACCAGTTTACTATCTGATGGGGAAAGTATCAACTGATAGTTTCAACCAATCACATTTAGTTAGGGTGTGGCCACCAAGAGCCCATCTAAGTTGCCAACAACTATCTATGATTTGTGTTTATGTTTGAGAATGTGATCTCGCTAAATTTCCTACCCTGGCCAACATGCCTACAGCTTGTTGCCGTGCCTCTCCATTATGATGGACAGTTTCAAAAACCATGAGCCAAAGTAAACATTTTCTTCTTTAGTTGTTCTGTTCACAGTTATTTTATCACAGGAACAGAAAACTAACTAATATGCCACCGCAAACCAAATCCTATTGATTAGCTGTGTCATGTAATGGGGTCTCTAACCTCGCAGAATCAAATTAAAGGCACCACAATAAGCTAAAAAGGGGACTAGAAATATAAGGCATAAGAAATCTACTCACAACGTGATCCATCTGTCCATGTGTCTTTATTCTTTTCCTTTTTGATTCGTTACAAACATTCCCAGTGTGTGTGTGTGTGTGTGTGTGTGTGTACCCTTAAAACCAGCAATTTCCCACCCCTAGCAGGTTCCAGGAATGAAATTCTTTTGCCTCATAAAAGATCAGATAAGGGTTTTTCACATGCACACACACACACACAGAGACAGAGACAAAGAGAGAGAGAGAGAGAGAGAGAGAGAGAGAGAGAGAGAGAGAGAGAGAGAGAGAGAGGTGTTATTGCCAGCTGAAAGGTGGGAGTGACTAAAGCATGTCCAGTGGACTCCTTAATGGAATTAAATCATTAGGGAAATTCAAGTGCGGATGGTTATCGTGCATTTTTAGGTGGTAGATAAAAGAGCTAAAATGTTGATTTTCAGCTTGGCGTTTTTATTCTCTCCCAGAGTGCATAGAATCAGTTAACCAAGCAACCTATATAAACAGTCAGGGAGCAACCATGACTCTTGATCAGATAGCACATAAGCCAGATACTATGGGTTTATAGGTCTGGAGTATACCTCTAAATGGTAGAGACAAGGGGTAGAGCTAGGCCTCTAAATTATCAGTTCTGGTGTATACTATTATCAGTCATTCTGGTCAGAGGGCGATTGCATGGCTGTAGCGCCAGAGGGAAAGAAGTCTTTTTCCAGTAGCAGTTAATTATCTCTTCTGCTGTCCTTGAGAGTAAAACACAAGCCATAAATTTCCTGAATTAAAAATCATCAGTACCCTGAGGTTAAAGTGGACATACAGAGTTAAGATTCTTTTAAGTGGGATAAAACCAGAGCAGCGTGGAAATCTGTGGATATCTGAAATGGAATGTTCTTTCCTGGACTCTAAACACTGACCACTGCCTGCTGATAAAGAAAATTGTAGAAAATCAGATCTCTGTGTTTTCTTAGGAGGGAAGAACAGAAGCCTGGCAATAAGAAACTGGTTTCACACAAAGCTTGGGGAAATAGTTCTGAACTATGGAAATTAATTCCCAAATATGTACCAAAAGGCAATTAGCAACAGAGAAAATCTACAGCAAATGACAGCTACTTATTCACAAAGCAATAATGCCAAAAAAGCATTGCCTTTTGGTGTAAAAACATTTACCAAATCCTTTGGCTTTTGATAAGTCACTTGTAAAAATAGGGCTGAGCAATTATTGTACAATGTTGGGCCTTGTAGCAGGCATACAACATCTCACAGATGCCTGGGGCCATTCCTAGAATTAGGCCAACACGAAATGCTTCAAAAAAGGGCAAAGATGTGTCTTAACATGAGCCCTGCAGTGATTTCTCCTATACTTGACATTGACATTCTGGAATGTTGGGTGAAGAGACTTATGCCATTTAACCATGCTTAGGACTAACTTTTTCTTCTTCTATACACTGAATAAAACTGTACTACTCACATGCAGAACAGCTTAATGATTAAAAAACAAATCTGGGCTTGTAGGATTTGCCCTGAAACTTAGTTACTAATGTGTCCTTCATTGTTGTACGAGGCTGCTTGTTCATTCTCGGCTGCCCAGACCATGAAATAATCTCTTAGAAACTATATTATTTAAGTAGTAGGAGGCCACTAGTTTGTTTCCTGGCCTTCTAAAATAATCACACAGAAACTGTATTAATTAAATCACTGCTTGGTCTATTAGCTCTAGCTTCTTACTGGCTAGCTCTTACATCTTAATTTAACACATTTCTATTAATCTGTATATCACCACGTGGCTGTGGCTTACCAGCAAAGTTCTGACTTTTTTGTCCCTGGTGATGGCTACATGGTATCTCCTTAACTCCACTTTCTTTCTCCCAGCATTCAGTTTAGTTTTCCCTGACTAGCTTTGTTTTGCCCTGCTATAGGCTCTAAGCAGTTTCTTTATTCATTAACCAATAAAAGCAACACATATACAAAAGGACTTCACACACCATTTCTCCTTTACTGTTTAAACAAAAAGGAAGACTTTAACTTTAATGTAGTAAAATTACATATAACAAGACAAGTATCAAACAAGAATTATACTTATAATATTTATATCTAATTTATCTTTTATCATATCTAAGGGAAACTATAACTATTCTCCAACTACATCAAAGACTCCATAAGGATATAATATTACCAAAGTAAATAGAAAGTGCATTGTAAGCAACTTTCAAAACTCTAAAATTAACAGAGACACCTTGTTGTCTGGAGAGTCACCCAAAGTTCTTCTCTATGGTTAGGGCATCCACTTCAGCCTACATGCCCATTGTACCTGGCAGACTTTTCCATAAAGCAGGAAATTTCAAAGGCAGTCTGCCTATATTAGCAGTTTGTCCGTCACTTTGTTCTGTGTCCTGCAGAATGTTTTGCAGACTCTTTTATGAAGCAGGAACCCCGAAGGATTGTCTCACCTTTTGTCAAGTTCAGGAATCATTTCTCTGTGGGTCCTGCATGTAAAGTTCATACAGCATAGCATCAAGCAGTTCAGGCAAGTGCAGTTTCTTGCCCAAATGGCTAACCAATACCATAAGGAACCTCTTCAATTCCCATCATCCTTTTGAAGTAGATTGGTGCTGCCAAGAGCAGATGTGTCTCATTGTCATGAAAAGTCCTAACTTCCTAAAACATTTTAAATGCCATATTCTGAATGTCTCTGAAAGATTTGAAGAATACCTATCTAACTGAAATATATATCTATATATCTAGAAAACCTAACTAACATGACTACAAGCTTGAATATTATAGATGATTGTCTATTAACCTATATTTCTTAATTATACATTATATTTTAAATGAGGTGCATAAATATACATATAACAAAATTGACTTTAAATTTGTATCAATAAACCAACATCTATACCAATGCAAAGTATCCATCTCTATACCTCTTCATATCAATGATTATTGTAGTTTTCATATTGTAAGTTTATGATTTAAATTGTTGTGGTAAATATTTTTATTCATGTTATTACTATTTGAAATATATAAACATGTACGTTCTTCTTCACAGAGGCTTTTGAAACTATTTAATAACATATTCTTTGTATCACATCTCATTGACTCTTTTTGTCATTTGGTTCATTTTGCCCTCTCTTCTTTGGTAGAAGCTCCTCTTCAGTTTGGCAGAACACTCCAAATTGGGGAAGCTAGAGTTCCTTTTCCATTTTGTTTCTGTGAATTTGTTTTTATAAGTGTTTTTTAAAAATGGTTATGCAATTGAAATTGCATAACCATTTTGTGATAGCATTCTCTCTCCTTTTCCAACACCTAGTCCAATTAGAAAGAGTTTTGTTTTTAAATGTGTGAATGTGACAATTACCATTAGAAAATATTCTGATTCTAAAGTGGGAGAACTTTATAAAAAACACTTGATCATTTGTTTATGCTTTTGTGTCATTTACTAAGAAGAAAATGAAAATTCCAGTGAACAGTAGATATTTTTTCATTGATGGGCAAAATAACATCAGCAGCCTTGAACTGTGCATGTTCTTCAAATGTCATGAGAAAAGTATGAGTTTCCATTTAAGTTTCAGCTTTGCAAAAATATTTATAATATAAAAGATTTCCTGTAATAATTTATTCTCCAGACTAAATATATATAGTTTATTGTCATTGTTGTAGAAAGTAAACACTACACCTTCTGTTACAGACTGATGTGATTTTTTTTTTCAATTTGTGGTTATTCTTGTTGTCTCCTGCTTCTCAGAGGGGTCACTCACTGTTTTGAATGGATTGACAGGTGGTCTTTAACTTAGCAATGCTCAGGCAGTAGGAGCAGTTAAGAACAAATGATAGTTGCTATCTTTTATCTTCAGCTCTGGCCTGTACTCTTTATAACACCTTTTATTCATTATTATTTACTCTCCTGTCCACACAGGTGAGCTTCTTTTACAAGGCCCCGTGTTTATCAAAGAGCCCAGCAACAGCGTTTTCCCCGTTGGTTCAGAGGATAAAAAAATAACTTTAAATTGTGAAGCAAGAGGCAACCCTTCACCTCATTACAGGTAATGTGGAAAGGTTGACTGTGTAAAGGAAAATGGAGGAATTGTAATTAGTTTAGCTTCAGTATATTCTGCTCTCTGTAAGGTGTGATAGCTATATAGTACTGTAGACCTGTGGTATGTTCAATAGAACTGATTCAATGAGCATTTGAATCTTTAAGGCAATATGTCTGAACTAAGGGAAAAAAACATAGAATTTCTTAATGCTTTGTCTTTTCACTAATTTATAGTGTAGTTTAATTTATATTGTTTTTACATTGCAAATTAAGTTATAAAGGTATCAAGAAAACATTATTGTCTTTAAATCAAGTGGTGTTTGAATCATTTTTTTTAATACAGTCTTGTCCCCCCTTTCTTTGCTTATACTGGGTATGTGTTCAGAAGCTCAGTAAATGTGGAAGAATGAAATATATTTTACATAAGTAATTTAGATTATTTTGAAGATAATATTATTCCATTCATCATATTTTTTTAAAAATCATATTAAAATCTTCACTTTCAAAATTATGTAAAACCTGTTCCCTGAAACCTTCAACTGTCAGGAAAAAAAGTATAAGTGAAGAAGAAAAAGCTGGATTTTCAACTTAAGATAAAAATGTCAACATTTTGGAAAATGATCAGGTATATATGATGGGATGAGTATTTACTTGATTAAATAACACAAGATTAACAACTTGTAGTCATACCCAATTTAATGAAGAGATGAATTATTTATAATTAGCATATGCTGCTTTCATAGAAGTGGCAGGGGCAGAGTGTTCCAGGCACCTTCACAGCAGCGTGCACTTCAAGTACTTGCTAATACCCGCATCAAAGCTATTTACACAATTCCTGGACTTTGCAGAAGGACCCTTCTTGCTACATTAATAAAAGCATATAGCTTCTGAGTCATTATTTAGATCTTATTGAGCCTCTATTGTTCTCTGAAGTCGTATAAATAATAGACGCCAACAATCTTTGTTAAAATGGGTCAGGCTTGCCTTAGAAAAAGACTTTCAGATTTATGTACCTGAAAGTAATCAAGGTCATTCTTTTAATGTATTAACAGTCTACTTACAGAACACCTACTGTGTACTTTCAACAAAATATGCATTAACCTCATATGTTGACTGGTCTGAATTAGAGTTGTGGATGCAGGGAACTTTTTACTCTGCTTCTTCTTCTTACTATAGAATTAAGAACAATATTAAGAAAACAAGAAATGATTTTATGAGATGGTTAGATGAGTATAAGTACATGTGTTAGTACATTCAGCATCTGGAAATATTACTTCTTTGGTGGAAAATAAACAGATAATTTGAATGCAATTTTATCTTGAAAGTACAGATCTTCACACTTATCTAAAGATTTCTGACACCTTACTAAGACTATTTTTGCCGATAATAGAACACTTTTATATACAGGGCTTTAAATATGATGAATCCACGTGAGTTATAAGTAGGTTTGTTATTTTTCTGTCGTGGATGGAGAGTTGTATTCTCTTATTTATCTTATGAATTATTTGGTGATAAATGTATTCAGTGAAAAAATTGTCAAGACATAAGATATTGTCACAGAGGAATGTATTTATAATTGAGAAGATTAATTATGTTTGTAGAATGTTATCAAATAGCCAGATGTCTTGAGTTTGGAAACCTATAAATCTTTTGAAGTAATTATTATCTTGTGCACTAGGTATTCCAAGCAATGCTGTGGAGTCTGACTGTAAATACATTAGGTGTATGTATAAAATTTTGTGGACGAACTTTTGTCATTGATACATTTGGTAGTGACCCTTCTATTTTGTTGTATTCTCTGGAATACCAATCTAGCATTTGTTATGTTTCAGTTCATGCAAAATCTATATCTGAGAAGAGGAAATACATGACTTTTTATTGATTTGTTGATATGGTATTTGATAAATGAAATTTAATGTGATACATATTGTTTCAAAATCCTCGGTTGCTAGCCAAATGGAGCAGACACTTTTATCATAGCTTTAAAGATTTTCTGAACTGAGGATTTCTAACAATATGGAATTTTACTTGTGCTAACAGGTTATAATTACTGTGAACTGAAGGCTAGAAACACAAGGGAATCTCTTCATTCTGAGAGGCATTATGCTTCCCTTGAATCCTAGCACCTGAGAGGCAGAGACAGGCATATGTTTATGAGAGACTAGCCTTGTCCGTACAGCTAGTCTAGGATGGCAAGGGGTACACAGAAAAATCCTGTCTCAAAAAAAACCTTATCATTCTTTAAATGATTTACCAGAAAATCATTCTTACTTTCTATATTCTTTAGAAATTACACAGTTTAGAAGCAGTATAATAACAAAACTGAGTATTTTTTTATATTTGAGCACCAAAATATCATTATTTATCATGTAATTATAAATACATAGGTGGACGAATAGTAAGCCAGATTCTGAGCCAAGGAGGGAAATAATGAACTCATGAAGTCGCTCATTGAAAGTGACCCAGTCATGTACCTGAACATTCAGAACAAAGACTAAGAATCTTATGAGAATTTGTCCTTTCCAAGCACAAAGAGACTGTCCTGGGAGCCAGAGCAAATCTTCCCCATGAGTGATTTTCTCCCTGTCCCTGTTATTTCTCCCTTGGGTAAAGATAACTCTTAATTGGTCATATTAGAAATCCAAAAGTTCAGAAATTCTCATGAGAAGTTACTCCTTTAAAGGTCTAATTGAGAATTTTATTCTTTCTCTTACCTTTCCATGCCAGTACCCTAAAGCTCACATTTAAAGGTTAATTAGTATTCAGTCTGACTGTAATTGCTAACGGTGCTGTAAGAGGTTACCTTAAGGAAGTATTAATACTTAATGTTCAACGTAAAGGATTTTTCTCTTGTTCCTTCATTGGACACCAAATTTCTAATATTGGATGAAGGTGCCCACTTGGAAGGATTAGTGTTATATCCATTGATACAACTCTGTACTTAAAGAACCACAGATATAGACTAAACAGTAGTAGACCCACTAGACACACACACACACCATACAAACACCACACACACACCACAAACTCTGCACACACACACATACACACACACATACAGATCAAGCAAGTGACAAAGTCAAATGAAATAGGACTACCCAAAGAATTCATAGATTCTTTGATTATGTACATTTGATTCTTTGATTATGAATTCATACATTTAGCTATGAGCATACCAAAAGGATTTGGTCCATAATTATTCTCCACATTTTTCCAGTTTAATCGTCAGCTCTGCTTTTTTTTTTTTATTTTATAGACAGGGTTTCTCAGTAGCTTTTGATTCCTGTCCTAGAACTATCTCTTGTAGACCAGGCTGGCCTTGAACTCACAGAGATCCGCCTGCCTCTGCCTCCAGAGTGCTGGGATTAAAGGCGTGCACCACCACTGCCCGGCCAGCTCTGCTTTTTATACATACTAAAGGCTGAAAAAAAATTCCTGTACTGAATGTGGTCCCGGGCATTCTATGTATTTTTATCTCTTAAACATGGAAATGTTGAAGGGGAGGGCCCACTTGTTCTTCCCGGCCACCTGGCTAGCTTAGACCTGAAATAATCCCACAGAAACTATACTAATTAAATCACTGCTTGGAACATTACCTCTAGCTTCTTATTGGCTAACTCTTACATCTTAATATAACCCATTTCTATTAATCTGTATATTACCATGAGGTTGTAGCCTATCAGCAAAGTTCCAGCACATCTATCTCCAGCAGCAGATCCATGGCATCCCCTGATTTTGCCCTTCTTCCTCTCAGCATTTAGTTCAGTCCTCTCCACCTACCTAAGTTCTACCCTATCAGGCCAAGGCAGTTTCTTTATTCATTAACCAATACAAGGAGCACATAGACAGAAGGACCTCCCACACCATAGAAATATTCTATTTTAGATCAAAACATCAATTTAAATATTCACTTTATTGATCACATAAACCCCATATTAAATACTTCCTGGGCACATGTGACTATTTGCTGAAATACTGGAGATTATGGATGTCATATGTATATTTCTAGAATATCCCATTTTGTACCACTGATCCATACCTACTCTGAGCATTACAGCATATCATTTAACATTTTTTATATTCATACATTCCATTTTGCTCCCAAGAGAGCAAACAGAATATCAATCTCATTGAGCTCTTTCAAATAGGTAAGATATTTTAATGAAATACAGTGTGGGGAGTCTTGAAAGCAGAAGATCTAAGATAAACTTTTCACATAAATGGAGACTTTTCTGGTTTACTTTAAGCAGGATTTCAAGGGATGAGCCCAAATTTTGCATGTATTTAAATTATTGTTAGTTAAATATTTGTGGTTAGTATAAAAATGGAAAATAAAGTAATACAATAATTTTTGTTCATCACTTATTCAAAGAGTGGATAAAAAGGAAGTTTATTTCTTGTCTCTTCACAGACACACACACAAACACATCCACAAAGAATGCTAAACGTTATCCTCTTCATAACACTACATTTGGCTGTATTTCTACCATATATGTGGATGATATACAATATATGTATATACAGTTATTTTTTTAGAAATTATAAATATAGATATAATATAACATATCACATATGTTTTTATATGCTATTTTCTATTCATTATATACTAAATCACATGATAACCTATACTTAAGTTTTAATTTAGTTTGTGCATTATATCCTTGCATAATTCCTATTACTATGTAGATCTGTTGACACTATGTAGCAAATAAGAGCTATTTTCCTCTAAATTATCATAACCCTTAAGTACATGTCATCACTTCTGCCAGTTTTCTAAACCTGGACTCTTAGGCTCAGTTATGTTTGACATTGTAATTTCTACCGTTATAGAGCTCTGGTTCGCACAATTACACTTAGTCACTAAGAGCAGTGAAAAATTCACTGAAATAGTTGCAAAACATCAAAAAACCCATCTCTATAGTTTCTGAGGCTGATAGAAGTAGATACCTCACACAAGGTATTAAAAACAAGGCTATACCACCATCCTGTTTCTAAGCCTTCCCACTGTTCTCACTTCTCAGCTTCTTACTGCCATGTGCCTGGCCATGGCATCTTACCATTCCTGTATTACACAATGAACTGTGACTGTCCTAATAGGATGTCATTCTCCTAGGATAATGATGCTCACTGTAGCTCGCTAGCAAACACTGAGAGCTTACTGAGTGGCTTGAAAAAGATCCATAATGAAACTGACAAGAAGAAAAGACGGGGATTGAGAAGGAGGTCATGTTTCAGAATTAAATAGTGTTATTGTAAAACTACAGCTACAATGTAGTAATTTATTCTTTTCTAGATATTATAGTTTGGATTAAGTTCTCCTTGTTGGTGTCATTTGACAAAAGTTCATCTTGAGATTGCTTAAAGGAATCTAAACTTCCTGTAGCTTCCCCACAATATCACCTCTCATAAAATAATTCATATTTCCAGTTAGTGTCATCAGTTGTTTCTGGTCATATCAGAAAAATGTGAAATAAACACCAGTATTGTGAATAGAACACATTAAATAGGAAGATAAACAATAACTTTCAGACATTAAAGGTATCATGTAACCCAATAAATCACATATTTTTGCTTTTTGTTATGTTTTTAGGTAGAATGGAGAGGGTGATATGAATCATATTGATTAAAATTAAATTATATTAACTGGCTCATTTTTGCATGCTTAACGACTGACTGATTGGGCACAGGATGTTCTTATTTCCTGTGTCAGAATCACATGATGCATAGAGACTTCAGAGGAGAACATGGAAAATCTTACCAGAAAATTTCAAATTTATGTGGGGAATGCAAATCTTCCAAGCAAATTGCATAACTCTTAGAATAGTATTAAGACAATCACTGATGGATTTGAACTAGGTTATTATATATATAAAACCTAGAGCGGTTTTAGTTGATTGTACAACCAATCTGTAGTATATTTGTTGTGTGTGTATGTGTGTGTATTCATATTTAAGATGTATTAGTAAATGAAAACTGGCAGTCTGCATTATGAAATACATTTTTACAATGATTTTTTTAAACATAGTATCCAAAGTTAACTCATTTCAATTATTGCTGATGCTTAAATAGTTATTTTTGGATAAAGTATTGAATATGTAAATTCATACATTCATTCTTTCAAAGGCTGCAATTATTCTCATCACTTCAGTAAACACAATAACAAACATTGCACCAACCACAAATGCATTTGCTTATTAACTTGAAAGCTGCTTCTAAAACCCCAGATTGCTTCTGTGATTACATTACTAAATTTTCTGTCAAAGCCCAAATAAAGGATCGCCTATTGCCTTAACGAGCGCTTAGCATGGGCTTATTTCCCAAACACAACTCCAAACCCCCAAAGATTCTGGTATAATTTGATTCCTTTCTGTTTTGTTTTATCCTGTGGGGAAAAATGTAAAATTTATTTTTCTCCAACTTCTTGTTTATGCTTGGGGTTCACTCACCAGATTTTGTATGGTAAAGCTGGCATCTCAAAGACAGTTACTTCACGCAATCCACTGTGAGGTTAATTATATCTTGTGATTATTTTTAAAACTGCTCAATACTATGTACTTTATTATTTAGGTCTGTTAGTTTCAGTTCCAAAGGATGAAGCTCCCTAATTGTTTACCAAATTCAGATGGCAGCGTCCTTCATTGCCTGAAATCACAGTGACAGAAAATGATGTGTAGGTTTGTATCCACTGCTGTTAGACCACACATACTTGTGCGGTGCTGCTTAAGACGTTGTCAGAGCTAATCATAACAGGTAATCATAAGTATATGAAAACACTTGTTCGTTCTTTGCCTGTTGTTTGCCACTTGGCCTTGTCCATACCCAGTGGAGACTACATGGAACCTGCATATGTGTAGGCTGATTGGTTGAAACTTCTGTCAACAGTAATATGATACCAGATGTTAGAATTTTAAGAACAGATATGGTCACCAGATTGGGTAAGCAGTAGCATTAAATCTTAAAAGATAGGGTTTTCTGCTTAGCATAGTAAAGGAATTTGTGTCAAACATACACCCACATCCACACCCACACCCACATACCCCCCCACACACACACACAAACACACACACCATTCTTTGTCTTCCTTCCTCCTTCCCTTTAACTTGTTCAGTATTTTGGAAGACAATTATTTGTATATTTTTTACCTATAGTTGTTTTAGCTTATTGAAAATAACATTTAGAATGTTTGTCGTTTAGAAATAGTTACTACCCATTTTGAAATGCTTACATATTCCTCATAGTCTAAACAGAGACCACTGCCCCCCATGTGTGTTGCTACCCTAAATAATTGTCTTCAGATGGCAATCTGCATTCAGCTCTACTACTCCATTCCCCGATTATCCCTCTCCCTTTCCTTTCTTAGCAGTTTTCCTGTTATACTGAGGACCTAAAAGATTTACAAAAAGTGTATGAGTCAAATGTACGCTTTCTCTTGTAGGCCAGAAATCTCGGTTCCCTAGTTTTATCTCTCAAAATAATCATTTCTAGTATTTGTTCAGATCCAAATTGGTCCAGAAAGTCAGGTTCAGGTGTGTTCCTCCACTGAGAATCAGTCAGCTCCTGATGCAAGGAATGGTAAACTGTGACACCCTTACAGATCATATAAAACAAACCTCCAACCATGTAGAAGAAGCATTTGAACACCAAAGGCTGGCGATAAACTTGTAAGATCATTCTAGAGTGTTACAACATGATTATGCAGGCGTGCTTAATCCTATGACATTTACCACAAGCTAAAGAAACAAGGTTAGTCAGCTTCTGAAGCACAAGGTAAATGTTATATGATTGAAATTCTGCTCTGTGCAGCTCCATGAGCCGTGGCTCTGTCTGCATTAGGTCCAAGTCTCAGGGAATAGGCTTCCAGAATAGAGTTTAGGTGTGTAAATTCACTCTTGGGAAGCTTGAAATTATGCCCAGACTTCAGCAAGATTGCACTTTGATACTTGAGTGTTTTTTTTTTATGAATTTTAAAATTTCTTGATCAAAAACGAAATCTGAAAGTATTACATAGAATAATCAATTTACAAAATGGAAAAAATATACCACATTCTAAACAGTTCTCAAGTTTGTAACCTTAATGTATGATGTAACCCCTGTATTTACTTTCAAGCTGAGTCCATTCTTCAGGCACTGAAACTCTTTGAGACCTGAAGTTCACACTCAAGAATCACACAACTGAGTTTAAAACTTTGCAAAAACAATTTAATAATGTTAAACGAAAATTTAGAATTTTTTTTGTTTTTACCCTCATTTGTAACTATTCTTAGGAACATGTTGCCCGTGAGCTACAATTTGGACATACTTGCCAGTTTATTGGATTGTTCTGGTCTGAAAAAATGAGATTGAAATTTCCAGCAAATAAAATGTGTCTGGTTTACAGATTTACTTGGCCATATATTTTATTAAGGAGGAGCTATCATGTCTTCAGTTTTCTAGATTATTTTCTCTTAATGATATTTTATGTGTTTTATTTGAATGTATACATGTGTATGCTGGTATGAGTTTGTGTAAACCATGTGCATGAAATGCTAACAGAAGCTGCAATACTGTCAGCTCTCCTGTAACTAGAGTTAGAGTCAGTTGTGAATTGCCTGGTGTAGGTGCTAGGAACCAAATCTAAGTCCTCTGCCAGAGCCGCCAGTATCCCTATCCACTAAGCCATTTTTTCAAGCCCCAAATTTGTTTCTATGCAGATGAAAATATGAGACGTACCTACAAATCAGTCTCAAATATAAAGACTTTGCTTGACAATCCTGGGTACACAATTTTGTTTCTCAGAATAAAATAGCATTTGGAATTCCCATCCCAGAGCTAACATACACATCTCAGAGTTGAAAAAAAAAAACTCTTTTGAGTTTTTTATATAACTTTACATATAACTTTCAGCAAGTGAAAAGAAATATCAATATTTAATAAGACACTGAGATATTTTCTAACACCAGGGGATGTGTTGCATTGAATGATAGAGATTTAGTGTTTAGAAGGTGAAAAATAATTATGTTCTGTGAAAATTAACATTCTTCAACATAGCTCAAGAACATCTTAGCTCTGAAGAGTTTGTTGTGGAAGCACCCAGGCACATTTGCTGTAACAGAGACATTTTTTAAAGAAAGGCCTTTTTACTTTTGTGCATAGTAAAGTAATCTAGCAATTGTGCCCATATGATGAAAAACCGAGGTAAAGGAAGTCTGAAACATTTATACATAATAGAATAATCTTTCCATTTTTGGTTCTTTACTTGAAATTTAGGAATGATGGCTTTTAGATTGTAGACACTTACTAACATAAAGTATTGCCCCAAATATTTTATGATCTCTTAAATCTTTTAAGCTATTAAATAGGCAAGAGGAAGTGATTCTCAATATTTTTTATTTATTTTTATAGTTTCCCACACAGCCATTGAGCCTTTATTATTCATTAGCTAAATATAAAAACATAGTTTTTAAATGAAGACATTAGACATACTTAGGTCCCTAACAGTCTATTTCCTCAGTTATGATGCTGCTATTTTTCCCTCTAAAATCTGTACTTCATAGGTAATAAAAACATACAAGGCTAGTAAGATAGTGCAGCCAGTGAAGTGCTTGCCTTGCAAGAAAGAGGCTCTGAGTTAGATCCTCAGATCCTCCAGCCCTTATAAACCCCTGAGCATGGTGGAGTGCCTTGTAATCCTGGTGCTGGAGAAGTAGAGCCACTTGGCTCCCGGTGGTTCCCGGACTGCCGAACTTACCCCACTTGGCAAGACTAGGCCAGTGAGAGATGAGAGACTGTTCTCTTATTCTTATTTGTTTATTTTTTATTTTTAGTGGCCAACCAGGATTCTCCTCTGGTATCCATATATGTATGTGTATACAAGCACATATGTGCACACACACACACACACACACACACATGCACACACACATACACAAGGGGTGAGGAAGAGAGAAAACAAGCACAAATACCCTTTGATATAGTCTATGATTCAAAAGTGTATAAAATTAAATCTATCTCTCCTAACTTCAGTTTAGAAACATTTTCTCTATTAAGTTATTGACTTAGTTTCTTCATAGTTGACAAACCATGTTTATCACAAGAATTACACTTACTTAACTTGGTTTGCTATCTGATTTGTTCTTCACAAGCCAAGTCTAACATGTGTTTTATACTTCTTTGGATAACTTCTCAGGATAGGCACACATGTTGAATCCATATGTTCAAAACAGTCTGTTCAACATGAGAGAAGATGACCAGGAACATGGAAGAGAGCAGGCGAGGGTCATGTAGCCATGATGGAAGCCACTTCCTGTGTTGGCAGTGACATGGACCCTGGGCAGGAATTCCCGTGCGCACCAGCTTTGTATGCAGCTGTCTAAAAAAAATCTGTTAGGAACTTGAAACTCTGTTTCTTTTACATGTGAAAGATTAAGGTTCAGGGAAGTTGGATAATTTTCTTATGCTCACGTAGGTGATAAAGGACCAGTCTTGTTAGGAATGGAGCTTGAATCACAAAGAAATTACCACACCATTCAAAGTATTTTGACAAAATCTTTTGCTTCTGTAGGAAGGTGTGCAGCTTTACAAAGTCAAGCAAGCAAACACACCCGGCAGAAAATGTCTTGTGTTTTTTTAACCTTAATCCCCAGGGTCCTGTGCCCAACCGTGATGGGTCAGAGCTCTGCTTCTTCTCATGCTACAGTTGGCTGATTCAGAAAAGCACAGCTGCGGGGGAAAATACAATTTGAACGTCTATTTTTGTTTCAGAAAAATGCTGACTTAGAAGAGATATTTAGCAAATAATGCTTTAAATGTTTCTTCTAAGATGACGTTTTTCTTTGTCTTATTGAACTCTTTAGTAGAAAAGTCTCCATTTTGTTGCATTTCCCATAAATCCATCCTCTTTTATAATACACATTCTTCGTTTCATTCAAATTCAATTCATAGTGCCTGACTTTCTTGTACCTGAGGTACTCACAAGAACATTAGCGTAGTGTAGGTGCTTTTTATGTGATGGCTGTTTCAGTGAGTCTGTGTGTTGTCTCTTGTATGCATGGAATCACAAAGCTAAATTTGTTATTTTAGACTTTAGCAAGGGAGGTCACTACACTTTTCCTTTTTTTTTTTTTCTTTTTCAAACTGTGTTTCGAACCATATACCTGAATTTCCAGCTAGTGCATTGGGAAATGGAGTTAGTCCCCAAAGAGAATTTATGATAGTGTAGCAATGAGCCACATTATTAGGAACACAAGTACAAGACTGACTACTTGCCGTCACACAGATTCCTTCTTTTACTGCCAGCATCATGTCTAGGGCTGGTCAGCTTTCCCATGCACTTCTGATAATGGTATCTAGTTGATTTACTATACCCTAGATAGCATCCTTGATATAATTTACAAACCTTTGCTGGTTGTAATATATTTTCTACACACACACACACACACACACACACACACACACCCCTTCATCTATTATTTGTATCTCTATGCACACACACATCTATGCCCCAGTATACATTTGTACATTTTGTATAATATTTATTATGTGTATATGTGTAAGTATATAATTTATACAATGTACATTTTCAGGTATGGTAGACTATTAGAGTAGCACTGACTCAAATCCTATTCAATTCCTACTTTTAATTCATTGGGAATTCCTTATGACATTCCTATTGAATCTATACTAACGTGAGGATCAAATGACCATCCTGGAGATTTAAGCTCTCTTTTTTGTGGAGACAATTTTGGTTGAATGTAGGTAGATTGTGGTTATACAGTAGTGAAAATGTAGCCAATTTAGCCAAAGCACATGTCCCATTCCAAATGACCAATAAGATCTCCAGGAAAGGTCCACCCCCAATGTCACCACAGTGTCCTGGTGTTACTAAGCTTAGTGTTGTGTGGCATCTGTTCAAAGTCACGGAGGCCTTATATCCAATTGCATTTCCAAAGACTTCACAATCCTGTCCCCATTTTTCAAATTACATCAGGAGATGTAATTATTTCTTCTCAAGAGAAGTAGAATAGCTGGGGTTTAAGGTTGCCTCATTTCCTTTGTGGCTGGGAACAAAAGGGACATAGACTGATAGGAGGGAAGCATTTAGGCCCTCTTATCTTGGAAAAGGAAGATCATGAATTCCTTCACAGCATTCTGAAATCCATCAGAATGGCAATGGGAACACTTGAGCTTCTAATCTCCCTGCCCATAAACCTATCAGTCACTCTTGTTTAATGTGGTAGAAGAATATTTGACCCATTCCATTTGAGTATTTCATCAGCTAGTCTGTTTCCCTGTGCTCCAAAGCTGTGGCCTCTTTAATACCTAGAAACTCATAAAATTATAATTCATTCACGTAATTGTATTTTAATTCCTGGGCACTAAATGATTTGTGTATCAATTTTTATGCTTTGTATTAATTAGCGCTCTTTCTGACCAGAGTTTTCTGAAATTATGAATTTTGGCATACCAGGAATTCATATATACAGCCCCACCTTTCCCTTTAAGTTTTCAAGGAACTGGTTTAAGGCAAATAAATCACATTTGCAATGGTTAGTTATTTGTCAGTTGTTCAGATTCTATATTTTTATCAATCACAGAGTACACATTCACTTTCCCCTCGGGTTTCTAGCAAGAATCTGTAAATAGTTGGGTCCTGGAAGAAAGGGAGTCTCTCTCAGGTTGGGGTAGACCTTGGTTTGGTACAGAAGGCACAGAATGAGTCCCTCCATTTAGGAACTCAACAGTTTTTAAATAGTCACTAGTGGCTAAATTAAATCATCTTTGTCTAAGAGAATAGCTTAATATTTTGGGATTCCAGAGTAACTTAGCCATCTTTCAGCCTTCTGCTGTAGGAGCAATCTTAGTTGGTGAGGAGTACTTATAATTAGACAGACACCTGAGGTTAACTTTTAGCTCTTTTAAGTAAGGAGAGCAGTAGCAGTAGAGTTGAATGTATTCCAACCTTCCCCTTGAGATGGGATCTAATGGTTCTGACAAAGAGACTATGAGCTGCCTTTTGACCCCTAATCCCAAGAGAGTGGATTCAGAAAGAAGTAGTTTTGTCCACACTTGGAAAATGAAAGTACTTGTCAAAAGATGGCAAGCCCAATATGGAACAGTTATTAATTCTTGGTTTAAGACTTTAACAGCTTAAGTGTTTTCCCCTCCCACAGAAGATCTGGCTCCTCATCTGGGAGTTTCTCATTATAGCCTTTAGTTTGGATAGCACAAGAGTCAAACCAGAGTTTATAAAGCCCCATTGAGCCTGAGAATTTTCTATGTTCTCCCGGTTTGGGGTAGTTGGGTATTAATTGCAACACTCTTCTAGAACATAGCTCTTAGTTCACTAAACTAACCAGATGATCTAAGCATTTATTTCCTTTCCTGCAATGTGTGACTTCTTTTTAGAAACTCTGAGTCCCCCATCCCCACGTAACTGTAATAAGGTTATTGGCAAGCTAGTAATTTCATTCTTTTGCTCCCAAGATTAATAAATCTTGTGGTGGAGGAGCATGATTTCCAAAGGACCAGGGAAATTTTTAAATTTCTTCTAAAATTTGGCTAAACAAACTAGGGGACTTTATGAACCCCTGAGGAAGGATAGTCTGTTTTTACAGTTCCTTTTTTATGGTCACTAATCTTCCCACTGTGAAGGAAATACTTCTCTGCTTTCTTTTACCACTGGACCATTCCTGATGGCATCCTTGAGAGTCTATTCTTAAGAATACATTTGATACTTGGAGACAATCCATTTCTCCCTTGCAGAGGAATGGGATATAGTTTTCTGATAACTATATTCCCCAAAGTTTGAAGACTGCTCTCTGTAGGAGTAATCTTTAACATTCTACCTATTTCCTTGCTCCACCCAAACCAGGTTTTCTTTCATCTTCTGCTCTGAAGTTAGAAGCTGTAAAGAGACAAAAAGTTCAGCTTTTTTTAAAATTAGATTTTAAAAAAATATGAATCCAAATCCCCACTCCCTCCCCCCTCCCATTCCCTTTTAAGTCCTATCCTCAACTGAGTCATTTGACCTCTTCCTGCATCCAGTATTTGAAGCAATTGTTAAGAATATCTCTCTTTTTTGTATGCAACTACATTGCTTTCAATTATAAGTACTCTAAAACTACCATTTTTAACTACCAAAACTTTTAGGTGTTGTCCAGTATCCTAAAACTACTACCTTAAAGTACCAAAACGTAAAGATGTGTATGTATATATATATACATTATATATATATATATATATATATATTGATCCAATTGATCAGTCACCCGTATGATATTTCACTTTTTAAGCTTCAGAACTCTATATTGTTAAGGGGATATGGTTGGCATATCCTACACCTGATACCTAAGGAGACCTTCCTGGGTGGGATCAGAAAATCATGAGGTTCTTTTTTTGGGAAGGAAGGGATTTCACACCCTCAGTAGTTCAACTTCTCAATTTATCAAAGAATCTTTTTAGAATCCTTCTAGGTGATAAAAGATTTACCCTTTTTTTTCTCCTTGAAACTCGCTATTTCCTTTTGTCTCTTTAAAAGGGGGAATTCCCTCTTTAAGTGTCCCCTCTTTTCATATTTGCAACAAATGTTCTTTCATTTCTCTTTGGAACAGTCCCCTTTTGTGATCTCTACTTGATGACTTGGGCTTGGAATTTCTGGGTCTCCCAGTCTGGATTGTTTCCGACATTATCTTTGACTCTTATTTTTTACTTTCTTCATCCCTTTTTACAAGAACCTTTTGGGTCCCTTCAATAAGTCTTCCATATTTCTGTACTTCCAGCCCTCTAATTTATGTAATTTTCTTGCTCCGTCTTGCCAGGTGGTAGTTGCTAGGGTAATTTCTGAACTGATCCCTTAACCTTCCTATTGGTTATGTAATTTGTAGAAGAGTTTTCCTGTTGTATGCTGAAGTCCTTACTTACATTCTGAATCTGAAGTACTCTTCTGATTAAATTTTCAAGAAAATCTTTCATATGAACAAGGTGAGTCTCACTATTTTTATCCAAACAGGATATCGGTTGGGAAATTTTCATCTCCTGCAACTATACCTTGTCTAGGTAGATATTCTCTTTTGTAGGTTGCTGCCCTTCGTTTCAACCCCTTCTTCTAAGTAGAGAACAAACTATTCAATATTGACATCAACCCCAAGGAACTGATCCAAGTGATCAGTCACCCATATGATATTTCCCTTTTTAAGCTTCAGAACTCTACATTGTTAAGGGGATATGGTTGGCATATCCTACACCTGATACCTAAGGAGACCTCCCTGGGTGAGATCAGAAAATCAGGAGGTTCCTTTTTTGGGAAGGGAAAATTCAAGTTTTCTTTTCAGGGGCAAAGAGAACTGAATTTTAAAAACAGGAGGTGTTGCTGGGCTCTAATATCTTCATCAGGAGAACAGGAGAGAAGGACCGTGTCAACTTCTCAGTCACTGGGACTTGGGTAGAAGGCACACAGCAGACTCCTTTATTTAACAACAGGGAAAACTTTTACATATCCTCCCAGCACCCAGGAACTCCAATCCATTGACTCCTGCGGTTGCCCCCTATTGGCTAGGCACAATCAGAACCTCTGACAGCACCAGAAAGCATGTAGGAGGAGGAGTGGAGATAGAAGGATACATTGGAGTTGGAGTTTAGAACTAGAAATACTGGCAAGAGAAGAGGGAGAGGCAGGTGATCATTAAGACCCTATTTTGGAGTGGGGCTTTCATAGAAAAGAGGGTTCAGATCCCTTTCTCCAGCAAAAAAAAAAAAAACCCAAAAAACAAAAAAAACACAGTGCTTTGATCATTAATATAGTCTATGAGAAATCCACAGCACTCAGTCATTCATAGGCCTAATTTTTAGCCAAAGAACCATTGGTTTAAGAATGTACTACTGAGTCCAAATAAAACCACTGTATTTAATAAACTTCTGTTTCTTTTGCCCTTTTGTTCAGGGTTTGTCTCTCTAGTGCTGTAGCACATGACCAACAAGACTATCTGAGGGAGTTTTATTCATACTTATCTCAGAATTTTACCCAGAGAAGAAGTCTAGTTTCCCATCCCTGTCTGGGGTTGGTGATTTCTTGATCAGAGGCTCAGCCTGCATCTCATTTTACTATTGTGAAAACCCCTGAGATGCATTACAGAGCTCTCTCTTGGCTACTGCTGCATATTTGTAGCCCCTCCCTGCCAACAAGTTTGCTGCTGAAGAGAGTCCACACAGTCCACCTCAGACCTCATGAAAGTGTCCCTCAAGGTCTTCCTCTTTTGTTCCAGTCAAAGATTTAGAGTACTCTGCCTGAATCACTATCTCTGTCTCAGTCTCAGGCCCAGTGACTGATTCAGCACTTGCTTTGACTTTCTATGCACCATCATCCTGCACACTGGATCGCAGGACTTTTAGGGTGACTCAAAATGTAAGGTGCTAGAATTTTCAACATTTTCTTCCCCTGGCTTGTGCTCACTGAGCATGCTCACTGAGAACCCTATTGCTGCACTATCAATCTAGCTTCAATTTTGGGTTACAATTATTAGAAAGGGACATTAAATAGTTTGTAAATTAGGACAGTTTTTTTTTTCATGTCCTATAATATATTTGAGGAACTATGACCTACAATTCAAACCAATGACACCTCTGAGGAAAGCTATTAGGAGTTTTAGGACTGTTGACCTCAAACAGCTGTTGTTATCCTTTATAAAGCAGGCATTATTGCAACCATTTTCTCAAATTTTTTATGCTGAGTTAGCCCATTATTATCACACATTAAACTGGGTAGGTAATACGTATCTGTGGTCAGATTTTGGCTGTCTAAAAGGCGAGTGAATTAATTTACAACATGAATGTGTCTCTTTATGGTAGCACATGGGTAGGGCTTTTATTGGAGAAATTTACTTTGGTGTGCCTAATATACTTAGTGTTTAAAACCTTTTACTATTGGTTAAAATTTAAAGATAAGACTTTTATAGTTTTATTTAAAAATCTCTCTCTTTTCTTTTTTTTTATTAATGTGTATGCCCTCTGGGTTTATTCCTTCAATTTTTCAGCCCCTTAGGTGGTGTTAGGGTCTTTTCTTGCAATGCACTGTTGTGTAAATAGCTCTATGGAGACTCCAGAAAAGGGGAGAATGAACACCTCAGGGCAGGTCTTTACTCAGACAAATTGAACTGGAGAGTTGAACAGTTAGCAATTAATTTATTAAATGTGCTCAGTCAGGCCAGATAAATCAAAGAAATGTGCTACCCCTTATGTGGTTATCAGCATGAGATTGGCCTGAAGTTTCTGAGATAATTACCTCAACTTTCTGCTTCATCTTTGCTCACATAGACCCAACTTAAATATTCCCCTAGTGAGCTACTGAGCAAGCTAAATTATCCCCAGCTCTTCAGAAAACCACTCACCACTTTTAACTTTAAGATGTTGCTATGTTATAGTTTCTACTGAACTTTACTCTTTGCCTCTCAAGAATATGTATTTGTTGTCTTTATTGTTTTTGAGATGGGGGTCTTACTAGGTAGTTATGCTGGTTTAAGGCTCGTGAAAATCCTCTTGTCTCAACCTTTTGATGTCGAGATTCCAGTCTTCGGATGTTTGAAGTGGAGTTTTCAGCATTGAGCCATTTATTTAAGCATAGGCCTGGTAAGGAGAGAAATAACCTTGACATTTTCTTTTCAGATGGCAGCTGAATGGTAGTGATATTGATACAAGTCTGGACCATCGTTACAAACTGAATGGAGGAAACCTTGTAGTTATTAACCCCAACAGAAACTGGGATACAGGAAGTTACCAGTGTTTTGCCACAAATTCTCTTGGAACAATAGTGAGCAGAGAAGCCAAACTTCAATTTGCCTGTAAGTTTATGTTTGTAAATATGCAAAACCAATATTTTAAAGTGCATATGTAAATCTGTGTGGTCATTTTGTATTTTGAAACTATGTCATTTTTTAAACTTACAAACTTAAGTTTGGATCCTCCTCAGGTTTCTCTAGAGGAAAAGAAACTGATAAAGTAAATTATATATGTGTATTTATTAAAATGGCTTATTGGTTATGATCTAGAAAGTGCTACAACGGCTGTCTACTAACACAAAGGCCAAAAATCTGGTAGTTATGTGGTCTACAATACATGTCTCACCTTATCTTTGGTCTATGTTGGGATCTTAAAGTAGATTTTAATAGCACCAAAGGGTCGATGAACATGTCAGGAAGACTGAGGGCTAGAAAGTAGAAGGTAGAAATTTTTTTCTTTTATCCTGTTGTATGTCCTGAAACCAGAAAGTGTAACCCAAATTTAGGGTTGATTTTTTGACCTCAAATGAGCCAATCAAGAAAATAACCCATAGGGGTGCCCATATGGACTTTAGTAGATTCCAAATGTAGTCAACCAAGTTTAGCTATCACATTCTCAATTTAATATAAAATTTAGCTATAAAAACCTGTATATATGTGCATGTGTGTGCTCTATATTGATATATTTCAAGAGTCTGCTCTGGACCTGAGGAAGAATGGTGATAAATCAGTACTTACCAAAAAAAAAAAAAAATAACTCTGCATTTTGTACTGAGCTAATATTGAAAGGAAAATGAAGTCCCTGTATAGCCCTGTGTCCCTTATTCTTGACCATTTAAATTAGAAATACATCCTTTAACTTTGAACAAAATAGAAAAGACAGTCAGTAAAGAAGAAAATAACTTACCTGATGACATATGGGTGGCTTCCTTGTGGCCTTTTCACAAGTGATCTGCCAGTGACCTTTAATGCAAACCCATTGAGCCTGGGTATTGAAGAATATGTCTATACCATATTTATTGAATCACATAAACCAAACACATTCTTTACATAGAGATTTTTAGACTGGAACCAGACATTCAATTTCATTTTATCTTTGTTTTCTATCTCTTTTTTCTCTCTCTTGTTTTAGTAGTTTCTTTGGTGCAGAATCATAATCAGCTTAATTTATTGTTTCTGTTCCTCTGAAATAACTTTGAAATTGGACTGTGTGAGTTCTTTATTTTTTATTTTATTATTATTATTTTTTTTTTTTTGTTTTTCGAGATAGGGTTTCTCTGTAGCTTTGGAACCTGTCCTGGAACTAGCTCTTGTAAACCAGACTGGCCTCCAATTCACAGAGATCTGCTTACCTCTGTCTCCTGAATGCTGGCATTAAAGGCATGTGCCACCCCCAACCAGCATGTGTAAGTTCTTTAACTTAATACCATTTGCTTGTTACCCCCATACAAGCCTCAATGAAATTATTGGTTTATCATCTAGTATGTGGCTTATTCTTTTGCATTTTTTTGTAATGACTATGCTTGACTGTGTTCTTATTATTATAGTCTGTTCAAAAAATTTCTTATGTCAAGCTCATTGATTTTTATCTTGTATGTACAGACATTTTGTAAAAATGTTTTACTTATTCTCTGGTAAGGAGGTAATGAAGGGCATTATTATTAATCATTAATTATGGTAGAGGTAGAAGATATTTAATAATTATTTCAGTAGATTTCCTTAACTTGGAAATGAGAAAAGACTATAATATTAATGTTTAAATGAAAGGAAGCATAAATGTGGGGACCTGTGTGTTGGCAGGAGACTGATAACTGTGGTTTAGAGAAGTCCTGACAGTTTCCTGAAGGTGAAGGCATGGTCAGCCTCACCAGCCATCAGTACCCAGGCTACCCTGTATAGTCTTAGGTTTCACGGCTCTGTTTCCCTCAGTGAGGTGGAGAGTTCTGCTGTGCCCAGTATAGACGAGTGAATGTGAGAAAATATAGCCGTTATCCCACTTGGGTATCAGCGAAAGAAAGATACTTTATTTTATTTTTAATGCACTTAAAAATACTGTTGGTAATAAAATTAAGACATGGTTATTAATAGTCCAGAAAGCCAGCTTTCTTTGGAGATTGTCAGTTCCGCTCAGTAGACTGTGGAATACTCAGACATATGGACAGAAGAAATATGTGAAATGATATGTGGATTTTACACATTTTCTTAGTTATTTGTTACTATGTTAAATGTGTAGGTTTTCATGTTGGTTGGAAGTCTTTTCAAAACTTTTTCATTCTCTTCACTGAATATTTAAGTTGTGTCTAAAATCCCAAGTATGCTTATTTTAATAACTGCCTTTGTTTTGTTGTGAAATAATTCTTGATTACAATTTCTTTTTTTAATTTTAACCATGTTTGAGGTGAAATGTGTTTTAAAAACCATGAATAAAAACTAGATGTACAAATAATATGTATAAAACATGAAGATATATTACCTGCCACTTATCGATTAGGATTTGGAATATTTGAAGTATCATTTATCCTCCTGAGAAAAAGATCCTGCTGAGGATCCATTCTTCCTCAGTGCTTATAATGTTGGTTACTGTTCTAAAATAAATGCATTTCCTATCGGGGCATTTTTTTTATGTTTTTGACTGCATGTGCATGTTCTTCTAAAAATGTCTTATCATTTTAAATTTCTTTGGGTTTTTTTTTTTGTCCTTTTTTTCGGGATAGGGTTTCTTTGTGTAGCTCTGGAGCCCATCCTGGAACTAACTCTGTAGACCAGCTGACATCGAAATCACAGAGATCCATTTGAATCTGCCTCCGGAGTGGTGGGATTGAACACATGAACCACTACTGCCAAACATTTTAAATTTCTTAATCACAACCAACACAATGTATACATGTATAACTTCTCATTCCTTCATGACTGTACTTGGAAATACCTGCTGATATGCATCCTTGTGAATACTTTTTAAGTTTTTAATGTTTATAAAACTGATGAATGCAAAATTGGGATTAGTTATGATATTTTAATCCTATTCATATAATTTAAAAATTCAAGAGCCTTTTAATTTGTTGACTATGTTGTCTATATTCTACTAGATGACAATCTTTAAAAATGTATTTTTGATTCCTTGACAATTTCATATATGTATACATTCACTTGTGCATGGGCAGAGAAGCAGTTTCCACATCCCCCAGAGAAGAATGATTCCACCCCACCAACAGCCATTAACTCCCTAATTCCAAATTTTTCACCCTTCTGTAGATGTCATTCTTTTAAAAATGATATTCTCTGTGCATTATCAATGATTCCTTAATCATTTACGTGTGCTACAGATATCATTTGCTTGTCAATGGCTAGTTTTTTATTAACACTGTCAAATGGACAGATATCCTAGCTTTGTGTTTTAAGTCTTTTTCTTTGAACCCGCCTTCTCTGATTTCTTTAAATTGTTTTCTTTCTTTGTTGTAAAGTAAAAAAGTTATTCTCTTGAAGCACGAATAGAAGTGTTAACATTCTGCTTTCCATATTTAAATTTTAATTATCTAGACTAGGCTTTGCATGCCCTATGATAGAGCTCCTTCTATTGTTAGTTCCATTGCAGCCAATTAACTACATCACAGTAACTGCAAGAGCTAAAGTCCGTACTTTACTGATTGGAGGGGGGTCTCTGGTTTTCACCTTGGACTTGCTTAGTCCTTGTGTCTTGAGGAAGGGATTATCTCGTAGAATTGGGGGTTCCTTGTCAACCCTTTCTTCTAGCACATCATTTTCTTGTATTTTTCTGCATTTATTCTGACATAAATAAAACATCGAATAAATATTTCTTGGTGGAGATGGCAGAGTTCCTCTTGATTGAGAAATATGTAAATACCATTACTGTTTTACTACATGATAGACTGTTTTACTCTAAATTTAAAAATTTTATTTTAAGATTTATTGCATTTTTAAAATTGTATATGTTAATGAAGTGACAACAGAGGTAAGAAAGAGGGTGTAGGATCCATTAATGCTGGAGTTACAGTGAGCATGGGTACCACAAATAAGACTTGGGTCTTCTGCAATAACTGAGCCATTGTTCCAGTTCCTACTCTATATTCTTTTATCGTCTTGATCAGATATTATTCTGCTTCTTTAGTTTTTACTTCAAGTTATTTGTTCTTTTACAGTGATTTAGTAATTGTATGGGGATGTTGATGCTAGTTCCTACCTTTAATTCATCTATATGGAAAACATTCTCTAGTATGATGACAAGGAAGAAGCAGAGCTGGGAGGAGGATGTGGAGGAGGGAATGAAGGAGGATGAGATGGAGAGACAGAGAAGAGAAAATGTTTCCATTTGTCGTACACTGGAGTCTGCCAAATTTAAGGGACATTTTTCTAGATAGCCTCTCAGATTTTGAGCAGCATCAGGTACCTTATCCGTGTTCTGCTGCAATATGTCTTAAATATTTTAGAGTGATCAGCAGAGGTATATCTTCCTAGAACTCTGATCTGTGTGCCCTTAAGGCCTGCTGTTTTTCTTCATTTCTAATGTCCACAATTCTAGAGTACCATGTCCTCAAGTATACCAAGAAAGCATGAATTATATAGTCATTTGAGTTAGACTGTCTGCCTGAAATTATTATACGGGGTACTTGACTAAAAGATGGCCATATACTGTGTTGGAAGTCACTTCCTTCAGAATATTAAAACTGCTTCTACTCATTGACTGACTTGTTGCTGTTCTTAGGAAATATGATGGCATTTTGATGAATGGCATTCTATTTAGATGGTGCTAGTTTTCTTAAAGAAATCTCGTGGGATTCTTCCTCTGTATACAAGATTCTAAATAATAACTTGTTTGCTTCTTGGACAAGTTGTATCTCATATGCTAATTACCCAACGGGTTTGAAGCAAGGAGTGCTTTGGTTGAGAGAATTTTATGCTGTCTTTTTCTTGGTTTTTTTGAGAATTGCAACTTATGCCTTGAGCCACTGAGATAGGATCATTGCTCACAACCTTTCCCAACCTTCCAAATTTTTCCCTTTGACATTTATATATACTTCTTGGTAGATTACCAACTCCTTATTTGAACACTTCCTTTATGTTTTTAATATCTGTTATGACATTTCTCCATCTCTCCCTGGCTTGGATATTTATTTCTCATCTGTCAGACAAAACCCCTCAGTTTTAAAATGCCATTGTTTTATTTTAGAATCATTCTGTAGAAAGGAGGATAATTGCTTTATGCATTTCAAGTTATATTTGGGAACAAAATCAATGAATATGTTGCTTATTGATTACATTTGTCTCTGAAATTTTTATATATAAATCTATAGTGTATTCTGTTTCCTTTTGCCCACTACCCTATTTCATCTGCCTCTTCTCTCTCTTATCCCTCAATCTTCCCTACAGGTCATTTTCCTACATTTATGGCATTTGTCATGTTTTATGGCCTTGTGATTTTACTTAGAACTGTCCATGTGGTCATGGGTATGGATGAAGCTATCTGTTGGAACCTTGTGGGTTCACCATTTGGTACACAACTGGTGGCCACCCCGTGTATAGAATCCATCAGTTGCCAAAAGTTCAGCATTCTTATAATTTAAAATATTTTTCTCTTTGAAATCTCTTTTTACTGATATCATATCTATATCTGATGATATCCACTTTGAAATTATGAATAATTTCTTTAACTATACATGTTCTTCCTTCACACAAACTCAGATTCTTGAAGGAGAAAAACAATCCATTTTTCTTTCCTGTGGGTCAAGGGCTTCACTAGTATTCTGGGAGCTAAGTGAGGGGAAAGGCCTTAAAGATTACAGTGTCCTGTATACATAGATGTATTTAATCCTCCTGCTTCTTTGTGGATCCCTTTACAAAATGTACATGATAAGCTCTAGTGTAGACATTATTTTCTTACCCATGTACTCTTTTGGCATGAAATATAGAGCTCTCGTTTTCTAACATGGATGGGGCAGAGGATATATGAATAAATGCTGTGTGAATTCTCTTTACTGTGCCTTTGCTTCATTTACCCCTCCTGTGTTTGCCACTCTCCAGTCTGTTGATTCTGTTCACTCTTTGGCTCACTATTCTTATTATAGGTTGGGAAATACCTCTTTGGGTACCAAAGACTTAGCCCTGTAATTTCTGTTTTCAACATTCGCACTTGACCTTTATTCTTTTGTCTTGCATTGGTAGATTTCTGCCTTAAAACTCTTTTACTACAAGCAAGTCAGTTTGGGGGGATACTTTAAGAGGTAGAAAGAAATTAAATTTATTGTTAACTGGAGGGTTATTGATAAAATTTGTGTTTTGCTTCAGGTTATTATTGCTGAACATAGTTCATATTCTTTGTATCTTATTCTGCACCTACTATTGTTGTCACTTGCACGTTCTTCCATCTGAGATCATTTTCCTTTTTTGGAATGTTCTGACATATAATTTTTAACTGTCGTCACCCTCACACATTTGCAATCACCTTGGAAGTTAGTCTCAATGAGGGGTTGTCTAGATGAGTAGACCTGTGAGCCTGTCTTTGGGATGCAGTCTTTATTACATTAATTGGTGAGGGAAGATCCAGCACACTGTGGGAGATAACATGCCCTGGCTTTTGACTCTGTACTAGGTAAGAGTGGAGACAGTATGCTAAGTTCAAGAATGTATGCATCTATTCTCTCTCTTCTCTTGACTGTGGATATAATGTGAGAAACTGATTTATGACCCACCTTTCCGGCTTTCCTACAATGCTGGACTAGAACCTGGAATTATGAGCTAAAACAAATCCTTTCTCCCTTTGGTTGGGTTTGTCAGCATGTTGTATCGTAGCAATATAAAATAAACTAGGATAGATATTTACTCTTAGAAGATAGTTTCAGTGAGTTTATTCTATGTGTAGTCAATACTGATTCATTGATTATCTCCCTTTCCTATTGGTCTAAGTATATGTATTTTAATCCTAATTCCTAAAAAGATTTTGTTTGATGTTTAGTATCAAAGTCCCAGGCACTAGAGCCTGTCTAGCTAGGCTTGACCCCCACTCTGCTTCATACCAACCATGTCGTTTGGGGAAGAATGGGGTCCTTTTTGCTTTAGACTCCTTGACTATAAAGCCAAGATAACAGATTCTTGTCAAGAGTCAAGATTACATGAAGCTATGCACTTGAAGCAGCTAGAGGGTGCCTAGAGATCAAATAACACAAAGAAAAGACACTCATTTCTGTATGATTTATAGTGTCTTTCCTAGGAAACGTGTCTCATGAAACCTAGGAAAACCTTTCAGTGTGTGCTTTTTATTTTTCTTGTACGGAGATTCACTTTTTTGCATATTTGGCTCTCCTTTAAACATATTCAAAGGATCCTCATGGTCTCTTCCATCTCTTTCTTCCTTCCTTTCCTATTTTATTCTCTATGCTTCCATGGTCTATAGTCACCTCCTTAGCCATAACTTATACTCCATTCATTATTTTCCTTCTAACTTCTACCTGATTAGTTATTAAACCAAATATCAGATGTTTATTATTAGTGAATATGTCACTCATGTCTAGATATGTTATCTTGCTGTTTTTATATGTTTATGTTTTGTATTTGAACTACTCAATTTTTTTCTTGATATGACTATTCTAAAGTATGAAGAATTCAGCTACTTTTCCTTTATAGTGATGCTTTTCAAACTTAGAAAAATTTTGAGTGCTCTTCTGTGATTTGTTGATCTTCTGGTTCTCATTTGTGTTGAATATTTTTGTGTTTATTGTTGCAATAAATAATTGTAGTTACTGACAGCCTATGAAAATATGTGACTTGTTATTTTTGGTTAGAAGAATATCCTAGCAGCTATAATTGCTGCTGCCAGGCACCTCAGGGATATAACTAACTGGGGAGTCATTTCTTGTTAGTATATTGGCATCATGTAGCCAACGATGTGGTCAGTCTTCATCCAGTGTGTAGTGTACAGTAACTGAAATTGCAAATATGGAGCCATTGATCCAAGGAGCTCCCTATAAGCCTCATGTCATTGCCATCATCAAACATTACACAACTTTGCATTGTTTAAAGACACTTTGATTCATTAACATTGAACTTGTGTCCAATCCCAGTGCAATTCATGCATGAACAAAATGTATCTTTCATTTGCATTTTCTCCTTGGAATACTGCACATTCATAGCTACAATTTCACACACAGGAACATTGGAGAACACTTCCAAGCTATTCCAGGAGGCTGTATTAAATAGTGAAATTACCAATAGAAAAATACTAGGGTATGAACAATGTGGCACTTAAGAAAGGACAGCCATACCAATTGTAAAACATAATACTAAAAGGACCACGCTCTTCCCTTTTATCTGGGAATACCCAGTAAGGGGACTTAATATCTCACCCCTCTTCACGTTCAAAACATCTGAAATACTAAACTTTAGGGCAGGTATTTTATTAAGTAGGTCACTTTTTAAATGTGAAGTTGATGGATAAGGACTTTTTATTATATGTTTAGTATGGAAGTCTAAATCCTATGAGGCTTAGGTTTAGCAGAACACCATTCTGGTTGAGATTCAGCAGTCATTCCTAGTTCAGTTTCACTTTACATTCTTTTGAGTTACTTATGGTCAATTGTAGTATAAATAATGGAAAAATCCAAAAAGTTAGAAAGTCCTTAGATTGAGATTTCATGCATATCATTTACTGTGGCATGATGAACTCTCATGCTATCTTATTTGGCTGAACTGGGCAGGAGTTATCCTTTTGTTCAGCATATCTGTATTATATGTACTATACAGATGTTGCTAGCTGTCTTGATCATCATATTAACATTTTTTATATCAAGATGCTTATCTTCAAGCAAGTGACTCTTAGGCATAGTAATATCCCCAGAGTGAAAGAATAATGTAGATAGGAAATCTGATAGGCCAAGTAGTAAAAGCTGTAAGTATTTTTATGAATGAGAAGATTGAAGTTTATCATATATATATATATATATATATATATATATATATACACAACTTAGCATATCCAGAATTAAGTATTATTTATAATTTTATGGATCACCATGACACACGTTAATACCACAATCCCACTTCAAAGACAAGGATATAGACAAATGTTCTAATCCTTTCCCTAGGTCCAAGTTTTGGTTTAACCAAAAGCACAGCCCTTCAAGGATGCAGGATGTATGTAGTTCTGGAAAACAGACAGCACCTCCTGTTTCCACACAAGAAATTAAACCTAACCGCCCATGTTGTGAAGATGATACTGCCCTTCTCTTTACCTCATGACACTGCCTAGCAACCACTGTACAATCCTTACTCTTTATGAGTCAACTTTGCATTTCTTTTTAATCTTATCTATTAATTGGAAGTAACTAGCATTGCTACAAATATCGTGATACTACTATCCCACTATTTCTTGAAACTCTTTATATTTTATGAAGTAAACAATATTAGTGAGTAAAAAACAGGCCTTGTGTGAAAATTAGTAGGTTTTTGGATACGTTGGAAGTACACTTCCAAAAAATTGTACCCGTGATTACACTTTACAGTTTTGTCATAGTTTAGGTTTAATATCTCCCCTTCCTTCTACTCTCAAATAATTCTCTGCTACCTCTGCATCAGTCTACATTAATGACTATGTCTAGCTTCCCTAACTAACTTTGGTAAATGTCAGTCATTACTAAACTGTCTGATAATGGACACTTTTCATCAATAAACCTTACTGCTTTGTCTTTAAACTGCAGCCAGAATCCCACCTTTTCTCACTATTTTCTACCAACGTTTGATGGCAACAGGCTGGTCTGTTACTTCTGCTACCTCAGTTCCCACTAACATGTTCTAGTCATTTCTCTTTTCAGAACCTTGCCCTCCTCTATTGTTCTTTGGCTACTACCTAAGAACCAGACTGAAGCTTTCAATTTCATTCTGTACAGTTCCATTCCTTCCTGAGAAGCAGAATTCCTAATGAAATCACTAATGGTTTTATGTGAGAATCGGTGTCAGTGTCCAGCTTCATTGGGTTCATACATTCCAGGATAAAAGCGTATGGATATTAAATGTTAGGCAGAAAAAAAAATACAGAGACACAGGATAGATTTGGAAGGGTAACCCAGTGAATATTGAGTCCACCCATGTTCATTTTCCACAGACTTTATATACCCCAATCCAAAGAAGAGGGGGAAGATAAAACATCTTTGGACCAAAATGCAAGGAGCAAAGTGATCATCCTCTCAAATACCCAAAGTAGCCATACTCTGGGTCAAACCTGTCAGTAACTTTGAAGGGGCAAGAATATTCCTGAACTCTCTGACCTTTGGTCAAGGTGGAACAAATTCACATCTGTGGGCTCCGACAAATTAGGATGAATTTTAGTCATTTCCTTGGCTCCCCAGGTTCTATTTTGCTCACCTGAGGCGATCTTCTAACTCCTCTCTACCCTTGATGTTAGCTCACCAGCTAGCCCTTCCTCCTAGTACTGAGAATGTCTTTAGGGTCTTTGCTGTGCACCTATTTCCCTGTAGGTCACTCAGTTCATTTTGACCACTGTCACAGTCACCTCCTAGTAATCACTTTTTGCTCTCAGTATTTTTACAATGGCCTTGACCCTAAGTACAAATTTTATATATTTTTATTCATTTCTCTCTCCCTTACTGACGTGGGAGTGATTTCTTTCTAATCTGTTGCTTTCATTGGTTAATTAATAAAGAAACTGCCTAGGCCCATTTGATAGGCCAACCCTTAGGTAGGCGGAGTAAACAGAACAGAATGCTGGGAGAAAGAAGCCAAGTCAGGAGTCGCCATGATTCTCCCACTCCAGGAAAATGCAGGTTAAGATCATTCCTGGTAAGCCAGCTCGTGGGCTACACAGATTATTAGAAATGGGTTAGGTCAATATGTAAGAGCTAGCCAATAAGAGGCTGGAACTAATGGGCCAGGCAGTGTTTAAAAGAATACAGTTTCCGTGTAATTATTTTGGGTAAAGCTACCCATGTGGGCGGCTGGGTGCCGGGGACTCAGCCCGCAGCTCCCTATCTCAACACCCTACATGATTGAAGATTATGCTGTTCACTGCTGCTCTAGAACCTGGCAGATGGCCTGGAATTTAAAACGTATTAATTCAATATCTGTACAATGGATGAAATAATGAATGAGAAAATGAGGACCCATGAAATTAGAGCTCGTCACTTGCCAAGATAAAGAAAAGTCTGCGCCATGCTCGCAATGCCTTCATTTTTTTAGATTCCATGGTATAAAATCCAACACTGTCTGTATTAAACCAAACAAGACTCAAAGTGGAATGTAACCAAGTCTCACTAGAGAGGGAACTGTGACCCAGACACATAGAAGAGACACCTATGAGATTTAACAGGCTTATAAAAATTTCCACTTCACTCTCTTAACAAGGTACATGGGACAGTATTTGCTGAGCCCAGAGAAGATATTTCTTGTTTTTCTGTTCCATCTATTTTTAAACATTTTGCGCAAAGCAGAAATTGACTCTTTACCCTGACAGAGTAAAGGTCTGACAGAGTAAAGGTCTTTTTCTGTCAGGTGAGGGTAGCACATTTTTAACTTTTTTTAGAGGATAATATTTAAAAGCTAGTGTAACTTGGAAAACACACATTGGAAGAAAGCTTAAACAAATGCAGAAAGCTTAAAGGTTGACCCCCACTGTGGCTGGCTGTTATCTGAAAAGAGAAAGATATGGAAGACTAATTAGCTATACTCTGGTTATAATTAGTTGGAGCCCTGTTCTCTGAGAGTTGTAGGCAACCCCATTTCTCAGAGATAAACAATGCAGCTGAAAAAACACATTGCTGCTTTGAACTTAAGTGACTTTGATGTAGTTCAGTGCTGCTGTACCCTGCTGGTCTAAAAACAAGTTAACAGAAAACAAAGGATTACAACACACTATGCAATTCATATATCACTACATTTAAAACTTTTAAATATTTTAATTAAGTGAGTATTTTTAATTTCATCACATAGGAAAGGAGTCGTTTTGTTTTGTTTGATTGAGGCATAGGATCTCACACTATAGCCCAGACTGTTACATTATAGCCCAGATTGTTCTGGAACTCACTCTGTCGCCTGTTCTAGCCTTAAATTCTCAGCGGTCCTCCTAACCTCATCAAGTGTTGGGACTACAGATATGAACCACCACAAAGTCATGATTTTCCAAAGTTGTTTCTATAGAGCAAAATATGTTTTAATTTCTTTTTTCATTTTATGGTTTCCCACACATGGAATATCTTTGGGCTTTGTTATTTCTTTTTTGAATCATTTGTAAGATATTGGCAGATAGGATGTTCATGAGATAACAATAGTATATCAGGTTACAACTCAGCAAGTTATTTAACTGAGGCTATTCCACTGACATAGTTATTTAAACTTCTACTTCTATTTATGTGTTCTCACATATTCTTAAGATACAAATGTGTATGAGAAATCAAAGTAGACAGTTAATATTCTTACTATGCTCTAATAAGTTTGATTTGCCCATTTTATCTAATATGACAACACTCTGTTATGCTTGATCCTTTGGAACAGGATGTTTGAATCATTGACATTAAGTTTTATTTGTGCTCTTCTTAGGCCTCTATGCGTATTATTCCATTCAAAAGGCAACAAGTTGTCCAAAGATAACAGACACAATATAAAATCTCTTTTGCTGTGACATTATAATAATAAGGGTAAACAATCAAAAGAAATAATAGATTTCAAGAACATTATTTATATGTTTTCTTGATGATCATTCTTTGAGTATTTCTAAGTACTAGACATTTCACAAAAATCTGGGCACTTAATAAGGTCCCTGTTTAATAGAGCTGAGCATTTAGTAGGAACTAAAATTAATCAGATCGATACACAATTACATTCAAATTATAACAGATATAGTAAAGTAAGGCAATAGCTTCTTCTTTCCTCACCATCTGTTTCTTGTTACTAAAATTTTTACTAGTCTTCAGGCTTGCTCAGAATAAGAATCCAGTGTGGTGTAAAGGAATGAAGGTTATTCAAGTTCAGGTCATGGTGACATCAGATAAATTGGCGGAATGTCCTCACAGGATAAAGAGTTCTAGTATGGAAGCCCTTCTTTAAGCACTTCAGAGGGAATTAAGCAAAGTGTGTTATTTGATTTATAGAGATTGCTGTTTGATAATTAAATCAGAAGGGAGAAATCATGCAAACATGAATACTAAGAGGAATCTAGAAACTGATAACTCTTATACAGTTGCTGCTTGTTAAGGGAGAAAGGGGACACAGAAACAATACAGGGTGGTTATGGGTTGGATATGGGACTGCTGACTGCTTGCTCATAGCTTTGGATGGATAGTCGTGTAGCTCATCAAGATAGGTGTATGTCAGAATACCAGACCATTTATTTGTGGGACTTTTTTGGTGCTTGAAGAGGGTAGGAATAATAGTGGTGATAAAGATGATGTTTGTTATGAAATACATTGACTTGATAACCAGTTGTCTTAGTTACGGTTTCTCTTGCTGTTAAGAAGTACCATGACCATAGACACTCTTATAAAGAAAAACATTTAAATGAGGTCTGCTTACCAATCAGAGGTTTAGTCCATTATCATCATCACGGGAAGCATGGCAATATGCAGGTAGGCATGATGCTGGGGAAGGAGCTGAGATTGATCCACAGGCATCAAGAGTCAATGTGCCACACTATGCACAGCTTGAACATAGGAGACCACAAAGTTTGCCTCCATAGTGACACACTTCCTCCAACATGGCCATCCCTCCTAATAGTAGCACTTCTTATGGGCCAAGCATTCAAACATATGAGACTGTGGGGACTATTACTATTCATACCACCACATTCCATTCCCTGGCCCCCAAAGACTTGTAAGCATAATGTAACAGAAATGTATTCAGTCCAACTTCAAACGTTCCCGTAGTCTATAACAATCTCAACCCTGTTTAAAGTTCAAAGCTCCAAGTCTCCTTTTGAGAATAATGTGATCTCTCAACTATTATCCCTTGTAAAATGAAAATGAATAAGCAGATCACATATTTACAACATACAATGGCATAGGATATACATTACCATTACAAAATATAGGGAAAGGAATATGTTAAGAATATACTGGACCAAAGCAAGACCAAATACTACCTAGAAAAACTCCAAACTCTGTATCTCCATGTCTGGTATCAAAATGCTCTTCAAATCTCCATCTCCTTTCATCTTTGTTGACTGCAACACACTTGTTTTTCTTGGACTGGTTCCGCTCCCTATTCATGGCTTTCCTAGGCAGCTATCTTATTACTCTGGTATTTCCAAAGTCTTGGGAAGTCTGCAAAGCAATCCTTGTTTTCCATTCACAACTTTACACAATGGCCTTTCCTTGCCTCCATGGAAGGACAGACCTCAGCAGCTATCCATAGTCACAGAGGGAGATTCCATAGCCCCTTTCTTTTTTCCTTGATTCTAAAGCCAAAATCAGGTGGTTGAAGCTGTCATGTTCTTCTACTTGCTTGGGTTGGAAACAATGACCTTTTGTTCAGTTATATCTTGACCAAATTTTTGTTTCCTTCACTGCCTAAACTTGCCTAACTTGCTCTGTAGACCAGGCTGACCTTTAACTCAGAGATCTACAAGCCTCTGTCTATTGAATGCTGGGATTAAAGATATGTTCCATCATGCCTAGACTTAAGCTAATATTCTTTAATTCCTTTTCATAGATTAGAAGCTTATTTGGGTAGGATCTTGCCCTGAGCTCTCCCCTTACTTTATTCCATTTAACATCAGGATCTCATTTAATCTGTTTATCTCTTTGAACACAGGATTAGCTCCATTCTACTTCTTGGTATACCTTTTCTCCTCATATCATACGTTTTTCTTTTACTTTTCCTCTCTCAGCTTGCTCATTTGCATTATGAATCTTTACAGGAGTGAATATGAATATGAACACTAATAATCATATAACAGAGTCAATACTAGACTGTTTTGAGATTTCCCTTGCCAATGTAATTAATCAAAAACTCTCCCCTTTAGACTCAGGCAGACCTTTTGAGCAAAACATCAGTCATGTTTTTTGCCAAAATATCACCAGAACAGTCTCTAGGCCACATAATAAAATTCTTCTCCTCTGAAACCTCTTGAGTTGAGGCCCCAGTTTAAATCTCCCTCAGTACCACTGTCTTCCATGCTTCTTCTACTAGTTTGGCCTATGAAGCCCCATTTAAAGCATTCAACTTCTTTCATAATATAAAATCCCAAAGTCCACATTCCTCCAAATAAACAAAAACATGGTCAGATCTATCACAGCAATATTCCGCTCCTGGTACCAGCTTCTGACTAAGTTAGGGTTTCTATCACTGTGAAGAGATACTGTGACCATGGGAATTCTTATAAAGGAAAATATTTAATTGTGGCTGGCTTACAGTTCAGAAGTCTAGTCCATTATCATTGTGGCAAGAAAATTTTCTGCATGAAAGCAGACGTGTTGCTGGAGAAGGAGTCGAGGGTTCTACATCTTGATCTGAAGACAGCAAAAGGAGAGCTTATAAGACCTCAAAACCCACCTCTACAATGACACACTTCCTCCAACAAGGCCACACCTACTCCAACAAGGCCACATGTCCTAATAGTTACACTCTTTATCAGCCAAGCATTCACACTCATGAATCTATAGGGACCAGTTCTATTCAAACCACTATACCTGTAAAATAGGGTTTCTTTCTATTTGGTGATTTACTAGCTACCTGTGCTCTGAATACATGCATAGGCCAAATCCTACCTGTGGATATCTGGTTGAACCCAACTGTATTAATTGCTTTTACCATTAATGTGGCAAAATGCGTGACATTGGACAATGTAGGAAAGCAAGGGCTTGTTTTATTTAGTTCACTCTTGAGAGTATATTACTTCCAGGGTAGAGCAGGAATGGGAGAAAGAACTTTAACTTAGTCATCTTTCTTTTTTTTATTTTAATAACTATTTTTTATTTATTTTACATACCAGTTTTTCAGCTCTCCTCTCTTGCGGTCCCTTCCCTTTTCCCATTAACCCCTTCCACATTCACTCTTCCTCTATCTCCATTCAGAAAGGGACAGGCCTCCCATGGACTTGTGCAAAGCATGGCATATTAAATTGTAGCAGAACCGAGTTCCTCTCCTTATATCAAGGCAGGGCCAGATTGGGTGGGCTGGGTGCTGGAGATGGATTGGAAACAGAATAGAGGGTGAGATTAACAAAAAAGACATCTTGATAGGGGACATTTTGGTATTAAGGAGAAACCTGGTGCCAGAGAAAACTCCAAGAACCCACAAGAATGACCCCAACTAAGGACTTAATTGTATTTCATCCACAGTTGGGAAGCATAAAGAGATTGATGGTGCTCTATTTGCTTTTATCCTGTTTTCTGTTTGATTCAGTCTGGGATCCCAGCCTTTAGCATGGACCTTACCTCATCCATTAAAACTCTTTGGACTCTTATGGACACACCCAGAAGTAAATTTTAAAGACCATCCTAAATATTTTTAAGTTTACAATGAAGATTGCCCATGCTACCTGCCCAGGCCTGTGTTAGTGAGGTAGCTGTGGTGATATGGACATACAGACATTGCAATTGTCTCTTAAGAGTTCACAATTGCATGGTCCCTACTGTGTTCAGAGCTGTCCAGCTGCCGGCACAGATAGGATGTTTTAGGAGTTATACCAACGTTTAGGAATGAAGCTCATTTAAATGGCCCCAGATTGGAAATAGCTGAGAGCATTCAATGACATGATATTTCATCTGAGCATTGTGGGAGAATTTTCCCAATATCAAACTATAACAGTAGCCTTTCCAATTCTCTCGCCACAGTTAACTTTTTTTCCCTTCCAGGCAGTGTTTGTTGAGACTAACAACTAAATGACAGGCTTGGAAACTCTATTTCTGTCAGACGATGTAATTTAAGGATTGGAAAGTAATGTTTAAATTCCACAATCTGTCATCTGTCACGTGTCTGTAGATGTTGATCTTTAGAAGTGGCACTTGTTTGCTGTGACCACAGAGCTGTTACTTTAGAGTGTTTAGAACCCCCACCCCCTGTCCTCTGATGTGCTTTAGTGGCGTTCAGTGACACTAAACAATTGACTGTTAATTGCTTATTTACCTTATTCTTAATTATAGTTTGGTCTTACCTTAATTATTTTTATCCCAGCCAATTCTTCAAAACCAAAAATAGAATCAGTCAATTTTAAGGATTGAGATAAGGTGTGTAGCTGGGAATACTGGTATTGGAATGGGGCCATTTCCTTAAATGTGAGTAGTCTGCTTATTGTATATAATGTATTGGTTCAGTCACTCTCCTGGCGACCGAGAGATTATATTCTAAGGGTCTGAACACATAAGAGATTTCTGACCTTATAATAACATGCACATTTTAAAATTGTTTATTGTGTCATTATCATAAATATGAGGTATGAGATATAGAGCCTTGGCTAATTATTTTTAGTTGACTTCCCTTTCTGACAACTATCGCTTATAGGAAACTTGTAGACAGAGATTTTTAGTTGTGATATCAACTCAAGTTTATTTCATTTCTGGTGACTTTCTTTTATCAATGCCTATTGGGGGGATTGTGGCAGTACAGAGGAGAAAAATGCTGCTTCTCCTTCAGTTTCTATAAAACTTATCCAATTTCTTCCAAGTTGAGCATGATTATAAAAAAAAAATACGAGTCTCTGAAATCCTTTATTGGAGAATTTAGTACCCAAGACACTTGAAAACTTCCTGAGGCCACCAACACCATGAACCTATCTAGCCCTTTCATTATCTGGTATTCTTCTATGTGGCTGTTTTTTTCCTGTTCCAATATAATGCCATTCGAGTGGAAGTAGATTGAATGCTCCTCAGGATAGATTAGCTTCATTTCCTTGAACCCCGGATAGCATCTTACTTCGAAATCATCCACTTGTCTTGTTTCTCTCCTCTATTTACTCACTGGAGGTGTGTTCTTTATTACTGTTCTATTGGGATTTAAAAAAAAAAAAAAGAAAAGAAATCAGTTCATAAGAACTCTAAAAGCAATTCTGGTTTGTAGTTGAGTAGTTATGGTATGTTTATAGAAGATGACCCTGCCTGGTGAAGGAGTGGCTAGATGCTTTGGTGAAATAAAGAAAGGTAAAAACAACTGCTTTTGAAAAGGCTTGAATTGGACTCTGCCTTTTAATATGACCAGAACTGTTATTATATGTGTGCAGTGTTTGATAATGTCCCAGTACTGTAATTTTCAGGCTGCTGTGTTCTTCTACTGTCGGTTACTAAAAATATACTCTACTTTTGTCTTCTGTGTGACCATCCATTTAATTGAGTCCAAGTATAATATTCATCCATTACATGGCTGGGATTATATTTTGCAAATGTTGGAAATGTCTTTAAAATCATATCTGAAATCTGTCACTTTTCAGAGAAATGATTTCCTTGGAAAACTTTCCCACTGCTTTTTTTCACCTGCATTTGTTAGACCTGAGGATATGGCTGGAAAATGCAAAGTCGCATTGATAAAGGTGTCGTTTACATCATTTCCTAGTCCTACTAGGGAATATCTTGCTTGGTAGTTCAATTCAGGATAAATTTTTCTTGTAAAAGACATCTGATATCACTTGTGAACTTTTTTCTTTTATGGATTGTTTGCTGTAATTAAGTCTGTGAAAAAAAATATACTATATAAGAGTACATATTTTTTTAAAAAATGCATTTTCTATAAATTATACATTGAAACTTTTAATTTCAAAATCCCTAAACTATAAAATGGAATCTTTCATCACTTTGGTTACTTAGTGTAATTATTAATAAAAATCTCCTACAGTGAACACTAATCAGTCTCTCTACTTTATGTGTGGAGACAGTGATTAACACCATTGTCATCTTCTCACCAACTATTAATTGTCTTCTACAGAGTGCACTCATATATGATGATTTAACATCAACACATAGATTCAGCTCCTTTGAGTTCTTTATATCTTGTTTATGACTTCCAATCAACAAGTTCACTAGAAAGTTTGTTTTAACAAGTACATGTAAAGGTACCCTAAAAATATGCTATTAGCCTAGGTTGTCGCATGAACAACTTGTTAAGAGACTGTTGAGAGAATCAATGGACAGATTATCCTCAATGACAGCTCACCTACACTTTTTTCTTTCATTTGAGTAGACATTAAAAATAACTGTGTAATTATACATGGTCTATGATTGTCCCACCATCAAAACAGTTGCATCTCCAAATCTACCCTAGTAGTTTCAGCATTAAATTTGGGAACTTGATTGCGTTTCATTACCATATTTTTTCTCATTCTTGAATATGACCATCTTTGTCCTTGATGTTTTATTCATGGATTTACAGCACCGAATTTCTATGGTGTCAGCAACTCAAAAGTTGTGCCTTGAGAAGATACTCAGTCCTTTTGCAAGTCATCTATCGCCCATCAGAATAATGTACAGTTCCACAAGTTTATCTTCTCTGTCTGTGACCTATGCTTCCCTTCCCTTTTTACTGAAGAACACTTTTTCATTTTCTCCACATTTCTTTCCTTCTGCCACACTGTTGTGGCTCAGCTCAACCTCTGTTTTGTTTAGCTTAGAATCTTTTATTGGGTGAGTCCAATAAGAATAAACTTAAAGCCCAAAATAGCTCTAATTCTTGACACTAAAAAGTACTGGGTAAGTTAGCTGCAGTCTTCATTGGGTCCAAAAGTTCAACTAATGCCCTCAGTTCTCAGTGGCTGTACATCTCTGCTTTCCTCTCTTGACACCTCTTTGTGGGGTCACTTTCAAGTAGTGAAAGTAACAGCTAGCATCCCAAGTTTTTCCCTTTTGGAAAACTAGAATTTTGCTTGCTTAAAGATTCGAATACAAACCCCAGGCATTACTCTCTCTCCCTTCTGAACTGGAGACCTCTCCATCTCTGGGCTAATGGGAAGAATACAAGGATTGGTTGATTCTTATTGGGTGCATATGCACTAATGATCCTTGGCAGGGGTGTTTTGCAAATAAAGAAGCATTGTAGGTTAGGGTAGCTACTATACACACAAAACAAATACCAGAACTTCCTTTCAGAGAAATGCGTTGGCACATAAATATGAAACCTAGAAAGCTGTCAGAAGATGTTTAATACATTGAAATAATTACCACTTCATAGTACTTTCTTCTATCATAAAAGCAGGGAAAATTCTCTTTAGTGGTTAATTGATATCAGGAACCAATATTCTCCTTTATATTTTAACCATGTCTTGTCTACATATTTTCTCTCTTTTTTTTCCCTTTCATTTATGTAGCATTCCCATACACTAACCAGCAACTGGAATAGCAATGGGAAAGTCCTTGTTATGTATTTATTTTTCTCCTAGCTGCCATCACAATATGAAGAGTTCCATGTGTATTTAATCTTTTTACTGCTCAGTGCAACCCCATGCCTAAAAGAAAGTAATTTACAGAACCAGTTACAAGTTACTGAGAGACAACTGGGAAGCGGATGCTTTCCTCAGGATTGTGGAAAATGTTTAAGATCCAGTTAGGTTTTTTTAGGAAACTAATAATGTTTTAAGAGACTTGGGGAAATGTCTGTTTATAAAGTTTGTACTGATATGCTTTCTGTTGCTGTGAAAAGCACCATGACCAAAAACAGATTGGGAGGTAAAGGTTTATTCAGTTACTGTTGTAATAGGAGCCGCGAGGCTGTGTCCCGGGCACCCCGGCCGCCTGCTAACTTATGCCCCGAAATAATTACAAGGACACTGTATTCTTTTAAACACTGCTTGGCCCATTAACTCTAGCCCTTACAGGCTAATTCTCATATCCCGATCAACCCATCTCTAATAATCTGTGTAGCTTCAGTCTTACAGGGAAAGATTCAGCATGTCTGACCTGGCAGCTTGCTTCATGGCGTCTGCCCGGGAGAGGGGAGCATGGCCTCTGAGATCACTTCCTCCCAGCATTCTGTTCTGTTTACTCCTCCCACCTATGTTTTAACCTATGAGGGCCAAGCAGTTTCTTTATTATAATTAACCAATGACCTTCCTCCATCAAGTTACAGATTGTGGGACATAACTGAAAGAAGCCAAGGTAGGAACTCAAGGCAGGGACTTGGAGGCAGAACCATGAAGGAAAGCTATTTACTGGTATGCTCCTTGGCCTGTGTTTAGCTACCAGTTCTTCCCAGGCTCACCTGCCCAGACATGTCACAGCCCACAGTAAATTGTCCTCCTATATCAATTGACAATTAAGAAAATGTCTTAAAGACATACTGAAGCCCAACCCGACTATATCAACTTCTCAGTGGACGTTTCCTCTTACCTGGTAACTCTAGGCTTATGTCAGGTTGACAGCTAAAGCTAACTATGGCAATGTCCAACCCACTCAGAAAAAGTGACAGTAAAACCACATGCATACTCCTGGCAAGCCTCCTGGAGACTTACTTTTCAAGGTCAATAATTGTGGAATATAGATTTATGACATAATAATGGATATTTTTCCCTGAGCAGTCACTTTTCATAAACTGTCCTCTGGGTCCAGTAGCTCCTGAGGAAGGGTTTTTGATTGAACTCTGACTGAGGTGAAAGACCTGTGGGCTCTGGCAACTGGATTTTAAACTCACAAGCTATCTTTCCTTATCATTCCTTCATTTCAGTCCTCTCCTTCACCTCTTGCCTTGGCTTTAGTTAGTCACATCCCCATTCCTGTGTGTGACCCGTAGAATGAATCTGAGCAGTAGAGACACCAGACTGTACTAAGTTAAGTCCTTAAACCAAGTTCATTTAGCTACTAGTAGATATTATTGTCAGTTTAAAATGTTAGCCACTAAGAATTAAAAGCACATGTAGTATTTGTGTGTGTGTGTGTGTGTGTGTGTGTGTGTGTGTGTGTGTGTGTTCACATTTTTTTGTTTGTTTTTCAAGACGGGGTTTCTCTGTAACTTTGGAGCCTGTTCTGGAACTAACTCTTGTAAACCAGACTGGCCTCAAAGTCACAGAGATCCGCCTGCTTCTACCTCCCGAGTGCTAGGATTAAAGGTGTGTGCCACCACCACTCACCTTGTGTGTGTACTTTTGATTAGGTACATAATACCTGTTGAGAAATTATTATGGAGTAAGAAAAAGTACCTCTATTTTTAAATAGTTTACTCATATAATCCACTCCCTAGCCAATAGCTTAATGAGTTCACACAGAATAAAGAGCCAGTAGAGCGACTTCTTTTATTTTTTCATCATATCTGTATAGGTTAACTGTCACATTTATTTAGAATCTGGTAGGAAAGAACTATTGGAAACATGTAGGGCAAAGTGAAATTTAGTGAGCAAGTGCTATTGTCCAAGTCCTCTTAGGAAATGTCTGTTCACAAAATTCACCCACATCAGTTTCACAATAGAAATGATAACACCAGCTACACACGCTCTTTGCTAGAAACCACTTTTCTTCCATGGGTTTTATTTAAAATGCAGCAGCACTGTAGCCTGGATTGATTTAAAGCTGCTGGTGGACAAGTCAGAGCTTTAGAGACCAGCATTAGTTCATTAGAGAGACACTGACGGGTTTGAATGAGACAAGCTGGCTCCCCAGGAGGTGTTGAATTGGGAATAAGACAGCACCAGCAAAAATCCATGCTTTTTTCAACTATTCTCAAGTAACTGGCCCACACACCAGTGAGAACAGTATTAAACTGGAAACGTAACACTTCTAAAATAGTTATTCCTGCTGTGAGATACGTCTGTGTGAGGTACAAACTCATTTGCCATCTTGTGCAGGGAATCTGGGATCTAGAATGCCAATTAGTCAATCATAGATGCTCTAGGGAAAGGTTGTGAATGCTAATGAGAAAAAGAGGCGTGGATTGTAACAGATGGAGGCCAGGTTGGTATCTCTTACTCCCTCTCCTATCCCTACAAATTCTATTACCTTCTGTACACAGATTTTAATCCTCCACTTCCATTTATTAACAGGAATTCATTGTTGGCTTATATTGAAGTTCCTTATCAATAATTTTCAGATATTCATAGATATTGAGTCTGTTGGAGAGACAAAAAATATATCGCAGACTCATGAGACTTCCACAGTTTTCAGAAGAGATATGCAGAATGTGAATGATAAAAGTCTAGGCATTGTGGAAATCACACAGATCAAAGTTGCTACACATTTTCATTGATTCTGTGATTATTGATCTTGTTTGATGCTTCATTATTTAAATTGGTAATCCATTACTGAAGAAAATGTAGATATTAGTAACCATGATAAATGTAAGAGGCACAAAGACATGCTCAGTACCCTTAACTGACCTAGTTTAGTAGGAAAGACATGTAAAAGGGAGAATTAATGACGGAAACAGAAAGTAGACAGAGATTGACAAGCCTGATTCTCTCTTCTCTGTCCATGGCTGATTATAGTAACTTAATAGTGTGTCTGCTCTCTCTGCCTCGGGCACAGGTTTAAATAGGCTTTTGCAGCTTCAGCCTGCATCTGCTTCCTTGTCTTAATCAGTCTTCCTTGATCATCCTTTGTTGTGCTGGTTCTTATTTGGCTTTAGTTTTGTCCAAGTTGCCTTTATTTCAGATCCCTTCTCATTTACTTGCAATACTTGCTGGATTTCAATACATGAAGCTCTTCCTTAAGTAAGAAAAGTAAGGATTGACTTTATCCTAAGGATAATAAGGGGATAAGAGGTGAATTAATTGCTTTAACCTCTGGAGGTGTGCAGAGTAGAATGAGGAGTGAAATATTGCTGTAACTATTGAAAAAGGAAGGATGGACTCACTCATTTAATGACTATAAATAACTATGCTGGTTCAGAATATGGCAATTGCTAAAAGGATTATGAAAAGAGTAGCCAGGTAATTATTTTACTGATGCTGCCATAGATTTTGGAGGTGTTTATATTATAGGTAATACTTTCTTTTAAACCAAGGCAGAAACATCAAAATCACAGCAAATAGTTTGAGTAAATTATACACAACAGAAAGTGGTGAGAAGTTAGACTGAGTGGCATAAAGTGGGGTGTACCATTAGAAGGTGAGACAGGTGTTTTAGGCAATTAAGAGCTGCTAAATAAAAAGATGATCAAACGTGAAGGGAACTGTTATCTGCCAGGAACACATGATGACCTGAATTTGAAGAAACCAGAAAAAAAAAGTTACTCAAAAATATGTAAAGAGGCAGCAGATAAAGCATTGATTTATATTTATTGTAAACATGTGCAGGACAGACTCTACTGGACTTGTGTTAGGAAAAAGAAGCAGAAAGATGCAGGGGATGATGCTGAGCCCTTTGGGTATATTAAGATTTCCATAATAACTGGAGACAAATGAGAGGAATAGTTTTGCTATTGTATTCAAAAGCTAATATTTTTGTTGTCATATACAATTAATGAAGAATCCTTGTTTTAATAACAAGTTCTCATGTAATACATTGCTGTTTGCACCTTTCTGCATATTCTCGTTTAAAAATAGAAATCAGAATGGAGAGTGTGAGAGATCAGTGATTGAACATTTGAGAAGTATAATTGGTTGGATCAAGAAAATAGTCAGCAATGAACTGATCAATTCTAAAATCATTCTGTTGAAATGTTCCCTCTTACTATAATGATTATTATGCCAGATTAGTGTTTCTTTTTTGCCTTTTGGTCAAGCTATTTCAGTTAATATCTGATGATATATGCATCTAACAATATTATGTGAATTATACGACATAAGATTAGCAATTGCAGTTGTGGGCTATACAGACGGCTCATTGGATAAGTGTGCTTATTGCTCTTAAAAAGGACTTGGGTTCAGTTCCCAGAACCCATGTGGTGCCTCAGAACTAACTGTGGCTCTGCTTCCAAGAGACTTGATGCCTTCTGTTCTTCATGGGCTCTTGCATGCATTTGATGCACATAAATAATACAATTAAAAAAAAAGAAAATTGTTAGTTTCAGCAAAGATTCCATATGAATAGATTTTTTAAAAATCAGGTCTAGATCTCCTGGTAAATAGTAACAGTACTAAAAAAGTGGTATACAAACTTGTGTGCGTAATTATTTGATAACACAGAACATCATAAGGAATGACTTTTAATTTAAATAATAAATTGATTCTCATCAAGCCTCCAGGTCTAAACCCCATTTTATAGTGCAGAGCTTCAAGTTAAAAGGTGTACAAGATACAATTAACTTAAACTATATTCAAGAATAGAAATGACATGAAAAAAAGAGAGAAGAAAAATAGAACTGCCACAGATTTCTAAATTTGAGACCGATTTCAGTTTGGAAATAATGTGTGCATTTCCTTTATAAGTACAAAGTGTTTACTAAAGGATAGTGTAAGAAACAACAACAAAAGCATGGATTACGTGGCAAGCCCTGGTGTTGTAATAGGGAGCGGCGGGGCTGTGTCCCCGCCACCCGGCTGCCTGCCCGGCTAGCTTTACCTGAAATAATTACACAGACACTGTATTCATTTAAACACTGCTTTGGCCCATTTCTATCTAGCCTCTTCTAGGCTAATTCTCACATATTAATTTAGCCCATTTCTAATCATCTGTGTAGCGCCCCTAGGTGTGCTTACCGGGAAGATTCTAGCCTAAGTCCATCCTGGGTCGGAGCTTCATAGCGTGCATCTTCCCTGGAGCAGGTAGCATGGCGTCTCTCTGAAGAGACTGCTCAGGAGAGGAGAGCTGTGGAGTCTGACCTCACTTCCTCTTCCTCCCAGCGTTCTGTTCTGTTTACTCCTCCCACCTAAGGGTGGGCCTATCAAATGGGCCTAGCAGTTTCTTTATTGCTTAACCAATGAAATCAACAGATTGATATATGACACTCCCCCATCACCCTGGCTATAAAAATAGCAGATAACCTACATTATGCATTGTTAGATACCCAGCCCTCTTGAGTTGGATGAGAATTTCCATTGCTGTAGAAGAACTAAATAACTAGAACAAATGCAGAATCACAGAGAACGTGACCAAAAATACTCAGCCAGGGGAAGAATTCAACTTATCTACATATCCTGAGGCTCTCATTTATTTGAAGAGAGCAGAGGACATTTGGATGAATCTGGCCGTGTGAACTAGTCATGAAATATAGTATGATCGAGGAATTTCCCTTGACTAGGTGATACGTTTGTTGTTTCCTTTTCTAGGGGCATTCTAGTGGAAGTTAGTACTAGTAGAGGAGTGCGCAGAAAATAGGTGCCGTAATGAAAATGTGTCCTACATGTGGGGGAGATAGCACCCACTTTAGAAAGCAGCGTATGTGACAGGTCCCTTCCCATTAATGAGACACCTTCCTGATCTCTGTATAGAAAAATCCCTCCTGTTCCCTCAACAGTACTACTGGGAAGCGTAGCAGATCCAGTGCAACAGATAAACCATCCCAACAGGAACAAGTTTGAACTCTGAAAATGAAACTGATTTTGTTTGAAAGGTAGTTGTATGCAAAGAATAGTCAATGAAATAATGCCAGAAATCACTACAGACTTTTAGGGATCTGAGTGAACAATAAAAAGAGAAACCCCAACTGCGTCCACACCAAACTATGCACTTATTGAGCTTCTGTCATATAAAGACAAATAGCCCAAAGGCCACGAGAAAGAAATCACACATAAATATATAAGTGTAAAAGGTTGAAAAATCAATGGGGTTGAAAATAGAAAAGCAATGGGGGAAATGTCAGTGAAATAATAGTTTATTTTTGAAAAGAAAATCAAGAAAATTGATGAACCACTAGGATAGCAGATTAACAATAAAAATAAAGAAGAAAGAAATCACAACTCTCTATAGTAATATAAGTGTTATTACTACAAGCCCTGCCACTATTAATAGCCAGTAAGGGAATATATGCATATTATCAATCACCCAACTAGATATTTTAGGCTCTTAAATTCAACAATAGCACAAATGAATTAATTCCTTGATTTTTTTAAACCTACCAAACAGCACTGTCACTAAAAAAATTAAACTCACAATTAGAGAGTGAGCTGTCTCAATTAAAAAAAAAATCTTCAGAACTCTCTTTACAGAGATTCTACAATACTAAGGAATGTGCAAAGAATTTTATATTCCTATATTAGAAAAAAAGGGAAATAATCTCATCAGAGTTTCTGTTTTAAAGCCAGTACTAATGCGAAAACCAGTCACAGTGCTGAAAAAAAAGAACAAAACTGCTGACTGCCGTCTCCTCTTGACATATATGTATAAATACTCAATAAGATATTGACAGAGTGTCCTGTAAAATTCAGGCAGATTTATGTAGAGAGGCCAACTTACTTCAAATCAAATTTATTCTGGGAATTTGATTTTGATCAAACATTTAAAAAATTGATCAATATAAGATGTAATTTAAAAGAAAAGGAAAATCATGTCACTTAACATGTGAAAAAAATTGAGTACTAAACAGACAGCTCATTGGCATTGATGCAGAAACACTAAATAAAATAGTGGCAAATCGAATCAAAGAACACATCAGAACCATCATCCACCATGATCAAGTTGGCTTCATCCCAAAGAGACAGCGATGGTTCAACATAAGAAAATCTGTCAATGTAATCCATTATAAAAACAAACTGAAAAATAAAAACCACTTGATCATCTCATCTCATTAGATGTCAAAAAAGCTTTAGACAAAATACAACATCCCTTCATAATAAAAGTCTTTGAGAGAACAGGGTTATAAGGAACATTCTAAACATAATAAAGAAAATACACAGCAAGCCAACAGATAACATCAAACTAAGTGGAGAGAAACTCACAGAGATCTCACTGAAATCAGGAACAAGATAGGGTTGTCTACTCTCTCCATATCTATTCAATAGAGTTCTTGAGGTCCTAGCTAGAGCAATAAGACAACAAAAGGAGATCAAGTGGATACAAATCAGAAAAGAAGTCAAACTCTCACTATTTTCTGATGATATGACAGTTTACATAAGCAACCCTAAAAATTCTACCAAGGAACCTCTACAACTCATAAACACTTTCAGTAATAAACCAGGATACAAGATTGACTCAAAAAGAAAAAAAAACCAATACCCGTCCTTTACACAGATGCTAATGGGCCGAGAAAGAAATCAGAGAAACATCACCTTTCACTATAGCCACACCTAGCATAAAATATCTTGGAGTAACTCTAACCAAACAAGTGGAAGAATTGTATGACAAAAACTTCAAATCTTTGAGGAAATAAATTGAAAAAGACACCAGAAGGTGGAAAGATCTCCCATGATATTGGGTAGGTAGAATTAATATAGTAAAAATGGCAATCTTACCTAAAGCAATCTACAGATTCAATGCAATACCCAGCAAAATTCTTTACAGATCTCAAAAGAATGGTACTCAATTTTATATGGAAAATCAAAAAACTCAGGATTGCCAAAACAATCCTGTACAGTAAAAGAACTTCTGGAGGCATCACAATCTCTGACTTCAAACTATTACCCAGCTACAGTACAGAAAACAGCCTGGTATTGGCATAAAAACAGACAGGAGGACCAATGGAACCTAATCAAAGACCCAGATATTAATCTACACACCTTTGGACACCTGATTTTTGACAAAGAAGCAAAAAATATCAAATGGAGAAAAGAAAACAGATTTAACAAATGGTGCTGGCATAATTGGATATCAACATGGAGAAGAATGAAAATAGACCCATATCTATCACCATACACAAAACTCAAGCCCAAATGGATCAAAGACCTCAACATAAAGCCAACCACACCGAACCTCATAGAAGAAAAAGTGGGAAGTACACTTGAATGCATTGGCACAGGAGACCACTTCCTAAATATAACCCCAGTAGCACAGACACTGAGAGAAACAATGAATAAATGGGACCTCTTGAAACTGAAAAGCTTCTGCAAAGCAAAGGACACGGTCAACAAGACAAAACGACAGCCTATAGAATGGGAAAAGTTCTTCACCAACCCCACATCATACAGAGGGCTGATATTTAAAATATACAAAGAACTCAAGAAATTAGTCATCAAAAGAAGAAATAATCCAATAAAATTGGGGTACCAACATAAATAGAGAACCCTCAACAGATGAATCTAAAATGATTGAAAGACCCTTAAGGAAATGCTCAGCATCCTTAGTCATCAGAGAAATGCAAATCAAAACAACACTGAGATTCCATCTTACACCTGTAAGAATGGCCAAGATCAAAAACACTGATGACAACTTATGCTGGAGAGGTTTGGGGTAAAGAGAACACTCCTGCATTGCTGGTGGGAATGCAAGCTGGTACAGCCACTTTGGATATCAGTATGGTGATTTCTCAGAAAATTAGTAAGCAACCTCTCTCAAGACCCAGCAATGCCACTTTTGGGTATATATCCAAAGGCTGCTCAATTGTTCCACAAGGACATGTGCTCAACTATGTTCATATTAGCATTGTTTGTCATAGCCAAAACCTGGAAACAACCTAAATGGTAACAACCTAAACCTCGACCAAAGAATGGATAAGGAAAATGTGGTATATTTATACAATGGAGTACTACACAGCTGAACAAAATAACAGCATCTTGAAATTTGCAGGCAAATTAATGGAGTTAGAAAACATCATATTAAATGAGGTAACCCAGACCCAGAAGGACAATTATCATATCATAAGTGTTTTTAAACACAAAGCAAAGAAAATCAGCTTACATTTCACAATCCCAGAGAACATAGATTACAGTGCAGACCCTAAAAGAGACATGCATGGATCTAATCTACATGGGAAATAGAAAAAGGCAAGACCTCCTGCATAAATTGGGAACATGGGGACCATGAGAGAGGGTTGAAGGGATAGGCAGGAAGAAGAGCAGAGAAAAATGTTGAACTCAATAAAATCAATAATAAAAAAATAATTTATATAATTATATATATATGGCTCATTGAGTATAATACTTACATTACAGGCCTGATAATATGAGTTCTATTCCGAGAACGTGCCAACAAAGCTGAATGTGGTGGCTGGTGCTTAATTCTAGTGTCAAGGAAGGTGGAAACACAGAGAGGAAATTCTCCATTTAGCCAGCCTGAAGAAGACTGAAGGCAGAAGCAATAGGAGAGAAAATATGGAATAAAGTAAAATATTCCAGATTGTTTTTCTTTGAACGTTGTGTGTGTGTCATGTCATGTGTATACCCTCACTTTCATACACATACATGCACGCATGCACACACACACCTGCATATGTATGTGTTTGCACAAAATTGTAATAAACAAGATGGAAACAATCAGCTAAAAGAGACCTTAAAATAGTAGCACAATCTTGGAAAAAATAAGCAATGTGTGGTTTATTATTACTGTATAGCTATGGGGATCAATTTAGGTATTGATAGAGAGATCAGTAAATAGAACAAGAGATATAACACAGCACCCAGGAATAGAATTATATGAATATTTGTAAAAGTTAAACAAATACAAATCCATGGGGGTAAGATAGGTTTCTCATCAAATAATTCTTGAGTGATTGAACCCATTGATAAACAATGAATCTTCACATAAACATACTAATTTGTGCCAAGTGTTGCTCAATAGATAATGAGTGGAAAAATTAAGACAAAAACAAAAAATAAAATGTGCCACAGTATTCCACTGTGTATGCTACTCAAATATCAGTATTCGAAGTACTTTGACCGGTGGTTCTAGAAAGTTCCAACACTGCACAGATGAGATGGTTCAGTAATAAAAGTTCAAAGCTTGATACATGAATCTCACTAGCTGTAAGGAGAGAATGAAACCAGAAACCCTCTTTGACCTTCTCACGTGTACCATGGTTTCTCTTTGCTTGTACAACCCTGTAAAATATAAATAAATGAAAGAATTTTTCAAAAGTTCTTTACAAGAGTCCTAGTACTTACAGTGAAAAATGCAAAAGAAAGGACAACTGTTAAAGCTAGAGTTACTGTAGCTTTTTTGAAAAAATATATATTTATTAATTTTTATTATATATATATATATATATGAGAATCTGCATGTATATGTCTATGTATCACATGCAGGCAGTAGTCATGGAGCCCAGAAGCAAGCTGTGGGTCCCTTGGGATGTAAAGTTACAAATGGGTGTAAGACACCATGTGGCTACTGAGTATCAAATCCAGACTCTCTGGAAAAAGCAACAAATGCTCTTATCTACTTGATCCATAGCTCCAGACTGAAAGGCTCAGAACAGCCAAGCTACCACTGAGACGCACATCCTCAACCTTGTATTGGGCCACTCTAATATCTTCCCAATCTGTGATCTGCTGAAGTGTGTGAAGGGACTGGTCCTGCAGGACAATGACTGCAGGATCCACATAACTTGGGGAAACAGCAGAATACCCAGAAGGAGTGATAATAGTGATGGTCCACTTATAATAGTGTGCCAGAGACCTTGAACCACACCAAAGATGACTCACTGCAATGAACATTTGTGGTTTGGGCTGATTGGACAAAAAGGGTATACCGTGTGATAGACCCCAACTACCAATGCCACTAGGATGAAAGCAGAGGTATTCGAAACACAGAGGAGAGGGTTAGTTTTGGTTTGTTAGTTATATTTTGTTTTGATTCAAATTAATTTTAGAGGAGTCCTTTGGGGGCCTGTTGAAATAGGAGCGGCAGGGCTGCATCCCCGGCACCCGGCCGCCCCCACGGCTAGCTTTACTCGAAATAATTACATGGAAACTGTATTCTTTTAAACACCGTTTGGCCCATTTCTATCTAGCCCCTTCTAGGCTAGTTCTTGCACCTGGAATAGCCCATTTCTACTAGTCTGCTGTAGGCCACCAGCTGCTTTACCAGGAATGATCTTAACCTCCATCTGGAGTGGGAGAATCATGGCGACTCTCTGACTCACCTTCTTTTTCCCAGCCTTCTGTTCTGTTTACTCTGCCTACCTAATTTTTTAACCTATGAGGGCCAAACAGTTTCTTTATTGCTTAACCAATGAAATCAACAGATAGAAAGATGACCCTCCTCCATCAGGGGCCAGGCTACAAAAGTGATGGGCAGATATGGAGGGGCTGAGAGGTGAGTGGAATTTGAGTGCATGATAGGAAATTTCCAAAGAATCAACAAAGAATTGTGTTATTAAAAAAAGCAAAGAGGGCACAAAGAGGGATGTATGGATTTCCCTTGGAAAGGAAAACAAAAGAAATCCCCTGGGTAAACATGGGACAGAGGTCAGGGATCGGCGAATAAGAACTTGAGGGAGAGGTTTGAGCAGGCTGGGTGCAAGAGGCAGTTTGGGGCAGAGAGAAGCCTGATGCCAGGGAAACTCTCAGTAATATACAAAGATGACCCTACCTAACACCCTTAGTAATAGTGGAGAGGGTGCCTTCTATAATCAGGTTGTTGACTATAATAATTGTCGTCACGTAATTGTCTTCCTGAAGAAAGGGAAGAGGGATTGTATGAGCCAGGGTATCAAGGTCATGATGGAGAAAACCACAGAGACAGCTGACCTGAGCTTGTGAGAGCACATGAACTCTGGACCAACAGTTAGGGAGTCTACATGTTACCAACATAGGCCCTCTGCTTGTGTGTGAGACTTGTGTAACTTTGTTTGTTTGTAAAACTCCTATGAGTGAGATGAGGATTTGTCCCTGGTGCTTTATTAATTTTTGGGAACCTATTCCTCATGCTGGATTACCATACCTACCATTGATTTGGGGGAAGGAGCCTGGTCTTGCCTCAATTTGATGTGTCATGCTATCTATGTGCAAGCCCATGTGAAGCCACCCCTTTCTTAATGGAGACAGGGGAATCCATAGGTTCTCATCTGTGGAAACAAAAGCAAAACTGCCTTTACAAAGCAACATATCCTTAGATCCAAATTTTGAAGTAAAGATACCTTTAAAATATATATGTTGGTTTAATTTAGCAGCCCCAGAATTAAATATCTCTCTATACTCAAAAACTTTAAAGAAAATACAATAATATACATAATTCATACTCTCTGTGTATATTCTATCTTTATGTGGCTTACTTTTATTTACTCCTTTAATCTATTGCCTGTCTGTACTCTGTTTCATTGAAGACTCTGTTTTATTTTTCATATATATTTTCCTCTCTCTCTCTCTCTCTCTCTCTCTCTCTCTCTCTCTCTCTCTTTCTCTCTCTCTCTCTCTCGCCTACATACATTTTTAAAATACACTGTGACACATTAAGAGTTTTATTTCTGTCTTAATCTGTCTTTATTAAGACATATCTGTACTTATGTTATAAGCAGGAGCACTTTTTAAATGGTAAGCAGTGTGGTTGTGGCAGCCCTTGATGATGGTTTTGCCTTTCTCAGACTTTCAATATGGTGGAGGCACCTTACTGCCAGCTCTGGGACCACTGGGTAGGAACCAAGTTCACTACCTCAACTGTGCGTATCCTCATGAAGCATATAAAACCTTTTCATCTGACCAAAAGCTAAATCTACCATGCAGCATAGTGCATGACCTAGAAATATGTCTGTATTTGGTGGCGGGAATTTGCCATTCTCTCTTGCCTGTGCACTCCTAACAAATCAGATCCCATAGCCTGCCCATGTTGCAGGGTTGTAGGGGGGGGGGCGCTGAGGGATGAGCATGATCTCAGCTACTTTCCTCCCAACCCTGAGTGGGCACACAAGCATCTGTACTCAAAGTGAGTGGGGGCATGAGCCCCAAACATTTGTTGTGTGCCATTTTGTAGGCAAAGACCACTTGTTTGTTCCTGGCTGCCCGGATCTGAAATAATCACTCAGAAACTATATTAATTGCAACACTGTTTGACCAATAGCTTATGCATATTCCTAGATAACTTTTATATCTTATATTAACCCATTCTGTTAATCTGTGTATTGCAAGGCTGTGGCTTACAAGGTAAAGTTCTGGCATCTCTCTACTTTGTCGGCTACATGGCATCTCTCTGACTGTGCCTACTTTCTCCCAGAATTCTGTTTAGTTTCCCCACCTAGCTCTATTCTGACCTTCTGTAGGCCAAAGAAGCTTTACTTATTAATCAGTAAAAGCAACGCATATACAGAAGGACTTCCCACATCAGTATTATTTACACCTATATTATTTATAATTTCTAGTACTTTTATGTCTTATTTCAGGAATACTTTACCATGAGTATTTACATTACAGTTTCTATAATATTCATAGAAATTACATAAAACAGTCTATGAATTAAACACCAGCCTATAAAACAATTAGAAGGAAAAGGTCTTTGCAATGCATGGCTGTCTAGCAGCCTTATATTTGGCACTAAAACATGATATATTAAATGATCACACTCACAGACACACACACATACAATTCTCTCAAAACTTCAAGCAGTTTGCATAAAAAAAGCATTGGCATAGGAGGAAAGGGTGTCTAGATGTTGGACGAAAGTACTGGAAAACATTATAAGGATAAAACTGTTGTGTTAACTGAAGGAAAAATTATAGCTGTTAGGAATAAAGTGTTTATTATAAAATAATGAGCAGCATGAATTTTCTTTGAAGCACTTCATTAAACATATAAGAACAAGAATTTATGAAAAAATAATTAGAGGCATGATTGGAGGCACTAAGAGGGGGTTATAGCCTTGATTGTGCCAGTTAGGCAATCTAGCTTAAAGTCTAAAAGGATCTTTAACTGAAGACAGTAAAAATAAAGGAAGAAGGTGATAGTAAAATGTGGAAATTTAAATAGAGAAACAGAATATGCTAAGGCTCAGTGGTAGGAATGGCAACCAGCATGGGGAATCTGAGGAATTTCTAGAAATGAGTGAAGAGTTTTATGAGAAAACTGACTAGACTTAGCTCTAGAGTAATAGAAAGTTCTCTTGGTAGCTTTCTGGGCATTTAAGAGGGGAGCTGGGGCTTAGGTTTGATTCTGGGAGACTGCTAGGATAAGTAGATAGTATACAGTGATGAAAGTGACCTGGACAAAAATGTCAGACTGGAGCTAAAGCAGGTAAAATTCAGAGAACTAGAAAGATAGGTTAATGGATAAGAGCATCGGATGCTCTTACACATGACCAGAGTCTGGTTTAGCAAACACATCAGAAAGTCTTACTAATACCTATAAATCCAACTCTTGGGGATGTGACTTTATCTCTTGTCTGTGGGCACCTGTATACATGTAAGTATGGAGTGTATATGCTTTCACACATATACATATACACAAATATGTAAAAATTTCTAGTCTTATTATTTTGAATTCTGGTATATTTGGGTATGTGGGGGTACACATCAGTGGAGGTTTCTGTGGAAGCCAGATGTGTTGGATCCCCATGAAGTGGTCACCACAGGTTGTTGTGCATATTTTATGTGAGTTATGGAAACTGAACTTGGATCCAACACAAAAGCAGTGAATATTCTTAGCCTCTTAGCCATTTCTAATATCATTCACAATACACCATTAATAAAAGGTATACTCAAGAAGAAGGAATAAGTATCTTAATAATAATAAGTTTAACTTATTGTGAGGAAGGGCAATGAAAAACGATAATGAGGAAACACAAGTATGGGATAAAGACACCAGATTCCATGTAGTAGACATATGGACACACTGGAACAAAGAGCTTCACAGAAACCCAAAGGAATCTGCCTATTGCACTAGCATTAGACAATACTGTGGCATGACCTTCATATGAAGCAGGTGATCTACTGAGTGAAATACAGCTCTTGCTGAAGGACTGCTAAATTGAGAAACTGGATTTGCCCTCCCTCTGAGGCTCCTCACAAGACGAACACTGTAAAGAGAGAAAGCTGTTCAATCTGTATGACTATGAGGTTGGCCACAAAACATACCATATTTTCTCGTTTCATTATTAATGATATGTGGTGAAATTGATAACAGTTGTGCAGATTTTAATCCAGACAATACCATCCTAGTCATCATCAAAATTAATAACATTTCTATGACTTCAAAATATTATCTCTTATCTTCTAATACTAGTCATATTTAACCATCCTCTGCTGGTAGAATCCCTTGACCTCTGTCCTTGTGTATTTCCAGTAGCCATACAAAGGGGGCATATGGTACATCATTTTAATTTTTAAAAGAAATATTTAATTTTAATCTTTATAAAAGTGAGTTATGAAATTCAGCTACACTCCCTGCCTCCTGCTTCACCCCTATCATCTCCACCACTCACTCTTCCTTCCCAACATTGTGTCTTTTTTTTTTTAACACACAGGGTACACTTAGTGCTGTTTATGTATATCTGACTACTGGAACATAGGTAGTCCCTCAGATGCTGCATCCCCAAGGAAAAGTGACTCTTGCATCTGCCATTGACTGCTCTTAGTTCTTCAGTGTGTGTGTGTGTGTACTTGCCTATATATGCATTGCCTGGGGTTTCATTGAGGACAAGGGATCTACTGGTGTCTTCCCCCCTAGCACTGGGATTAAAAGCATGTGTCACCACACCTGGTTTTCTTTAAATGCATTCTAGGATTGAGTCAGATCCTCAAGCTAACAAGGTAAACACTTTACTGCCTGAGCCATCTCTCAGGCCTGTACATAGAGTTTTGAATCTTTTTTTTGTGTGTGTGTGTGGCCAATGTGAAATCTTTACAAATTCTCAGCCTCCCTTTGAAATAGAAGCAGCCACAGGTGATGTGTGCTTCTGTTCCCATAAACATTGTGAACTCTAATTTTTTTTTCAGGGTTTCACCTTTCATGTAACATTTTTTTTTTCTATGACTTTTCAGTTTAAAATATGTAAAATGTTTGTTAGCTTTTCAGACTGGGCAAAAACACTAGGCAGGCTAAGATCTGAGTTTGTGCTCTCTCAACTCCTAAAATTGTAAGTAATTTTACCATGGATGGTTTTTAAAGTTTTGGAACCTCAGTTGCTAATTAACAACTGAAATCCAAGCATTCCTTCAGTAGAGAATGTGTACACAAGCCTTATTGCATCATCAGCTCTAACTCTCTTCATCTTTGTGCAGTTGATGGGTTTGTCATTTGTGAATATTTGGCCCCATTGTCGAGGAATACTTCCACTTTGTACCTCTGTGTCTTTGTCCCATGCCCTGTGCATGACCATATTCATATTCAAATGTATTGCATTATAGAGGATAAATTGTACGGTCAAATCAGGTTGAGCTCATCAGCCATTGTAGAGCATGCCATGCCTCATATATATGCTGTACATTTGTCTCCATGTTAACAAAATAAATTTCAGGCAGACATGTAGACCTCCAATTGTATCATGTATGATAGTATTTTCTTGAATATTTTGAAGGAAACAGGAAGCATCTCTTGGTGCTTCCTGTGTGAATGCTGTACTCACATTTTCATTTCTTCCTTAATACTATTCAGGAAGCTTCCTAGCTAAATTAAAATCCATATATATATATATATATATATATATATATATATATATATATATATATTTCAACTCTGCTTCAGAGATGTTTCTGGGAAGTTTGTATTATGTAACTAAACAAATGCACATTTTTCTGCATAATTTCCAAAATTATCAGGAACTGAGAAATGTGGTATATAAATGTGAATCCTAGAGACTTGAGACCACCTCCTGACTGTGTACTTTCTGCTCCTGTGTTGATAGTTTGAAGGTCTTTGATTGTTTTAATTTGGTTGTTGTAACATTTTAACTTAGCATTTTAACATAACCTTGTGGCTTACACAAAACCTTTCTTTAAAACAAAAACAATGTTTAAGAAATTCATGAACTTTGTAATCTATCAGATTTTCTTATTGATGGCTACCTGAAGATGATTTGTTCATAATATTTCTTAAGCAATTGTAGTTCAGTTATCAGAAGTTCTTTTTTTCAGTGATGCATTATAAAATAGTAATAGTGTGATTCCACAGCTTTTTACATTTCTATATTGTCCAATAAATACATTTTTTTTCTTATCTTAGTAGTTGATGCAATAGGCTACATTGTGGCATCTTCAAACATATTTGACATCTTGCTTTGTTTCTGTTCATTCTGTGTCATGCTAGTCTTCCCATTCCCTCTGCCTCCATATTGGTCATGTCCTCACCTATCTCAAGAAACTCCCTTCTGTTTCCATAATGCATATGTTCAGTTGTCCTCTCCTCTCCTTTCCTGCACTTGTTCTCTGCCATTGTTCCCGTTCTGAGGTTCTTTTCCAGAGGGGCAATTTGGATGGCCTTATTAACTGTTCTGAGAGGAATGTCCTTTGTTATTATTCTGTTATTCTTAATTTAGTCTTGAGAATACTGAGTTCCTGAGAGCTGAGGTGTACCTTGCCATATGCTCATAGCTGTTGATCAATTATAAGTCCAAACATTGGACACTTTTCCAAAAACCAAAAACCATTAACATTGCCTAATATGACTAACCTCTACTCTACTAACCTCTAGAATTTTGTCTTAATTTAGAATTACCTTCCCAAAACTATATCCAAAAGTCTAAATATATTAGTGTATAAATATATTAGAGTTTTGAAAATAATGAAAATATATTTTAGTTTTTATACTAAGTGGTTTCTTTGATTTTATTTTTCTAGGCACAGTTGTGTAATATTATTTCTTAAAAACTACCAAATACCAGATATTAATATTCACATAAACAGGCCATTACTGAGGATAATAATTTTATCACTGAACTTTGTAAAATATTGCAGTTAAAAGATAATGAAAGGAATTCTGCCATTAGCCGATTATGCCAGGTTTGTAGAAGACATTTTATAGGCTTTGCATTTATTGGCTTTCAGGATTATTTTATTGGCTTTATTTTTATAGTGTGTAGATCACATACAGAGCACTTCTTGGTAAATAGATTTTATGTTACCTTTGAGTGTACTCGTAGTGATTTGCTACCTCTACATACAAGGAACATTTCCAGCTCACAGCTAGATAAAACGAATGCCACATTTTCAACTGCCAAAAAAGTTTTAAGGTAAGTCATAACAAGAAAAATTCACAAAGTTTGGGTTTATTTTTTAATTGCAAATGTGAGTTAGCTGAAGTGAGCTTCTTTCCAGGCACCAGCTTCCTATTTAAAGACCTGTACACCAACCTACTGTTTTAGACAATTTACATTCTACCCCTGGAGCCACTGTGAGTATCAGGTGCTTTCCCCAGCCCGTGCCACCTAATGGGAAATGGGAAGATTATCTTTTGAATGTTTTCATCTGTTCCTACATTGTAACATTATGTTACTATTTTAGCATTGCACTTTTCTGCACAAAAAAAGAAATACCTCATTTATCCTATCTCTTCCCCTCAATCAGAGCCAATTAATGTCTTGCCAAACAGTGTAGACATGGATTTGGCTACTGGAGCCTCCGACTTTCAGAGTTAATGCTAGGACAGGAACTTTGAAGTCAGATGTTTCACCCTAGGAAAATGATAGACGTTTAGGGAATGACTCGGAAAGCCATTTAAGTAAATTTTCTTAGCTTTTCTTCCTTTTGTGCAGTTGTTAGACGATTATTAAAAATAATGTATGAGGCCAGCCATGGAGTTCCAGGACAGGCTCCAACTGCAGAGAAACCCTGTCTCAAAACAAAACAAAAATATTTTATGTCTGTGTGAAGCATTGAAGATATACAGTAAAGGTGATATCTCCCCCCATTCCTGTACCCCGAGCCAACAGGCAGCAGTTCCTATATACTTATTGTCTTTCATAAGGGAAAGTGAGGGGCCGACTGATGAAGGTGCAGCTTATTTGAGATGATCAGAGTTGCAAGTAAGGAAAACACAGATTCTCATAGCAACAAATATGGTCCTAGGTCTTACATGTTTCAAACCAGTTCTTTTGTATGCGTTTTTCTTGTCATCTTGTTTTGCTTTTATATTTTTAATTTATCTATTGAGAATTTATGCATGTATACAATGTATTTTATTCATATTCACCTATCCTATTCCTATCTAACACCTCCCAGATCCCCCAACACACCCTATTCCCCACTTCAAGTTGTCTTGTTCTCCCCACTTCCAAGCTGGAATTTTTACCTGGCTTGATCTGGTACAAGGCTGTGCACTTAAACCACAGCTGTTGGGAGTTCATAAGTGCATGGCCAAGTTATATACAAAAGTCAACATTTGATAGCCCTCCTCCTACTTCCTTCCCAGCTCTTACATTATTCCCACCACCTCTATCATTATCCCTGAGCCATGGGGATAATGGGTGGTGACCTAAATGTCCCATGTACGGCTGTACTATCGTGGTCATTTATTCTTAGCACTTTGGTCAGCTGTGAGTCCCTGAATTTACTTCTGCCTACTGTAAACAGCAATAGCTCGGTCCAAAGTTAAGGGAAACACTAATCTATAGAGATATAGAAACAAAATGTTCTAGAAGACAATTTGACAATATAATCATTTAACAAATTGGCAATATACAAAATCTAGTTTTAAAATGTGTATGTATGTGCACATGTAGGCATGTGTGTGTGTGTAAGACATGAATGTGTACCCATGTGTGTAAGTCATGAAATCAGAAGGGAGTTTAGAATGTATGGAAAGAGGGATAATAGATTAAAATGGGATAAAAGGGCTGAATACGGAAAGAGTGCAGTGAAATAATATAGAAAAATACCATACTGATACCTGTGATTTTGCGTGCTGATTTTACAAAGGCATTTATATTGGGCAGAATAGAGAGTTCTCTTGTAAGAAAGGGACTGTGTAGCTTAGAAAATATCTCAGAAAGATAAGGTGAGAAGGAACAATTGAAAACTTCCAGAAAGCAAGGGAAATGGTGACTGTTTGACCTTGGTATTTATTCCTGGAATCCGAATGGTTATATATACTAAAAACTGTAGCTCTGTGCAGATGAATCCTCACATTCAAACCTGATGAAGTTTCCCTACGTGCTGGAAGCATTTTGCTAATAGTTAGGTGTTTTCTCAGGTAGACATGGCAGAAATCCTGTTTCACATCCAGTTAGCCTGAAAGTTTAAATATCTATGTCTGCTTTATTGTTTTATATTAATCTATTTCACGTTATTTAAGCAAACATAAATTGCATTCTTTAAACATTATTTCAAAGTACAGTGTGTATTTAGACACAAATTTATCCCTGTCAAAGCATTTTCTCCTCTCCGACTGTGTAGGTCAGTCCATGTCTTGGATTAGAAACGTTTCAAAACAGAATCAGACTTACCTGGGCAATATTTCTGGATTTTTATGCCTCGCATCTGTCATTCTGCTTCTGACTCTCTAGGGTAGGATGAAGCAGGGATGTGTCAGCAAGACCCTAGGTGACTCAACGTGCATTGTAGTATAAGAGCCAGGGCTTCGCATCAAACCCTTTGTACTAGGTTCTACTAAGAACAATTTGAGTTCATTCAAGCCTTTCTGGTTTTAAATAATTTTCTAATCAAGAACTTCATGTGTATTTGGTTCTCTCTCTCTCTGTCTCTCTCTCTCTCTTTGTCTCTCTCTCTGTCTCTCTCTCTGTGTGTGTGTGTGTGTAGATGCCTATAAATTTTTAAAAATATTATTCAAATTTACATCAAAATATATCTCCACCACTAACTCATGAATCTCCACTTAGTGTGACTGACATTGTTTTCCATGAGATTTACGTTCATGTTTTTGTAACTGTTATTTTCAAAGACCCTTTGATTATTTTATCTCAAAACAGTTTTTGTAACGTATTTTGAATTTTGTTAGATCAGAATATAAAGCTTTCTTTTCAAGAGCAGAAATATATGACACCGAGAACCTACTATGTCTTACAAACTTCAGTGTCTTCTTCTCTCCAGGCTGTAGATGTGATTCCCATTGTTCAGTTTTGGATGTAGGGAGGGGAGTCTCAGTAGGATCCATTCTCTCACTGTTCAGTGATTGTGTACATACTACCAGGCACAGTATTACAGGAACAAGGAATGTACTTAAACATGTTGTTTTCAGGAAAATGTAATTAAATTGCATTATGTGTGTATAACATTTTAAAACTTTTTATTTAATGATAATGTTTGAAAAATATTCTACATGCTAGGGTTCTGGATAATTATTTTTGACTTCAAATGTAATGAAAGATTCAGCTATTCATTTTGAACTGTTGGTAGAAAACCAACTAAGGAAAATGACTTTTGTTAATGAACTGCAATAATGCCAATGAAGGTAGGCTAACATTTTAATGAATATCCTGGAGACTACATCTTTCTGCACATTCAAAACATGAAACATTCAAATCAATGACCTGATAACCATCTTATTCTAATCATGTATAAGGTTTAAAAGTGCTTCAAATGAAGCATTTAATGTGTGTGTGTGCATGTGTATGTGTGGTGTGTGTGTGTGTGTGCGTGTGTGTGTGCATGTGTAGTGTCAGAGAATAACTTGTTGGAAAATGGTTTCCTATCTCTGCTATGTGAATCTGTGTTTGAACTCAAGTTGGAAGGCTTGGCAGCAAGAACCTTAACCTGCTGAGTCATACTTTGGCCCCATATGGGAATTATATTTAATAATATAATTGTATTATATTATTATTTAATAACACATTAAACCTATCTTCAAAATCAGTTTTTTTAAGAGTAAAGCCATGGGATCTGCATTGGAAAAACGTTCTGCTAATTAAAAAAAATCAGACTACTGGTATTTCTTTTTTTTTTGAAAACAATTACAGTAGCTTAATGACTTAACTGATATAGTACTTGCTACCCAAGAATTATGATCTGAATTCAGATCATCCCAAGAACCTACATGAAAATCAGATAGGCACAGGCCAGTTGGGTCCTCAAGGCCCTGGTGTCAGGAAGACATCCCTGGGACCAATCATAACCGAATATATGGTGGAGAATTGGTAGATAGAGAGAAGAAGGATGGTTCATGCACTTTGGAAAAAGGCAAAAAGGAAGGAATGAAGGCGGTGAGGAGTATGCTGATGTTGGAGGCCTATTTGTCACCTGGGGACAGGGTGAAGGTGGTAAAATATAGAATGATAGAATAGATTAATTTAATTTGTAAATGCTAGTTAATAATAGTCCTAAGCTGATAGGACAAACAGTTTGTAATTAATATTAAACCTCAGAGTGGTAATTCGGGAACTGGTGGGTGAGAGAGAATCCTCCAGTTAAAAGAAATAAGAGGTCTTGAATCAGACCAGTGACTCATTGCAATGACCATTTGCTAGTAAAGCTGATAGGACATAAGAGTTTACTATATGTCACTCGAGGGCCTCCAATGCCACCAGGATGAAGAAGAGGTGTTGGAGGGGCAGGAAAGAAATAGAAGTCAAGAGGTTTATCTTTTATTTTTGTTTGTTTGCTTGCTTACTTGCCTTGTTTTCTCTTTTGTGGGGAATGCTGCAGAGGTGAGGGGAGAATTGGGGTGACTGGAAGGTGAATGGAATTGGGGTTCATGATGTGAACCTCCCAAAGAATCAATAAAGTATTGAGATTGAAAAAAAAGGAAGGTAGGAACGAAGGGAGGGAGGGAAAGAGGAAGAAAGAGAGAGTGAGGAAGGAAGAAGGGAGGAAAGGAAAGAAGTGAGGCAGGTAAGGAAGTGACCTATAACCTAGCACTCAGAAAAAGAAACCCAAGGGAATCCCTGGGCAAGCTGGCTATGTAGACTACCCAGATTCGGTGAGCTTCTGATTCAGGAGAAGATTTTGCCTCTGCAAGTAAATTGGAGATCAGTCAACAGAAGACACTGACATAAACTTTGTGTCTCCTCTCCTAGGCATGCATTTTTGCACTTGCATTTCCCTGTCCCAACACACACATTGTTCCTGCACACATGGAAACACACACACACACACACACACACACACACACACACACACACACACACATACTGCCTGCAGTTTTTAACTAATTAGATATAAAGAAAGTACTTCATGTTTGTCTTGGTTAATATTGGCAACTTAACAAGATTAGATTCACCTAGGAAGCAAACTCCTAAGAAACCTGTGAAGAGGAATGCCTAGAATAGGTCAGTATGCATGAGAATGATCTAGATTAGTTTAAGTGAGAGAAAGACCCACTCTGAATGTGGCAGTTACGTGCAGTGTACTGGTGTCCTGTACTGTATAAAAGGCGCCAGGGAGATGAGTGTAAACATCCATCACTCTCTGGCCCTCTTCCTTCTGCCTGCAAACACACAGTAACTAACTGCCTTAAGGCTATGTTGTTAGGTCTTTCTCCCTGTAATAGATCATATCCTTGGACTGGAAGCTGAAACAAAACCTTATTCAAAATACTTGGGTCATCCAAACTGCCTAGGCTCCCCCAAAGCTAGTACATGCAGTAGGATCATAAACCCATTGCCATTGTTCTTGAGTTCTCAGTAGTCCTCATTGTCCACCATGTTCAGCAAGTCCGGTTTTATCCCATGCTTTTTCAGACCCAGGCCAGCTGGCCTTGGTGGGTTCCACATAGAACATCCCCATCGTCTCAGTGTGTGGGTACACCCCTCGTGGCAGTTTGGATGCTCACCTTACTAGACCTGGATGGAGGTGGGTGGTCCTTGGACATCCCACAGGTCAGGGAACCCTGATTGCTCTCTGAGCTGATGAGGGAGGGGAACTTGATCGGGGGAGGGGGAAGGAAATGGGAGGCCATGGCGGGGAGGAGGCAGAAATCTTTAATAAATAAATAAATAAATAGATAAATAAATAGATAAATAAATAAATAATACACCCCCCCCCAAAAAAAAACAGAACAAAATACTTGGGTCAGATAATTTGTTGCAGCATTGAGAGAAGAAATGCCCAAAGTAAAGAACAGAGTAATCTAAACTATTCTAGAAATGATTCACATTCATGTTATTTGCAGAGGTGTGATTACTTAAGTTTCAGACTTTAAGGAAATGATTCAATTTTCAATCTCTTCTGTTACTTCGTATTTCTTACAGCAGGATGCAAGCTGGCAATGAGATGGCCCCCAAACAGGCACAGTACAAGGCCAGGAAGAATATACAATAATTTGTATTGTATCATGAATAAATATTTCTTTCCAGTTTATTCTGAATTGTTTCTGAAAAGCCTCCAGTTGACTTACAAAAAGGAGATTAATATAAAATGGAACAAGCACAGATAAAAATAGAAGGGGACTGTTTAAAAGGATTAAAGGCACCTGGGAGATGTTAATTCTAACAGCTGGGAAGTGTTATGATAGCTAAAACCAAAATGGTTTATAAATTTTTCATCTTCAATGTAAAAAGCTCATGCAGTTATCAGCAGAGGCAAACTGTTTCTGAGAGCCAGTCAAGAGATGTATGGGTTTTGAAGTTATAGGCAGCGTGTAACTAGAAAACTAGGTCTGTTTGCCAAGAGATACAGAAAATTGCTATGAAATTGACCATTCTGATAGACTCTGGTGGCATTTTGCAAGCTCGATCCATGAGAAACATGACTATTTTGATCTATAGCTTAAGATTATAGCAAATATTTAGTTGGTTATTTTGCCCTGTATGTGGTATTCATCTTCAAAACAGCTCAATAAACATATACACGATCATTCTTCTGAAAAATATTTGGAAAATCTTATGTGTGTTCGTAAAGGCTATATAATTTATAACTTCCACAGACTAGAGAGTAGCATTTTGATTTTAGATTTTATTTTGGGCTCCACACTATAGAACTGTCAATTCTTCTGAGTGGTTTGCTTTCTGGTGATATGAACTAAACAATAAATAAGACTTCTTGGAGCACAGGGCGTTCTTATTTCTGTTATTGCAGTTTCCTTCATTTTTGAGGCCACATCTAAGGACTTAATCACTTTTGTACTGTAAACAGAGATCCCTGATACCTGCTCATTCTGTTTACAGGACATATTGCAAAAGGAAATACAGACACTTTCATGTCTTGTTTACACACCTCAAAATGTGTGCTCAGCACAGAGGTAAACAGCAAGAGGAATGCTGGTGCTGTTTTTCGCTATTTCCCTAGACACAGAGCTCTGTCTTTCCCTTCAAAGTGCATACAATTCATAGAATTACCTGGACAGAGAATGAGTGCGTTCCCCACCCACAGGTGATCCATAAACCTCACTGAATACATGTATGAATAATTGGTTTTTAAATATGAGAGTTATGCCCTCTGTTCTGCCCAGGTTACACAGAAGACAAAGGTGTAACCTGGAAAATCTTAAAACGAGTGTTCCAAGCCGAGTGCCTCACCCTTAAAATGACATCAGGCAATGATCTACATGGAACATCTGGTTTTTATCTGCATCCTGATGGGTCTTCCAGGAGGAGTATTTCCCCAAGTAGTTTTAAATACTGACCTGTCCTGATTGTTTTCTTGTCTACTAAAGCATTGCTCCTGTTTTTAAATAGAGCTGTTGAATGTTAGGTCCAAAATATCCCTGCTTCTATTTCAGTAATACCTTCCTTATAAATACTTCAGGAGATGATAGATTCTGCATTTCAGACTTTCCATCCCATCAGAGGGTCAACAGTACCTTGAACTTGAAAATTGCACAGTTGGTAAGACAATTACTGTGACATTGCTGAAAACAGAAAGTCAGTCCAGAATCTTCCATTTAAATCTGACATGTTTTAGTGAACATTTTCCTAAGTCTTATTATTTTTACGTGAAACCATTGGTTCTTTCTATTCTCATAGTTGACAATAGTCATCTTTCAGAAGGATCAAAAATACACATGCTAACAGTTTACCATATGTCCCTTCCAGATCCAACTTCCATCCTGTCTTATGCCCCAGCAGTCCCATATGGATACATCAGAGTGTCCCCAGTGTCTACTGACTTTGGCTTACTAGGGGTAATGGGGCTATTAGCAGGGCACCTGAAAGTGGGAACAGGAAAGGTCAGAGTGTTTATTTGCCAGGCTTCCTTCTTAGTGGGTTACCATATGTTGTCTCTAAGTCTGCTGTATACTCCTGCCCTCCAAGTTCTATGAATTTCCTTATCTTTGAAGCCTGATCCTGGAGAGGTCAAACATAATAGCACATCATGTCTTCTGGCTGCATTAGTTCTTGCTTTCTGTTAAACTCTTATCTAGTTACCACACTGAATGTGCCCTGGTAAAAGCCTGATGAGCACCATTTGACAAAACCATTTTAATCAGAATAAACAAAGAAAAAGGCTTTAGACCTTTCAACCAAATTTGTGCACCATTTGTATATTGTAAGACATGGTACAGAAAATTCTCACACAGGTCACTAGATAGAAATTTATAGGCAAACTCTGGACTATAATTCATTCAGTATAAATCCAAGTCATATTCTATTTGACCCTGACCTCTGAGAACATATAGATGAATATTTTGGCTTCGGAAAGCAAAATACTGTATAAATAGTCCTGTCCACTAGAGATATGATGTAGGTAAGGCATGCAATTTAAAACTTCCAGTGTTTATGTTCTATAAAGCAAAGGTACTTTAACTATTTTATTCAATCCAGTGCTATTTAACATGTAATATATGTTGAATTATTTATGAGATATGTTGTTATTTTAACTTTAGTACTGTTTGAAATCTATTATGTGTTTGATGGGCATGTAACATACTTAAATCTAGACTACTCATATGTCTAGTGCTCAGTAGCTCTATGTAGCTAGTGGCTACTGCATCTGATATATTCGGCTCAGAGTCTATAGTAAGCACACACACGCATGCACACGCACATGCATTCACACACACACATTTATTTTGTAGAACTGCACTATAAAGTATGTCCCCACCCACATAACTAAACCTAAGTGGAGGGTATGGGTCAGACTGTTCATCATTATAGCACAATTCCTAAACAACCAACCAACTGACAAGGAAGTAAGAGGAGCGATGGCTCAGAAAGTAGGGATACTGGCTGTCAAAGCTGATAAGCTGAGTTTGATCTATGGAACCCTAATGGTGAAAGGAGAGAACCAATGCTTCCAAGTTCTTCTCTTAACTATGTATATGTGCATGTGCACACAGCATTAAATGAATGCAAAACATTAAAGGGAGGCAGATAAGTTTGGGCTCATCATTTCAAAGGTTTTGGTCTCTGGTCCCATGTTGAACAGAATATTCTGAAAAAAAAAAAAACCAGCAGAACAACATTGTTTGATTACATATAGGAACAAAAAAATACCCCTCAGCAATTAGGAAGTTATTTGAAATGAGGTCTGTCTTTTCAGGACCTGACTCCAGTAGCATGCTTGTTCAGCTAGACACAGCTTCCTGATTCTTCCTGCCTTTCAGTAGTGCCAGCTTGGTAGCAAGCTGTGCATGCCATAGCCCTTGTGATCTGGTCAATTTGCAAATAACCCTTTAACAGAAGCCTTGATAGCACTTGATACACCACAAGTCTGCTTGTCAATCTATGTTCCTTTTCTGCCCAAATTAATGCAGAGAATCCCCAGCAATGCTTGGCGTACAGTAGCATGTTTGTTGTCAGCTGTTCTTTAAAACCTCACTGCATTGTCCAGGACAGCCACTAACTCCCCATCTTACAGGCAAGGAAAGTGGGCAATAGAAAAACGAGTACCAGCCCAGAGTTTCAGCGTTAATCAGCAATAGAACATGATCCAATCCCAATTCTGATTTTCAAACTAAATGAATAAATGTGCTAGAAGTGAGGCGTAGGAGTCTTATAGTGTGAGTCTTGATTGGCAGGTTTTCTCTGTAGAAGACTGACGATGGAAGTGACCTTCAGATCTGATATTTGCTTGTTCTTGTCATTGGCACATGGTGAGTTAGTGGTATGTGATGCAAAGATGAAACCTGTAAGGGGAGCTTCCATGTATTATGTTGATAGCTGGACATGATACTTGTCTTCAGAATGCCATTTAAATCATGTCCATAGAAAAAGTTGCCCTTTGTTTTGTTCAGTACATCACCTATATAGCCACTTTTGGCAGTTATGACTTTGGATTAATTTGTATTTAACCTCAATTTTAAAATTGTAGGAGGTTCTTCTGTATTTGTGTTGCTTTCATTGGTTAATCAATAAAGCAACTGCTTGGCCTAAAAGGGCAGAACTTAGATAGGCGGAGAAGACAGAACTGTATTCTGGGAGGAAGAAAGCAGGAGATAGAGCCAAGGTGCTATGAAGCTGCCAGGTCAGATATGTTGAATCTTTCCCGGTAAGCCACCATCTCGTGGTGACATACAGATTATTAGATATGGATTGAATCAAGATGTGTGAGTTAGCCAATAAGAAGCTAGAGCTTATGAGCCAAGCAGTAATTTAATTAATACAATTTCTTTATGGTTATTTCTGGGTTAAGCTAGCCGGGCAGGGGACGTAGCCCGCTCCTTCCTACTATATTTCCCCTTATCACCTCAAATACAACTGAAGAATATTTGTTAGTATCACCAGTCTTATATTGTCCTGTGAATTTTAAAAATTGTATCCCTTACTAACTATTGTGTTTTTTCCAATCTACTCATTAAATTTGTTTTTTCAGACATGTACATATTATGTTCTGTACTTTTACCCATTATCCTGTCTGATTTTCCTCCAACCTATAAGTTCCCATCCTCTCTACAAATCTCTTTCCCATTTTCTATATTAATACAACTACTATGTATTTATTATTATTATTATTATTATTATTATTATTATTGAGACTATATGTGAGTGCAGAGGCACACATCACATCTCATTTATGGAGGTCTCAGGACAACTTTGTGCAGTTGATTTTCTACATCCTTCTCTATGTGGATTCTGGGAATTGAACTTACGTCAGTAGGCTTGGGCAGCAAATACTTCTGCCTGCTGAGCCATCTTACCAGCCCATTATCCTATGATGCTCTTGTTGTAATTTCTAATTTTTTATTCTTGATAATTTCACACAACCATACAATTAGATATCATACATATCCCCAATGCTGGTAACTTTTCTCATATCCACCCCTCAAACAGACAGTTTCCCTGTAGACTGAATGTATTTTTAATACTTTATCTTAGCCAAAAGACTGTGAAGTCTTTCTCTATCTGTCTCTCTGTCTCTGTCTCTCTCTCGCACACACACATACAAGCATGCAGACACAACCATGTCTAATTAGCAGTTACAGGCATGTAAATGTAGGGCCATCCACTGGAACTCCCTCCTCAAGAACTAGTAATCATCTCCCCCCAAAAAATGGTCAACTGCCAATAGTTCCTCAATAATTATGGAGCCTAAACCATCTGCCCCATTTATGCTGGGATTTGGCTGGTTACATCTTATACATGTATTGTGTAGTTAATCACATTTGCTGTGAGATTATGACTGGAAGAACCATTTCCTATCCAGAAGATTACATTTTACAGTATTCTTTTTCTTCCTTGGGCTCTTACATTTTTTTTCTAACACCTCTTTTATAGTATTCCCTGAACCTTATTTAGGAGGTGAACAGTAGGGTGTTGAGCCCTTGACTGGCATGTTAAGGGATGAAGGATAGTAGAGCATATGTAAATTAAAAGTAGTAAAATTGACTTCTGGAGGCAAATAAAATTAAGCATTTAGATTCTATACAAATTCAACCAGGATGTAGAAAAGAAGTCTAATCCATTTATTAAAACACACACAAAAGAAAAAAAAAAACACATGAAAGCCTATGTGCCAAACAAGTTATAATTATTTATTATTAAAATAGCAGATTATGTATGAAATGAAAAATGAATGGGGATAGGGTACAGATGGGGAGAAGGTGACTGTAGTTAGATAAAACAAATCTAAAGATTATGAGAAGCCTTTTGGAAGCCCACTAGTTAGAAAAGTAATTTCAGTATATTTTTAGAACATTAAATGGTTTTGAACACAATTATCCTTATGAGTAGACAATGTTTCAAGAGTAATGATGTGAAACCACATTGCAGGGCATGGTGTCTATTTTTAGGAGTTATTTATCAGGGAGGCTCTTAAAGTCTCTAAAACAACATTGGCTACTGTCATTCTCTGTTGTCTGTGTTTTCTTTCTCACCTGGTCCTTGTGCTGCGTGGTTCCTGCAGTCATTAAGTCCCAAAGAAATCACACAAAGGGGGAGGAGGGCTGGAGAGATGGCTCAGTGGTTAAGAGCACTGACTGCTCTTTCAGAGGACCTGGGTTCAATTTCCAGCACCCACATGGCAGTTTGAAACTGTCTGTAATTCCAGTTCCAGGGGATCTGATACCTTCACACCAATGCACATAAAATAAAGATAAATAAGTTATTAAAAAAAATCACACAATGATGTGGGAGTGTGATATATCAATCTGTTGATTTCATTGGTTCAGTAATAAAGAAACTGCTTGGCCCTCATAGGTTAAAACATAGGTGGCTGGAGTAAACAGAACAGAATGCTGTGAGGAAGAGGAAGTAAGTTCAGACTCGACAGCTCTGCTCTCTGGAGCAGGGGCCATGCTCCCTCTCCCGGGCAGATGCAATAAACTCGGACAAAGGATGGATGTAGTCTAGAATCTTCCCTGTAAGCGCACCTTGGGGTGCTACACACATTATTAGAAATGGGCTAGTCCAGGTGCAAGAGTTAGCTGAGAAGAGGCTAGATATAATGGGCCAAGCAGTGTTTAAAAGAATACAGTTTGTGTGTTGTTATTTCAGGTAAAGCTAGCTGGTGGTGGGAGCTGGGTGGCGAGACACAGCCCCGCTGCTCCTATTACTACAACACAAAGGTCTACATTAGTTATAAACTGATAGGCCCATTCTTATTAACTCTTGTAACTTATATTAGCCCATTATTGTTGTCTATGTTAGCCACATGTCTCAGTACCTTTTTCAATGAGGCTTCTTCTTGCTTCTTCTGTGGCAGGGTCACAACTGCAGAGGAATGGGCTTCCTTCTTCCCAGAATTCTCCTGTTCTCATTGACCCACCTCTACTTTCAGTCTGGTTGTCCTGCCTATACTTCCTGCCTGGCTACTGGCCAATCAGCATTTATTTAGAATATAATTGACAGAATACAAACAATTGTCCCACACCAATTCTCAATTACCTTCATAACTATATAGAATAATATATTGTTGAAGCAGCCATTCACTTCCATTGTAGGTCATAGACAAAAATAGGAAACTTCTGAGGGCTAGGCTTCACAGTTCTAGAAGGTCCTATGCAGGCTGCTGGGGAAGAAAAGACATCAATGGTCTTACCAAATTCTGGACCCTACATTGCAATACTGACCTGCCTGGCAAGATGTATCTACTGTTGCTATAGTGACATGACTGTTATGGGGTAACTAACTGCTCTCTGGTTAAATTTCAGGCCTGCTCCACTGGAGATAGTTTCAAGTTTGATGCTGCAATCTTTGTTAAAAGTCCATAATTTGGGAGGTCATAGCCCCTAGAGTAGAAGTTTTATTTTGTCAAAATGATCACTGACTTTTAAATATTTATGTTTATACTCTTAGATCTGGGCTATTTTCATCCCTAGTCAGAGATTCTGCTCTTTGCAGTGGGCAGCGGTGAATGTAGATGGATAACTCATGAAAGTACCCCCCACCCTTTTGTGTGTGTGTGTGTATGTGTGTGTGTGTGTGCGTGTGTGTGTGTGTGTATGTATGTGTGTGTGTGTGTATGTGTGTGTGTGTGTGTGTGCGCGCGCGCACTTGCACATGCACATGTCATCGTGTTCTTGTGTAGGTCAGAGGAAAACCTAACAGGAGTTGGTTCTCTTTCTTCATTTTCTGGGCCCCAGGGATTGGACTCAGATAATCAAACTTGGCCACAATTGCCTTCTCTACTAACTGATTTTACTAGCCATGTGCTCAGAACACCCTTTTCCTGGCACAGCTACAGCAGTCTTCATTTGTGTTGCCCTTCCTTTAGCAAAACACATTAAGAGGCAGAATATAATGAAGTGCCTTCGAGCTCCTGCCTTAGTCGCACTCCTTTGCCTTGCCCTCACAGCTAACTACCAGCATTACCAAAGCATTCCTATTTAATTCTACTAATTGTGGTAGAGAGCTTTTACACAATAAGAGTCACTCTAATGTCTCTGTTTTTCTTAGAACTCTTTGACACATGACAAACTGTGACATGGCAATATAACCTCTTAACTAAAATATATCATGATTGCATTAAATATTATGAATACCCTTAGTAGCATCAAGCGTTCTGAATGGCGATATTCATAATGGTGTCACAACATGATAGTTATCTAGATACTATATATTTTATTGCACCCATTCTGTTTGCCAACTTCCCAAAAGATAGCTCTATTTAATTTTCCAGCTCAACCATTTTTTATCATCTTCCCACATTCGGAGGCATGCCACCACGGATACTACACTTTTGTGCCAAGTAAAAATGTTCAACTTCATTTATATTTAATACTTGCTAATGTTATTCATTTGTGGATTTTAATTAAGAATTTTAAGATGGTTGATGATGTCCTTTAATTGAGATATAAAAGAACAGGACATATTCAGCAAATACCCAACAGGTTTATAATGGAGAAAAATTGAAGTTCTTGCTGAAAGTGCCTCAATTAAAGTAGTTTTCCTAAGAGTATATAAAAAATTAAGTTGATTACTGGAAATGAAGCTATGCCAAATATAGTTAAACATTCTACTTAGGGTAAGGGCATGACGCATCAAGGAAAAGAGTATTTGCTAAAAGCTAGAATGTTGGCATTTTTAGATATAATAAAAGTTCCAAAGAAGCCCTGATCTTAAAGCTTATGATAACTTTCATGGTCTGTTCTCAGACAAGTGAGAATTATGGGAGGATAAAAGACTATATTTGTAATCAGTCTTTTTCTGTCCCTCCAGACAGTTGACAAGTAATGATAAGACTTCTTATTAATTTTGAAACCGTAGCCTATAGCTTTAGGCTTGTTCTTAACTAGCTCTTATAACTCAAATTAACCCATTTATATTAATCTACATTTTATCATTTGGTGTTTCCTTTCTTCCATTTTGCATCTCTTGTTTCTTTTCTGTGTATCCTGGTGACTCCTGTGTGCCTAGTTTCACTTGCTCTTCCTTTCTCTCCCCAGAATTCCCACCTATACACTTCCTAGCTATTGACTATTCAGTTTTTTATTAAACCAATCAGAAGGCTCTTTGACAAAGACACATCTTAGCAGTGTACAGATATTCTGCAACATGTGTTTTTGTGTGTGCATGTACATTTGCATGTATGTATTTTTGTGCACATGTGTGCACATGCACATATACTTGTTTATGCATTCGCAAAGTCATTCCATCATATGAGATATACATATTGGATACTAAGTGGAGATTTCAGATGTCGACAGGACATCTACTGGTTAGGCTTCTGAAACCTGCTTAGCTTCTGTGAAAAATGCTAAACTCTTTGTTAGCTAATCCCCTTCTTCCCAAGACAGCATTTTTACTTATTTGTTTAAAGTTTCATTCGCTCTTAATACATTGGATTTAGTCTCACAAATACACTGAAAGAAAGGTAAATTCAAGTCCAGATCCATTATGTCAGAATATGCCTGTACTGGGAAATAGTATTTACAATGGTGATGAAAACATGGTGTTCATGGTAATGTACGTGAGACCTTAAGCGAGCATCAAAATAACCAGTGTCCTTGTAAGAAGGCACTCAAATATTGGTGAAGGCAAACAAGGAGGCTACAAGTCCAGGAGTGTCCAAACTGGTCATGGTACTAGCACTATGAAAGGTTGTAGAAAGACTTGCCCACTAGTCCTAATTTTGTCCTAATTCGTATATATTTTTGTACTTAGAAAGTTTATACTAGAAACCACTCTCAAGAATGCCTTAAGTGCCTTATTGAAGAATTCTGTAAGACTAATGTGTCCCTGTGCCTGTTAGTATCATGTGCAATGCAGTTTGTAAGTATAAAAGTGAATGTTTGAGCTGAGTAGGGGTGGTGCAGGATTTTAATCCCAGCCCTTGGGAGGCAGAGAAAGGCTGATGTCAGTGAGCTCAAGACCAGCCTGGTCTACAAGAGTTAGTTCCGAGACAGGCTCCAAAGCCACACAGAAAACCCGTCTCAAAAAAAAAAAAGTGAATACTTGTCTTTATTTATCCTGAATCTTAGCTAAACTCATAAAGAAAATAAGTAATATAACCCATGCTTCTTTTCTTTAATAAACTAGAGAAAAGTAAGCAACTACATATTCACAGCTCTAGTTATTGTATTGTTTCCATGGTAACAGCCAGGCTATCATAATATTTATGTCTATCTATTATGTTTCAATTTGTTTTAGGGAATTGTGTTAAAATGATAAAGAATATATGACTTTGTTTTCTTAAATAAATACATATTGGTTTGGGTTTTTCATTCCTTAGTTAAATAATTTTAAAGGTTTACTTCATGCAGTGTTACAATATGCCATATAAAATGTCATTTTAATTACTCCCTGTAAATTGTGACTTGCATAGCTTTCCCTGTTTACCGTATTTTTAAAATTGAGACACATGACATTGTAACCTGGACCCAACATAGAAATGCATACATTTGTAAAATCACAATTATATTTTATTATTTCTTTCAGAAGATCATGATTCTTAGGCTCAACTTTCAAGGTAGTTATCTAAGATATTGTTTATCTCTCACCAGTATAAATTCTTTGTTTTGTGTCTTAGCAGAGGTGCTAAAAGAAAAATGATTTCTTATTGAGATGGTTCAGTTGGTAAATTGTTTGCTTGGCAAGTATGAAGACCAAGGTTTGAACCCCAGAACAAATGAAACTTTCTGGTTATGGTTATATTTTTATTCCCAAGTACTGGGGGTGCACGGCAAGGCTTGAGGTTTCCTAGAAAACCAGACCAGCCTACTTGGCAAGGTTCAGGTTGCAGTCAGAGAAATCAAAGTATGGACTTGAGAGATAAATCAGTGGATATAGTACTTCCTGTGTATCCAGGAGGTTTTAATTTGAATCATCAGAATCTTTGTAAAAGCCAAGAGCAGTAGAGTAAATCCATTTAGTCACAGTAGTCTGGAGAAGATGGGAGGCAGAGCCAGGAGACACCCAAAAGCTTACCAACCAGTCAGCATAATCTATAAGGCTACAGCGAATAATAATGATGATGATGATGATGATAAATAGAACCATTGTCTCAAAGTGGAAGGTGATTATCAACTTATGAACAATGTACAATGGCAGACACACCGCTGCATTTATATACAGGAACACATATGCACATGTATCTTATGAACATATGTCACAGACACACATATACACACACACTTTGACCATGATTTTGAGGTTGATTACTATTTCCACATAAACATAATTTCATGTGAACATGCAACCACTCACACAAAGAGAGAAATCACTAATCTACTTTGTTATGTAAATGATACATGCTAAGCACTATTCTTTGTACTCAAAATTCAATACTTTTTCAGAAAAATGGTTACAGTCTTCAATAGATTATTTATTAGTATGTGCAATAGTTAATAAATCACATAGAGATTCTGCTATATTACATAACTTTAGGGAATTATGAAGTTACAGAGAATTGCAGTAATTATGACTACTGGAAATCTATTTTTTCTGATTAACTTTTGTGTTCTTTACACAAGTTAGAGTCACTTGAGAAGAGTGACCTTCAGTTGAAGAATTGTTTCCATTATTTTGACCCATGAGCATGACCATGGAGCCTTTTTGATGGTTAGTTGACGTAGGGTGACCCATCCTACTGTGGGTAGTACCATCCTTAGTTAAGGATGTGCATCTGGGCCAAATAAGAAAAATAGGTGCACAAGTCACAAGAAGCAAGCCACTGAATGCATTCCTCCATGGTCTCTGCTTCATTTCTTGCCTCCAGGTTTCTACTGTGAATTTCTTCCTTAATTCCCTTGATAAGGGACTGGCAGCCAAGTAAACCAGTTCCTTCCCCAAGCTGGTTTTGCTCAGTGTTTGATCGCAGCATCAGAAAACACACTAAAACATCATTTTACCCAGATACAGTGTTGTCACACTTTGACAGTTCTCTCATTGATCACTGCCTTGTTTCCTATGATCAAACTCCACAGGCTCCTGTTTGCATAAGGAGCCAGTGATCAGGCACAGAAAGCCAGAACATAATCCTTTTTACATAGTCATGGAAGCACCTCATATCTGTTGAATAGCTCATAAAGGCTGAAAGAATCAGTACACTCAAATAAGATCTTCCAGTAGGACACATATTATGATATTGAGCTTCTTAGGTGTGAGTTTCCAAGATTAAAGAGAACTCAGAAGTGTAAACATTAATTTGGAAGGCGAAACCCAGCATTGACTAATGTTCCTTCTTTCTTATTTTAGAAAGCGAATGCTTCCTGACACTATAACTATGCTAAATCACTTTCTTTTCTTGCCACTGGTTTGTTCATGCAAAATTTTTATATGAATTTCTTTTATTTTTTTTTTCATTTTACATACCAATCCCAGTTCCCCCTCCCTCCTTCCCTCCCATTCTCCTGCTCCCTACCTCCCCCTTCCCACCCCCAAATACTCCTCAGAGTTGTTAAGGCCTCCCATGAGGAGTCAACAAAGTCTGAAATACCAAATTGAGGCAGGATCAAGCGATTTCCCACTTTATCAAGGCTGGGCAAGGTATTGCACCATGGGGAATGGGTTAAAAAAAGCCAGTTCATGCTCCCAGGATAGATCTTGGTCCCACTGCCAGAGGCCTCCTAAACAGACCAAGCCACATAACTGTCACCCACATTTAGCGGGCCTAATTCAGCCCCATGCAGGCTCCCCAGCTGTCAGTACAAAGTCCCGTGGTCCCATTAGCTCGGGACAGCTTTCTCTGTCATGAACCATCATGTTTTTGACCCCCCCACCACCTTTGCTTATATTAGCAATAGCTCCATCAGTTGACCCTTCTTACAGATTATGAAAATTATGAGACAAAATCCTTGTAACTCCCCTTGCTCATACAGATTTAAATCATTAGGAATGAAACAAACAAAGGTAACAGGGCTCCAATAGTGCAATATCGGTGCATTTATCTTGGGGACAACTAATACTATCTAACTGGACTTCAGCTCAGTGTAGGAAATTTATGCCTAGTTCTGTAAGCCTCCATAACTACCTGTGTTGGGAGGGGCATAGATCCTGGAGGAGAACATTCTGTTGCCATTTTCCTAAACAAATATCATTTTAAACTATATTCTAAATACTTATACTGAAAGATAAGTGAAGCTTATCATGCCTCATCAAAGAAGCTTATTTTACATCATATGGAGACTATTTCAGAGATGCACAGCTGCTCAAAATGCAAAGAATAAGTGTTCTTGGGGTACTTAGCCCCAACTGATACATCTGCAACTCAACTCCTATAGCCAAGGCTCGGAAACATCACAGGAGAGAAAGCAGAAAGACTGAAATCCAGAGGACCAGGATGCCTGCTGCTAGTATGCATGAGAAATGGCTGGTAAAAAGTATCCACAATCCCACCCCACCCCCAAGATCCCAATTTTTGCCCGGCAATCTTGGATGGGGGTTAGGGGAGATGGGGAGAGAAAAGTTAGAAGGGGAGGATGGGGGGAACATGGGGGAATGGGATGGTTGGTATAAAGAAAGGGTGGATATGGGAGCAGGGAAGTATATATCTTAATTAAGGGAGCCATCTTAGGGTTGGCAAGAGGCTTGACTCTAGAAGGGCTCCCAGGTGTCCAGGGAGATGCCCCCAGTTAGTTCCTTGGGCAGCTGAGAAGAGGGAACCTGAAATGGCCCTATATCCTATAGCCATACTGATGAATATCTTGCATATCACCATAAAACCTTCATCTTGTGATGGATGGAGATAGAGAGAGAGACCCACATTGGAGCACCAGACTGAGCTCCCAAGGTCCAAATGAGGAGCAGAAGGAGGGAGAACATGAGCAAGGAAGTCAGGACCTTGAGGGGTGCACCCACCCACTGAGACAGTGGAGCTGATCTATTGGGAGCTCACCAAGGCCAGCTGGACTGGGACTGAAAAAGCATGGGATAAAACCGGACTCTCTGAACATGGCGGACAATGAGGGCTGATGAGAAGCCAAGGACAATGGCACCGGGTTTTGATCCTAATGCATGAACTGGCTTTGTGGGAGCCTAGCCTGTTTGGATGCTCACCTTCCTAGATATGGATGGAGGGGGGAGGACCTTGGACTTCCCACAGGGCAGGGAACCCTGACTGCTCTTTGGACTGGAGAGGGAGGGGGAGAGGAGTGGGGGTAAGGGGAGAGGAGTGAGGAGGGGGGGAGGGAAATGGGAGGCTGGGAGGAGGCGGAAATTTTGTTTCAGTAAAAAAAAAGAAATAGATCAGGCGCCTCACACACAGCGATCTCATCTTTCCTTTCCTAGTCCAAGAATCATAAAGTAAATCACGGTCTTGATCCTAACATAGTGGATGAGTGTAGCCAGCCACAGCACTCCGTATAAATTAAATAATATCACATGCAAAAAAGAAAGTATCCACAAGCTAAACAGTATGTTTATCTGAAGAAGACCTGTATAATGTCACCACCAGATAGCAAGCCAATGTGAGTGGGGAAATCCCACAAGGCCTCACTCCTAGATAAAGAGCTGTAGTTCATAGCTGTTGAGAGATGGAAAATCACTTGTCTTCCTCTCACATAGGTTGTCCAATGATTTCCTACTAATATTGTCCTATCCCAGTTGTCATTCCTGGACACAGGTACATATGAACAATGCTAAATTTACTCAATAGGTTGTATATTCATATGTTCATATACTATGGGCGTACACACACATAAAACAAGGAAGAAGGCAAGGTCATAGATTTGCAATCGAGGGCATAGTAGGAGTTAGACTTTGGGAGATGAGCTAAAAGTGATGTTGATGATGTTGATGCGGAGCTCATGTGTTAAATTATAAAAAATAAATCAATAAAAATTTAAAATATCAACACCTCCATCTCTCTGGAATTATTTCTTTTCAAATAGCTCATAATAATAATCTTTAATGGCCCTCTCTATTACAATGAAGACTTTTGGTATAAATAGATCATTTAATTAAAGAAAAAGTAAATTCCCATTAATTTTCTATGCTAACTAATGAAGAGTTAGGACAGAAAAAAGTAAACTTAATTAGGTACTCACCAGGGTGTTCGCTCAGTGCCAGCCCATAGGAGCTCTTGCCACATATAAACTATGCTCTTACTCCAGGGTGATGCTGAGTCAATCATTCAAGAGAGACTACCTCTTAGAAAGGTCAGGCTGAGGTTTCTGGGTCTGACAGTCCTGTGGGGGGGTGGTCTATAGAGTTGGGGGCACTACTGCAATATTCTATTTAGTTTCAGTTTCCATTATTTCTGGGTGGACAAAGTGAGGTTTTTCCATAAAATCATATCTTTATTATTAAAATTGCATTAATGAACAGCAGCTATCAGGAGTTTAAGACTCATTTCGTAAGGTGTTGAATTCAACAAATATATGTAGCAATTACTTGACAAAATACAAGAAGAAGAGGTAGAACTATCTGTGCCTTGAACACAGCACATAATGAAAAATAGAGTCAAGTAGTTGAATCCTTTGAAAGACATAAAAATTAGCATGCCACGAAGCATGAATCACAAATAAGTCTGGCTAGACTGTGGTTAGGGTGAGACAGGTTTCTCCTTGCCTGGAGAGGGGAAGCTCTTTGCTAACACTTATTGATCCCCTAAAGTGTTTCAAGAATTTTGTGTTTATTTTCTCACACAATGATCTCAGAAAGTCTCTAACATAGACAAAAATATCTGCATATTTTGGACAACAAACCTGATTTCAGAGTCTGAGACGTCTGAGGGGCAAGGACTAATGTTTATGGTGGATATTCCTAGTGAGGTAGGATGTCCGACACTTTGCAAAGGAGCCATTGAGACATTTTAACGTCGCCTATTAAAAAGCTTTTTAAAATGTTTGAAAGCATAATTAAGATAAATGTGCTGTAGTAGTGTGATATGTTCCCATTTTCATAATAATGTTGTTTTATATGCTCACTTTATTTCCAGATGAGTGAGTTACTAAGTGAAAGGACCAAGTTCTCCCTTTTTTACATGACTAAAAGCTTGTCCCGGTAGCACAGAGAGCCACAGTTAGATTTCAGATGTAATATTTTACAATTGTCTTTAAAGTATGAAGTCCAGTGATAATGTGGTCTGTAACAACACCACTTTTTTTTTCTGTTGCCCCATAAAAATCAAATTGATGTTTATCCAGGCTGGCTACAAAGTCTCAGTTCTTTCTGCCCCAGTCTAACACCTACTGATATTGTAGGTATCATTTTTGTTTTGGAACTCTTTTCAACCTTATTTATGCAGTGAGATATTTATTTCTAAGAAAAAACAATAATAATCCCTTGTAATCCTACAAAAAGAAAGGATAAATAGATTTGTTAAACTAGAGTTTTTGTGTCTATAGAATTAGATATGCACCTGAATGTATAGATGAAATAAAAGAAACCCTTAAAAGGTAACTATTTACTTCATTTTCTTTTTACATTAACTATGTTCAAAACTTCAGTGCTCTGCTGGATGGTGGTGTTGCATGCCTTTTATCCCAGCTCTCATGGAGGTAGGGGCAGGCAGATTAATCTCTGTGAGTTTGAGGCCAGCCTGGTCTACAGAGTGAGTTCCAGGACAACCAGAGCTACACAGAGAAACTCTGTCTTGAAATACACTAAAAACAAAACAAAAGTAAAATGGAGAGGTTGTGTTTTGTAGAACAGTGAACATGAACTGGTGATATTGTGAGTGAACAGGAAAAAAGAGTAAGGTCACACACCAGAGTCTGTGCAGGAATTGTAACAAAAAGTATAAGTAAAAAGAGAACCTCAATTGCAGGAATCACTGTAGACAAGAAAGATGCAGTGTCAGTTTTCCCCTTTCTATCTAGAGGATATGCAGAGAATGCAATTTGAGTTAAAAATTTAGTAGACATATCACCTGTACAGACATGAGAATAGAAATTTGGTGCTTAAAGAAGTTTCAGGAAGAATAGAAAGAAGGGCAGTGTTCACTTACTAGACATTTATGTATCAGGAAGTGTTTTAAATAATTTGTATAAGATATAATATTTATTCATTGTAGAATATAATTGCTGCTATTATACTCAACTTACTGAAGATATTCTGTGTAGACACAAGTTCCTAGTCAAAATATGTGTGAACATTAGAAATGAGTTGTATGTAGGTTTGTCTCAATCGGAGTACAAAGACATGAGTTCAAACTCAGTTAAAACATAAATAACACAAAGAGATGGTCATTTATTTGAGGTTAGAGAGTGTTTAAGAATTTAGGCTTGAGAATCGCTGGAAAGGCTGACATTCTTTTTTATGTTCTTTAAACTATTAAGGTTTTCTTTTTAAAATATGTCATTGACAATTTAACATATGAAAATGATACTTTATGGTCATACTCACCCCCTGTATTCTTCTATCCATCTCCTACCACAATCATCCAGTCCTACTGTCTTTGTGACAGTTCCATGTCATTTTAATCCCCCAGCCTTACCTAAACATAAGATTCCAGTTAAACCCACTAGGTCTCAAAGCATAAGCACAGTTCACTTTATTTTTAACATGCATGACTTGTGTGTGTGGGCAAAGCTGTGACAGAGGGGTGGACGTGACTGTGTGTACCTAATCGCAGCTACTTAGAATTGCAAGACTCAAGGATCTCACGAATCCTATGTGTTCCCAGTCAGATTGAGCAAGAAAGCTCCACCCTGATTAAAATAAATAGATAGACATCTGTAGTAGAGAGAAGACATAGAAAGCAGTATGGTTTTGAAACTGCGGACTTAAAAGAAATTATTGAGTCTTAATCATCACAATGGGCCCACCGTTGACCTTGTAGTTGAATAACAGTTTATATCCTGCAAAATGCCTCCATATCTCTATTGCCCAGAATCTTCTCTCGAACTCTTTGAGGTGTTCAGAGGATAGGGGTTTTCCACTGCATAGATATCAGACATTGTGATAAGCTGATATGCCTCTAGTTATAAAGACTGGAAACTTAGCAGCTCAGATCTCAGACTCCCATACTCTTATTTTCTTGTTTATTTAATGAGTCACACTATGAGAATATTAAGCATTCTACAGTTTTGGCATTTGGAACTTAACTTTGGCCTGGTGAATTGTCATGAAGAGCCCAAGGGAAGTAAGATGATAGACACAAAGTCTGCTTTTTTAAAAGATTCGTAAGTTACCAGTACAATGTCAAGAGATAAGCAGTAAAGAAAATTAAACTTAATTTTAAAACTTACATGGCCAGAAATTTGGTTGAGTTCACAGACGGATCATATGAAAGTATAGGAAGTACGAAATGGATAGAATGAGAATACCTTTATTGATTTCAAGAAAGAGATCTGGCTGAAGCTAGGCCTGAAGATGATAAAGTTGTAATTTACCAATCCCAGTATTTGTGCAATACGGACAAGTGTTTTGTGCCTGGAGAAACCCATGCAGTTTGCCACTCTGTGAAATTTTGTGACTAGGAACATGAATTACTAGAGAAATGTGGCACTAGGTTTCTGTTCATGTGACCTGAAGTGCTTCATATATTTCTAGCTCCAGCTAATGTAAAAATGGGAGTAATAATTGATTAACATGAAAGAAGGGTCAGGGAAATAGAGAAAGGCAAGAGAAGTCTCTGTGTAATACAAAGAAAAACAGACATCAGCCAGGAGAAGAATGTTGGGGAGATGGAAAGAGGATGGCAAGAAATCTTAAAGCCATAATAATTAAATCCAGGTAAGCAAAACCAAGTAAACGTGGCAAAAGGAATCAAATCTGTTGATCTCCTTCTTAAAATTAAATAAAAAGTGATGAAATATGGTCAAATGAAAACCAGTAAAATGCACAGACCAAGGTTTAAAAAAAGAATTCAAAACACCACAAAACAATGTATCTTTCTTCTTTTTGAGTTCTGCTCTGTTGTTGGAGGCAGCTCGTTCATTTCTGGCTGCCCAGAACTGAAATAATCACACAAAAATTATATTAATTACAATACTGTTTGCCCAATAGCTTAAGCATATTTCTGGCTAACTCTTATATCCTAAAATAACCCAGCTCTATTAATTTGTGTATCGCCATGTGGCTGTAGCTTACCGGGTAAAGTTCTTTGTGATCTTTCAAAAGTAAATTTTTGAGGAGTACAGTTGATGAATAAGTATATCTTAAAAGGGAATTTGTCAAACTGATTTACACAGTTGAGTTGAGTCGTCCAGCAATGGCTGTTTGTACACTGGACAGACTGAGATTTGCTCTGAACATGAGTGTGGATATCTTACAACTGTTGTATCATGCTGGTGGTGACGGACCAAAAAAATTCCTAGGGAAGCTGCTGATTCACAGTCCTCATTGGAAAGGCAGACACTGGATTCCAGTGTCAAGAGTCAACCATGGAAACAACAGGGTGACTCCACCAGCTGAGGGTGAAGGTGGGCAGCCAAAAGCCGTGCTGCATTCCCCCAGACCTCTTCTGGGCTGTCAGAAGGTGTGCACATCCATAGACCTACCCCACATTTTGTTCCTTAGTTGTTTCCAGACACATTCAAGTTTACAATCAAGGTCAACCATCTGGAGGTTTTCCTTTCTCTGGAGTCCCCTGGGGTCTCAGCAAAATAAAGAAAATCTTTCTGTACCCTGCCTAATGTTAAGTTTCGAAGCTTCAACAAATGACTAATTGAGATACTTATTAACATATCAAAGATGAGCTGCAGCTGGCTGCCAGATTCTGCCAGCACCCCCTCAGTCTACTCCCTACCTGTCACAGTCTTATGGGTTGGTATACCTTCCACCTATTCTAAAGTTCTCCAACCCAGAAACCAGGCTGTGCTGCCCTTTCCCTACTGCTCTTCCCTGTATAACCTCCGCCATTTTTGACAAATTCCCTTTTGGCCTTTTGGCTTCCTGGCCCTTAGCTGCCACTCCAGATTTTTCTCTCTTTCTTATCTCTTTCCCTCACCCCCTCCTCATACATATATCTGGACACATATGGCCAGTCATATTCTGTCCATACCCTTCCAGATGCCTTTGGTATGTTCTCCCTTGTTAGCTACAATAACCAGTCTTCTCCACCATACCTAGAAGAGGCCATGCCCTTTCTTTTTTTCATTCTTGCATGTTTTCATGCATTCATGCTTTTGGTCAATCTGAGAAAATATGTACAAACCATGTTTTTCATGAAGAAAATATATCGAGAATAAGCAAGACTTCTCAGAACTCAGTAGTAGAGAGCCAATACAATTAGAAAGCAGACAAAAGACATAAACTGATACTTCACTAGAGATATTATATAGATGGGATATAAGCACATAGGGAGAATCTCTTTATCATTAGCCTTTAGGGTGATACAAATTAAAACCACTATGGTTCTCTACACACCTGTCAGTACTTGCCATCCTACATCACCCAACTGTGTCCTGCTCTTTGATGCATCTATCACACCCTTATTTAAGTGTCCACACATAAGCATCCTTGGTGTTCAGTGAATTCTTGACACATTAAAAATTAGTTATTTTGGCTTAGTAAGGTATCCCATCATAGGAAATAGGTTCCATTAAGCGAGTTCATGCCCCTGGGATATGTCCTGGTACCAGGGCCTTCCCCCAAAACATATCAAGTAGCATAACTGTAACCCACATTGAGAGGGTCTAGTTCGGTCCCATGCAGGTTCCCCAGCTGTCAATCCAAAGTCCCTGAGCTTCCAGTAGCTCAGGTCATCTGTCTCTGTGGTTTTTCCCATCATGCATTTGACACCCCCCTTATTGATACAATCCCTCTTCCCTCTCTTTAAATGAACTCCAGGAGCTCAGCCCAGTGCTTGACTGTGGGTCACTGCATCTTGGTCATGCTTCACCTTGATATGCCAGCCTTGTTGACTTCCCAAGGACAGCCTTACCTTCTCTGAGGAGCAGATAGTGTGTAGGAAGGAAGAAAGTGGGGGGAGAGACAGGAGAAGTGAAGGGAGGGGGAACTAGGGTTGGTATTTAAAATGAAAAATAAACTTTTAATTAAAAAATATAATAGTTAAAAACTACATTTTAGAAAAGATCCTATTATTATTATTACTTATGTGTTTATTTTTATATGTTTGGGTGTCTTGGCTGCATTATATGTCTGTTTACCACATGTATGCAGTGCCTATAGAAGCCAGAAGAGGGCATTGGATCTCCTAGACCTGGAGTTAAAGATGGTTGTTACCCACTGTGTGGATGCTGGGAATTCAATCTAGGTCCTCTGGAATAGTGCCCAGTGATTTTAATTGCTTAGCCATCTCTCCAACTACAGGAATGTTCTTAATGTATAACTGATAAGTGTAACATTTTAAGACTCTGATATATATAAAGTAGCATGTGGGGACCCGCAGATGTGAGCCTACTCAACCTTGACTAGAGGTCAGAGAGTTTGAACTCAGTTTTGCTCTGTCAGTGATATTGACAACAGATATGGTTAAATGAGAAATTCTGACCTGAGGTATGGTTAATTAGTATTTTGGGTATATAGATGGATCTGCTCAACCTGGACCATAGGTTGGACAGTTCAAATCTATTCCTTATATCATGTTAATGAAGTCTGCACATTCTCCTTCCCCTTTTGGAGTGATATATGTGTGTAGAAAATATATGAGGTGGATTCAGTATTCAAAGAAAAATTAGTTATTTTTATTGCTTTTGTATATAGATGATTTCCTTGTTAATATTTATGTGTGTCATGTACATGCAGTGCCAGCAGAGATTATATCCCCTTAAACCAGAGCTAAAGATGTTTTGATCTTCTGTGCCATTGCCAGGAACTGAACCCCACCCTTTAGCAAGAGCATCAAGTCCTCTCGATGCTGAACTATCTCCCATACACTTCACACTATTTATATCACAGGTACCTTCATTAATTCTTTAACAACTGAGATATTTAATTTGGATCAAATCTTATACATGTTCATAGGAAACTACAGTTATATTTCGTATGTTTTAAATTCAAGTAGTGAGATTATTAGGCATCTTAACTTCCTTGTTTTAAGTGATTGTCACATACCTGCACTTTGCAATAAAAAAATTCTGGTAGTAAAGGTAATTGTGGAGTCTGCAATACACTGAGGAGATGGTGCTTTGGGGGGAAATCTCCACTAAAATTGCAGATCCTTGATGTCACTGATGCTCGCTAAACACATTGGATACAAGATAATTACTTTTCTTTGGCAAAAATGATGCTAATGCCCATGAACTATCCAGATCCAGAATCAAAATCAATGTCCCCTTACTCTTCCATATAATAGAGTGTATTTGATAAAAATGCTAGGCCAATCTTTGATAAACAACATTTGAGTGTAAGTGAAAGATATTTTTACCTGTAGAAGAGAAATTGCTTTTTATAGAATTACCTTTCCTTTTTCTTTCTTTCTTACTTGTTTTCCTCCTTCATTCATTCTTGTGTGCTTGCTTGCTGGCTAAAATAAATGACTAAAAAGATACTAAGTCATGTTGGTATGTAGGCTCAATGGGTAAAACCAATTTCCTTGCAACCCTGAAAATCTTCAGTAGATCTATCAGATGAAAGTATATTGGGTCTGAGTCGGGTCCCAAGTGGAAGTAGAAAACCAAGTAGAAAAGTAGCCCTCTGACTCCACTCATCTACCTAGACATGGGTACAGCTCCATATACATACTACTGATGCATAAAATTGGAATGTTAGAAACCTCAGAGGTGTAACATTATGTAGTAAAAGAAAATAAGGATTGCTAGGTAAAAGAGCAATAATAATACCTACTTAGCTCCCTAAAGAAGCATCTTTGAAAATTTCTTTTCTATGAGTAGATTTCATTCTTATTTAGCATTTAAATGTTTGAATGGTTCAGCATTCTAGTTACAACTCACACTACAGGACTTTTAGCATTTTAGTATTCTTTTATCTTTGCTGCATCTCTAAGAGGTTATAATGTCATACATTTAGGTAGACTAGTTTCTAATTAAAATTAATTTTTAAATTCCCTCTTTTTCTGGTTACACCTGTTCACTATGGTGACATCTTCCACTCTAACTAAGATCAATACTACTTATCAATAACAATAGAATCTTTAATAGAAGAATTCATTTGCCTGCTCTGTTGATTTACGGTGCTTGGAATACTTCTAAATGTCTATAGCTTAAGGTTTTATCAATTTGAACATAAAACCTTGTCTTTTTATGTATTTCAAAGGAAAGTTGAAGTTTTCTAAGCTTTATTCTATAAGATATGTTCTGTTATACATTGCACTTTAACCACTTAGACATTTTATAAAATGCTTAAGAGCTGTGGGGTGGTATATGTATGTGTCTGACTGTGCATGGATATATATCTATGTGTGTGTGTGTGAGTGTATATGGCTATATGAATATGTAGTGCAATCCTTCATATATACATGGTAAACTGTATAATTCTCATAGATTTTTATTTGAAGTTAGAGAAACTTCCTTCCATTTCCTACAAATACTTAATTAAGCATTGTATTTTCTAGTGAATCAATGAGTTTATTGTGGTATTTACTTGGAACACAGATAAAGGGTAACAATTTGTATAGACTTTAGCTATTTAAAAAAGGAAGTCAATAGTCGTTTTGCTCTGTGGTCAGTTAAGCTAGGAAGTCCAAATCTATATGTGTTATCTTGAGTTGTTATTGGAAAAAATTATGCTTTTACAAAAAATTGCTGCTAATAATAAAAATAGTATTTGCCATAGCTTGATTTTTTAAAATACATTATTGAATTTTTGAAAGTGATCCTTTGGGTGATTACAGAAATAACTAGTGTTTTTTTGCAACTATAAATAATAGTATGCATATTCATTCAATTTAATGCTGTGTTCAAAGTTTTACTTACTTGGTTATTTCCAGTGATATATATATACATTCCATAGAACCCTTAACGACATTAATCATACTGCTAGCTAGAAACTGTCTGTTTCTGAATTGTTCCATAAATATGAATAATTACAGGTAGGGAATAAAGTTTGTACAGGCTTCTTATGATCAAGTGTTATAAAGTAGGAGTTTGGGAGTGGGTGCCCAGACACTGGGGCTCTCTGTCATTAGCATGTAGTAAGGTACCAGGGTGGATATGGCCATCATATTCACATGCCAGGAAACCTCTTTGTTTACCTTGAATCTTATTATGTGGTTATTTTATTCTCACATACACCTTACTATTTTGAATGCCCCATACCATTGTAATCCTGTTACTGCAACATGGGATTCATAAGTATATATTTGTATTGTATTTATATAGCTGATTTTCTAGAAGGCTTGGTAAAGATATCAAATCATACCTCTTCCTGCATGCAAACATTCTCTTGGGGTTCCTACGGAGAGATTTGAAGATCTGTCTTCAAGGAAAGAGAACATTTTGGTTTTCTTTCTGAAATATTTGTCTTCCTTTCTTTTTTAATTAGATCTTGAAAATTTTAAAACCAGAATGAGAAGCACAGTATCTGTCCGTGAAGGTCAGGGGGTAGTCCTTCTCTGCGGACCCCCACCGCACTCTGGTGGTGAGTACTACTCCCTATTCTGCTTATCGTATGCATGAGGTTCTAGTGCAAGACCTTCACTTCACACTCCAGAGTTGTTTCTGAGATTCACCCTGTGAAGCTGGATGACCAGCTTTAGGTACTCTTGGCTGAACTCAAACAAAACCCAATAACTGTTGTCCGGGCTCTGTGATTCTACCTCAAATCATCTTGATTTATTTCAGCTTTTGAAACATATGTGTAAGTCTGGTGAGATTGGAGGTGAAGAAGGAAAGAAATCTCTTCAAATAACACGCATTAACCCTTAAGATGGGCCGAGTATTAGTGACTAACATAAATAGAATGCCTTTGTCGGTGCTTTATGATACAAGAAGACGGCCAAGGCCAGGTCAGATTTAAATGGAAAAGATGCGTGTAGATGAAAGTTTCTGTCTCGCCCAGTCCCACAGCCATTCATTAAAAGATAAATCACAGAGGTTTATATTAATTATAAACTGTTTGCCCTATTGTACAAGATTATTACTAAGTAACTCTTATGACTTAAATTATCCAATAATTCTTATTATTGGATAATTTATTAGCTATGTACCTTTTCTCAGAAAGGCATTCTCATCTAGCTTCCTCTGTGTCTAGCTTGCAGCTGCATCTCTGTCTTTCTTCTTCCCAAGATTCTCCTAGTTTGGTTGCCTCACCTATACTTCCTACTTGGCTACTGGTCAATCAGCGTTTTATTAATCTATTATGAGTGACAAACCTTTACAGTGTACAAGGGCATTATCCCACAGCAGATATGCTTTTCACTAATACAGATCTCAGTGCTGAGACATAATCCATAACCACTGTCCTGACATACTGGTTCATCTATTGCTGGAGTATAGGCCTAAGCCAGCATTTATGCTCTGCCCAATGGCATAACACCAAGCTGCTTTGTAACAGGAAACAAAGTATCTGTTAAACACATGAACATGTTCCTGAAATGAAATTTTCCAGATTCAGAAATTTAATTTTTTTAAAGAAATCTACCACTTCATTTTCCAAGGTTTAGTATTTAATGAATGTCCTAAGTACCAATAAGGCAGGCGCAGATTTTCCTTAAAAAAAAATAAAATTACTTAGAGATTTTCTTAGGGGGGAAAAAAACCTCTTTCATGTCAGTTGTTTCATCTCATGGTGATGACTGAGGGACATTAAATCTATAGATAGTGAGATCCAGGTCTCAGAGCACCTGCAGCTGTTATGCAGGGTTTAGCAGTGTAAGCAATGGAGCCATTTCCAGAGTGCTCATGGCTCTTGCTGGGGCCACTGAGCTTTTCTTCTCTGAAATCCCCACCATCTTCTCCAGACATAGAATTATTCTCTTTCTCCACTCCTTTGTATTATTTTTGCTTACTTCATATTACTTTCATTTCCTCTTGGCTCTTTCTCTGTAATTAAAATGCTTAAAAGCATCATTTTTGGTGAGTAAAGCAACAATCATACATGATTCACCTTTCATATTTTCTCTTATTGGACCTAATGAAGTAAGCATGAAAAAGAAGTAATAATCATTAAAATATTACTTTTAATGACTTCCATTATTGTATTTTCCTTGGATATTAAGCTCTATGCTACTAAAATGGTTTGCAGGAATTATCTGCAAGTGAGAGTTTCTTGGTCATATAGACGACAACGAGGCCTCACAGTATACGGTAGAGTATAGGATTTCCTTCCTGGACAAGAGAGTAGAATTTTTGCCAGAAATGACTTTGTGACTTAAAGTAAGAAGCAGACTTATCAGATATCCTTCTACCCAGCTTACATTCGAGTTGCAGTATAAAAGTTTTCAAAGTATTCATAAGAGGACAGATGGCCCATCAAGGCATTCAGAGATGTAAGTAGTAAAACTGTGACCATGTTGCTCACTACTGGTCATAGTGAAATGTTTAGATGCTCTAAGCTATAATCTATAATCATTTCCAAAGAAAATGACACAGGTGTTCTATAAGACCAGCCCGAGCCAAAGGCTTCTGTTATTTCAAAATTGGAAGTGGTGCATTGATATATGAGTGTAGCAATACGCCATTAGGAATTATTTTATCACTATGCTTATTTACCAGAATAATAGTAGTAGGTTTTCCACTGAGCCAATGACCTAACTAGATTCAGGTCCTTTGCATATATGGGTTCTATCTCATGGAATGGTCTTAAATCGAAATTTTTAAAAAGCGTTTGGTTACTCCCATACCATTGGTGCTATTATTGTGTCAGTAGGCATATATTTCAAGCAGATTGTTACTAGAGCTCACAGCTCAGTGTTCTTAAGTAAATGAGATTTTTGTTTAATTTTTCTCCTCTAGTGCTTGTATAGAACTTTCTAGCACTATTGGTGCTGACCAGTATAGGCGAAACTTCCAGTTCAGTACAAGCTATATTTCTCCATGTTCATTACCATAAGTAAGTAGTTTCTTCAGCAATAGGGTCTTATCAGCAAGTTGTAGAGGGTAATCAATAGCACTAGTAGTAGCATGTAGTTTATGGAGATACATGGGACCTCTTTGGGCAACAACTCAAAGAAAATGTAACTCACTTCTGATACTAGTTTTATTTGGTAGCATATGTTTTCTAGTTGAGATATTCTCTCTCATGTTATATCACAACTCCACTTAAATTACATACGCACACACACACAAGCACACACACACAATGATATTATAAAGCTGCTACAGTAGTTTCATATGGGTATCACAATTCCCTTAGTGTTAGTTATCCCTCCCTACACTATACCATCTACCCTCTATACTGGCCTCCAATCTCCTAACTATTTTAATTCTCCTCTTCTGGTTTTCTTTTTTATCCTTTCAAGATTGGAAGCAACAGAGTTAATGGTTTTGTTATCATTTCCATGCCAATCATTTGAAGAATAACATAGAGACCAGTACTAAGTAATATTTTATGGGAAGACACCCTTCCTGAGGTCACTCAAAGGCTGACTTGAGGCATGCTCCAGCATATTACATCTGAGACTTGCTTTTTAGTTGCAAATTAATTAATCTGAGTCTTGACATAAAGCAAATTCTAACCCACTGTGTCTGGATGCTGTTTTTCTAAGAGACTTTTCAGAGAAGATTCCAATGCTCGTCCATGAACTACTCAGCAGCAAGATTTTAGCTGTCTTTTGCAGCTTGCAAAGTCCCTGGTGTTTTACCTGTTTATGGCATTCTGCCCTTAAGCCTTCTTTCTTACCTAGCTCTTTTTCTTGGCTTCTACTAGAATGTATTTAGCTCATTTTGACAAAATATTATGTCTCCACTGAGGTTAGCCCACCATCCACCTCACATTCAGGCTTGAAGCAATGTCCTTAAGGTACTCTTTGCCATGATTTATTTCATTGTTTTGTGGCCTTCTAGGTCTCTAACCGATTTGTATATTTTTATTGTCTCATAAAACTCTTGTCTAAGTCCTAAGGCTGAAGTGATATAGCTAGCCATTTAATGATGATCCCAGAGTCCAAGAAATAAAAGGGACCATGATTTTAATTCATGACTCCTGATCCCAAAGGTATAATATGAAAACAAACATGGTCTCTAACATAGATTTAGTTTGTGTCCCATAATCAATAGAAAATGACTGAAAAGTTAAATTCCATGACACCTATGGATATGGATGCAAGTCATTATAAGTTTGGTGTTTTACTCCACAAAATCTATAAATGTCTCGAATCTCCATGAACATGTTGTCATCCATAGTTCACAATGAGATGGAAATAGAAAGGCATGAAGAAACACTGGATTTCATGTATCATGCATTCTTTCATAATAGATGAATGACATGTAGTCCAAACGATCCTTGTTATACCCACAGTGCTGTCTCTGATCTTATTGCAGAGAATCTTTAAGGAGTCAGGAGGATCATGACTGTAAAGCCATTGCTCATTTTGTAATTTTGAGGTTATACCATCAGACCAAATACCAAAGTTTTTTGTTTGTTTACAATTGCTTTTGGCTTGGATCATAATAATGTCAGCATTATGATCAGAAATAACTTCAGCTCTGCTACTTATTGACAGTAAATAATTACTCTTCTCTTTTTTGTTGTTGTTGTTCTTCCCTTTGTACCATTTCTCCTAATATTATTGGCCACAGTCAAGTTATAGTGAAACCTGTTGTTTGGACTTGTGATGCAGGTCAAGGGTAAACTCCTTGCTAGCATGTGGAAGATCCCAACACTGCCCAAATTTTTTTCTTGTGTTCATGAAATAAATTTCTAACTTTTCTGGCTTATTTGAAAATGTCAATAGTTTTCTGTTTAAGAAGAGTGGGGAAATGAACTAACATAGCTAGTAAGTTTTTCATACTGCAACCTGAGTTACATTGATTGAGAGCCTTCATGCATTTATCTAATGCCATTAAAAAATTTTTCCCCATTGTTGGAGGAAATTACAAATTTATCCTGGGTCTCCATATATCCATTGATCCATGGAATTGTTGTCATATGAGAAATTTCTTAATCTTTTCGGTATTTGGTCAGGCCTTCTGTCATTTTCAGATCATTGCCTTTCTGTAGAACAATCCAGAATCTCTCTGAATAAAGAAAAAGTAATGCCCTAAGTTACATGGGTAATTGCAAGATGACAAACCAGAAATAAGACACTCAGCATAGATTTCCTATAAAGTAATTTTAAATCCACTTTCCAATAATATGAAATATTAATAATTAGTGTGATTTCCTTGTAGATGCTGGCCATCATAACATCATTAGAAACTCAAGTGCGTCATAAGGAAAATCATCATGTTATAAAAGGTCACAAGACTAAAAGTCACAGGTTAATCAAGCTATTGCATGCACATATTTTAATAAAGAGTTGGTTTTACCCAGGGATGACTGGCAAAATTTATTGCGTATGGATAAGAGACTCAACGCAGTCCTAGCATTTCATCAGCACTCTAGTCTCTGCTGCAGTGCCATGATATACCTCATGCAGGCATTTGAACATTCAGTTCTGTAGAATGTCATCTACTTCCAACAACACAGCCTTTGGGATGCGAAAGGGAGGGTGTGAGGTGTCAAGCAGCAGGTAGTAGAGGCTGAGGCAACTTTGTGCTAAAAATTGCTGTATAAAGTGTTGGTGTGACCAAGGCGAGAACTGAAGCTGCACAGACAGATGGCGTGGGATTTATACCCTGTAGAGCAACATCTTTATAATGAAAGCATTCCTTTTCTCCCGAAATGAACGGGCCAAAATGTAAAAGTCATCTCAGATAGTTTAGATGACACCAAATAGAAATTTTCATCTTTGTATAAATTTGTTAAGTTAGTGGAGATGTGAGTTTACCTATTGTAAACAGGTACATGATTCTAAATGATAAATTCCCAATAATTTATTTGGAGTCATACCTTCTCCTTGTTTTATGAACTCCAGTTTCCTAAGCTACAATGCTCTGTTTAAACCCAGTCACACCTGAAACAGAGCTCTGTTTAAATGTTAGAGTCAAAACCTTTCTGAAAGTCATCATAGTTTTCCCGTAAGCAGGGTGTAGACTTAGATCACTTCAAAACTGGAGTCTTCTTTTTGCATCAAAGTAGAAGACAATGCAGGATGCCTGGTAGCTGTGTCGTACTGTCGCTGTCCTCATCCAAACAGAAACCGGAATTAAGAAGCTGATAATTGTCAGGTTATTAAGGATTTGTCATCTAAGCTACAGTTTATTGCCTCTAATCTATTGCTTCTAGCTAAATGATAGGTAAACATATCAAGGCAAAGCAGTAGGGAATATACCTGTAGGTCGAATGAATAATATTTTACAGGTATATAAACATTTTATAAAAATTCTGTCAATTATGATGTGACCATTAATATTATTGAGAGCCAAAAGTCCTAAGTGATCCTTAATAACATCCATACAAGTAGTTTTCTAAATCAGTCGATATATCAGCCATGGCTGGAATCAAATGGATTATTCCAAAGCTTTTAATCCCTTAAGAAAAATAGTTTTTAGGATTAATAGACCCAATTGTTGCACAATCATTTTATAATTGGTAATAGAATCCAATGTTACTAAAAATTGCTTAACTGTAGAAATTATGCATTAAAATTATTCGAGTTATCTAACCTTCCTTTCCTTCTTTCCCTCTTTCCTTCCTTACATCCATCTATTTATCTGTCACTCTGTCCATTCATTCATTTTATTTTCATTGCTTTACAGATGAATCTAACAAATAACTGAGTATGTTCACCATACTATACATCTCAGATCAATTTATTGTTCATCTAAAAATACTTGGTATTAGGTAAAGGAAAACATATGTGCTCACTGGCAATAAACTTGATTGGGATATATGCAGCTCAATGTTAAGCCCTATCCATAGCCAATCCCTAAGTATAATTTAGTGGGCTCATGTTTCAGAATATTGGAAGTTCATTTTGAGTTTCCATATTCTCAAGATGTTGGGACACATGGGAGTAACAAAGATGCTCCAGCTTTTAACTAAGTGGCCCTGGGATGACTGTAACAGTGCTGATAGTCAGGATCATATTGCATGGATTTAAAGAAATGAGTGATGCTATTTGTTTAACATTGGCAAATTGAAGCTCAAGGTTGTTGTATAATTTATACTTAGTCATACAGCAAGACATTTCAGCTTCAGATGTAGAACTAATACATTTTAAAATTGAAAATACATAAATTTTCTTATACACATATAAATTGCAGCCACTGAGAGTTTGTCAATGTTGTTTTTCTCAAATTACATTTTTTACAACCTTCAAATACTCTTGATAGATACCTGGGTCTAACTATAATATTTTAAAGCACTATCTTATCCAAACACACCAGGTATGTATAGAAGTCATAAACTAGGCTGGAAATAGATCAATGGATTCTATATCTCAGATTTGGATTATGTTCTATTTTGTAATTTGGAACAAGTTGCCTAAATTCTGTGTTCCTTTTTTCTTGTGAGCAGGTAAGTCACACTCCATCCTGACATGGTCATTTTGAGAATTTAAAAAGGCAACATACATGAATTATTTATTTCTATCATATTTACACATATGCCAATATACCACAGTTCCAATGTAGTTATCATTTAGCAAAGCATAAAATTAAAACTGTTTCATGCGAATCTTTGAAGAAGTTTAATTATGTTGTCTTCTAATATGCCAAAAGTTTTTCTTGGCTGAAATTTTATCCCAAACTTTGGACAACATCATTCCATATTAACCATGTTTCTATTCTATTTGCGTTTTCTTGCTTTTGTTTGTTGGCTTTTAAAGCAAGATTTCAAAACAATAACAAGTATGCTATCCTTTTTCCTCAGCCTTCCCAGCCCTGGGATTACAGGCATGCACCAAAATGTTCCACCAAGATTAGCTTTTTAGGATAAAGAACTATGACCACAGATACAGGAAATAGGATGCCTTGAGATGTCCACACTGTGGCAACATCAGTGATAAGCCAGACATTCTCCTTGGGCTCCTTTATCCCTTTAAGCAGAACCCACAGCTAGCATTTTCCACCCGACTTCAGGTGAAGAAGTACTTCTGTCACAAGCTGAGCAAATGAGGGGTTTTATCCAGGGCATTTGGTATTTGAATTGAAAGCATACAATTTTGAACTTGGAAAAGTAGAATAGTACTACTCATTAGGCATCATAGCATTAGGCTGATGCCCAGGAGTGAGAGATACAACCCTGTAGAGGCTGATAATAACCGGTGGAATAAATAAGGACCGAGGAATCAGGATTTTTCGCAATAACTGTATACTCACATGCCACATTATCATTCATTGTTGTGGGCAGTGTTTGTGTGCATATGAATGCATATGTGTGTTTCTACTAACAAAATGGATATAACAAAAATAGGAATTTTAACACAAGAAATAAAGAAATTTCAGTTCCACTTTTTGACAATTCCCCTAGCATCCTTTAATTAATATTATGAAAATGTCTGAGATAATAAAAGAAGGGATAGTAAGAGGGAATCTTAAGGAACTCTATATTTATTGATTCTTCTGTACACTCTCAATTGCTGTCAATGTGAGAATCTCTTATATTTTTGATTGTGAACCTAGACTTTAATAGCTGAGCTATCTCTCCTTCCTGATCTCCTCAGATTGCCAAAATGCCGTTAGCCTGGCCAGTCTCCATACATCTTCTAGGTACAGCCAAACTGCAGACTTCCCCCTCACACTAAGACCTCACATCCTTCTAATGTCTGATAGAGGATGGCTACAAATTTATTTTCTCACTCTCGGAAAGCAACTAAGTTCTTCTTACTTTCCTTTCTCCCACTCACAGGCCAAAATCTGATTAAGTCTGAAATCCTTCAAAAAATTACATGGAGGTAAATTAGGAGTTTGAATGAACAGATAGAGAAATAGTTCTTCAAAAAGAGTTTATCTTAAAGCTTGGACTTTGTTGAAGGAGCTGCGGGCTGGCGTTCCAGCCACCCAGCTACCGGCTCCCTGGCTAGCTCATGCCCAAAAATAACAACACACAAATTGTATTCATTTAAACACTGCTTGGCCCATTAGCTCTAGCTTCTTACTGGCTAATTCTTACATCTTGATTACTTATTTCTATTAATGTGTGTAGCACCCCAAGGTGCGCTTACCTGGAAGATTCTAGCCTACGTCCATCCTGGGTCAGAGCTTCATGGCGTCTGCCCCAGAAAGCAGAGCTATGGAGTCTGAGCTCACTTCCTCTTCCTCCCAGCATTCTGTTCTGTTTACTCCACCCACCTATGTTTTAACTTATGAGGCCAAGCCGTTTCTTTATTAATTAACCAATGACCTTCCCACATCAGGACTTCTGGATGATGATGATGATACCTGCTTTAAAAAAGGTTGTGAATTTAGTGTCTCTCATATATAATAAAGCTTTGTGTCTTAGCACTGCACCCCAGAATTGAGGAGAAACATAATGTTATCACCATGTTAGAGGTAAAAATTACATTTTATATTAGCAAAGAGAAAAGATAAAGTAATAATTACTTTGTAATTATATAAATATAATTATTTATATATTAAATATTTATATATGTCATAGCATATGTGTAGAGATGAGTCTACAAATTTTGGATGTTGTTTCTTTCCTTCTACCATGTGTGTCTTAGGGATCAAACTGTCCTTGATAATGGAATTCAGTTTGTCCATCAAATTCTGGTTATAAGGCTTGTTTCCAGGTACCGTTACCCACTGAATCATTTTGTTGGCTTGATCTTTGTGTTTTAATCAAGTCTAGAGAACCTGTATGAATAAGGAAACCTGAAAACTCATTAGCTTAACTTGAAGAGTGCATCTTACCCAGATCCATCTAAATCAAATGCTTCTGACCTTGCATGTCCTTCATTTATTTATACTCTTCTACCTAGACAGACTGCTTGAAGATGGGAAAACAGGGAAAAGAAGAGGGGAGTGAGACTTTTAAATAGGCCCGACTTGAACTTCACTTTTATGCAAGCATTATTGATATAGTTCCCTAACTAGGAGCTAAGGAGTTGAAGTTATTGACTAAGTTTGCTGATGTCCTCCACCTAAGAGGAAGTGGAACTGAACTGTTACAACGATCCAGCTTCTGCAGCTTTTAAGTAGCCAGTCCATGGATATAAGTAAGTGCTCTGGACTCTTGCGGACACACTTTAACCTGTGATAAAGGCAATGTTCTGTGACTTTCAGCAGATGCTTCCTACAGCTGTTCAGAAGATATGCTAAAAGCAAGTTTTGTAGGCCCAGTCCTTAGGTTAGACCGCACAGTATGGTGTCTTTTCTATAAATCTGCATTATTCACCCATGACTCAGGGGAATTATGATCCAGTTTTTTTTTTTTTTTTTTTTTTTGCCACACCAGCCATACTTTGTCTTTGTCTTCAGGCCACATGATTATAAAGTTTCTGAGGAAGTTTAGGATTAGAAGTGTTTCAGTAAGTCAATTTGAGTAAACAATTTAGACTTAAACAGCAAAGTGGACTCCTTTGCACAGAACATCCATGCTCTTTTATTTCTAAGCCAGGTAATTCCCAGTCAGCAGAATGTTTTCTTCACTAACCTCTACTGAATTGGAGACCTACATTCCTTATGTACCTCCTGATGTAGCTGACATTTTCTGGGCAGGCTTCCATCTGCTCAGGAGTGGAATGGCAGACAGATACCCAGTTGTGACCCACGTCAGTATGTACTCACAGGAACTCATCTCATTTCCCAGCAGTTGAATAAGTTCACCTAGCTCTGGTCCTCATAGGCACCAAATTGGCACTTTGTCTGGAATAGTTAGGATTTGTGTCATGTTGTATCTGTATTTGTTGAATCTAAAGGAATGGAGTTTGTCTAAAATAAAAAACAAGAGCAATATGTTAGGGATGGAGCTTCAAAACTGATCTTAATCTATTTTAGACCTTCATTTTATTTCTTTTAAAAAATACTATTTTGTTATTAAACTTTGGTGGGAGCCTAGGCCGTTTGGATGTTCACCTTACTAGACCTGGAAGGAGGTGGGTGGTCCTTGGATTTCCCACAGGTCAGGGAACCCTGACTGCTCTTCGGGCTGATGAGGGAGGGGGACATGATCGGGGGAGGGGGAGGGATATGGGAGGCAGTGGAGGGGAGGAGGCAGAAATCTTTAATAAATAAATAAATAAATTTAAAAAATAAAAATAATAAATCATCAGGCGAAATATGTTTTAATAAAGATTTCCATATTCTGTTCATAAGCCTATTTATAAGAAGTACATAATTACCACCACCCTTTTGGGGTGTCTACAGAATTTAGCAAATTAGTGTAAACAAACGGCACACTATATTTACATTTTAAATCGTTTATTTATTTCCCATTAAAAAAAAAACAGCCGGGCGATGGTGGCGCACGCCTTTAATCACAGCACTCAGGAGGCAGAGGCAGGAGGATCTCTGTGAGTTCGAGACCAGCCTGGTCTACAGAGCTAGTTCCAGGACAAGCTCCAAAGCCACAGAGAAACCCTGTCTCAACCCCCCCCCCCAAAAAAGAAAGCTATTAAAAAAAAACAGATAAGGACTCAGATATGTCAAGTATATCAAGTTGTCCTTCAACTTGATATGTAGCTTAGGATATTTTTTTAAAAAATAGATATTTATTTCATAAGATATATTCTGATACTCAATGACATTGAACTTCTTAGTTTCCTGCCGCTACTTCTGAGTCCTATGGCTTTTTTTGTTTTGTTTTATTTTTTCAAGACAGGGTTTCTCTGTAGCTTTGGGTCCTGTCCTGGAACTAGATCTTGTAGACCAGGCTGGCCTCGAACTCACAAGATCCACCTGCCTCTGCCTCCCAAGTGTTGGGATTAAAGGCGTGTGCCACCACTGCCCAACTTGAGTGCTAGGATTTTAGGTGTACATCAGCATATTACCTTACGACATGCTAAGTATTGAACTTTAGAGTTTGTGCATGCTAGGCAAGCATTCTTCCAAGTGAACCACATTGCCACTCTTATTAGCATTTATTAAACATAGAAAACATAGCTATTTTGAGTTAAGGGGTTTTTTGATTTTTTTTTGTCATGTATCTATCTTCTTAGCTGGTTCTAATTGGTACCATGTTTTTCTGTTAATAGCTAGTAAGTTCACTAGAGACACAATTGCATTTTACATATTTCACAGAGACACTTTCACTATAGATATAAAATTTTCTCTGTTATTCATTAACATCTGGTCATGGTCCAGTAACAAGTGATTCCAAGGTCCTACTGTGTTAGGATAACAAAGGTTGTTTCCTTTTATGTCTCCTGAATCTGAGCGTTAGCTGCCATTGAACTCCTTGTGACTCGTCCTAGTTTTAGTTCTTATGCTGGGATAAAATACCTTGAAAAAGCAACATCAAAGAAAAGTAATTTTCGTCAGTGGCTTTACAGTCTCAGATAAGAGTCTACCTTTGCCAAGAAGTCAAGGTAATAGAAACTTGAAGAAACTTCACATCTCTGAACAACAGGAAGAATCAATGTATGCATGTCCACTACACCACTCCTAAACAGACCAGGCCCTTCCCCAGGGAATGGTGTCACCCACGGTAGGCTGCGTCTTTCCATATCAATTAACAGAACAAGCAAAACAAAGTCCCTGATAGACGTGGCCACTGGAAAACCTGATCTCTCTGAGACTACTTTCCAGGTGACTCTACAAAGTGGACAATTAAGAATGCCAGGCTTTGTTGGCTCCCCAAGGGAGGTCTTACCCCTCTAAGGCATGGATAGGGGTGGGCTGGGGGAAACTGGTGGCAGAGGCAGAAGAAGAAGAGGAGGGGGGAACTGTGGGTGGTATGTAAAATGAAAAAAAAATAAATAAAAGAGTCTGACTATAATGTGGCTTTCTGTTCTTGTTTTAATAAAGATTTATTCTTGCTTGAAATGTCATTTTAATGAGAAGAGAAAATTGTCTAAAAGTCTTCTACACTTCAACAACTGTGTGTGGGTCATTCTGGTTCCCTTTTCTCTTGTCAGAATAACTCTTTCCCACGTGATGACCAAAGAGGCCTCAAAATGCCTTGTCCTAAAGATAAATAGCAAGTACTTTATTCTCTATAATAGTAAACTTAACCCTAGAATTTCCTTCAATGTATCAGGATTAGACAGTCTTACTGTTAACAGATTACTCCATTCAAGGAGATCATGTGTTACTCTTCTCCATCTGGTTAATGCCATGAAGAAAGTACATTTTGGAGCTAGAGAAATGGCTAAGGGATTAAGAATGCTCATTGTTTTCTGCAGAGAATCCAAGTTCAGTTTCCAGCATCCATGTAGCAGATCCCAAAGCATGGAAGCTACATTTCTAGACATTGTGATGTCATCTTCTGGCATCTGTGAGAATTGTACCTATATGCATGCAAGTAAGAAAAGTAAATAATAAAAATTATATTCTTTAAAATTTCAAGAAAAGGCAGAAGCTATTCGTTGGTCAGATGTCAAAAGAGTTTTCAAAAGTTGGATCAAACAAAGCATGATTTAACGGTATCTCTAGCCTGTACAGTGTAGTTATAAGTCTTTCTTTCAAGAGTATTTAATTAATTCTAACTTTAAAAAAGGGAATAACCCTCATAATAATAAACATTATTAAGGAATACAGTCACGGAGACATCTAAGTTTGTTTATAGTCTTCAAAATATACTTTTATTAAATGTGGAAGTACATAAAGTAATTCCCAACAAGGCTAATTAAAGTAGTTCATTATAGGATCTTGGAGGCCTGCAGTACCAAACAGGAGCATCTCAACCCTTCTGGAGCTTTCCAAATTTGTTTTACATACTTCTCAGAACTAATTAAGCATCTCTCCTTTTTGGCCTAACTTACATCATTACTTTTCTTTAGCAAATGTTTTATGTCCCCATAGTGAGACTAAATCAGTCAGCTAAATACGACAAAGTTGTGGGAGAGTAACAACTGGGGACTTAAAATGTATAAACACTGATTCTGTATTGTTTGCTATTGATTTTATCTAGAGAAAGATAAGTTGTAAAGTTAAATGACATATTAAAGCCAAGTTCATATATATATATATATATATATATATATATATATATATATATATATATGTATATGTATATATATATATACATATATATATATATGGCTCTTTTTCTTTGGGGAAATTTTATGTAAGTCTAGGAAAGTTTTGAGCCTTTCATGTCATTCAGGATTGTAACCAGCTCCTTGGCAGGCTGATTCAAGTAGAGTGTGAGTTGAAAGCTATTCTAGGATACACGGTGGAGCTCAAAATCAGCCTGGTCATCTTCATCAATCCCTGAATTAAGCTAAAAACCGAAAAGAAGTCTGAGAATATAATTATGTCTATTGTAGAGTTATTGCCTACCATACTGGAGGCTTTGGTTCAATCCCCAGCACTGAAAAGTTTTTCACACACAGGAGAGGGAGAGGAAAGACAGAAAGAGAGACAGATGGAACAAAACAAAAACAGAGGTAGAAAGAGACAGAGAGACTGAATGAGAGAATAAGAGAAAGAGAGAGAAACAGAGAGAGTGTGTGTTTTATTTCTAGAATACTCAATATCTCTAGTCCCATTACAGTGACTGCAGATAGTGTCCATTTTGAGGCCTGTGTATTTATAAAATTCTCTTTGAATTTCTTTTTTCACACCTTTTCATGTATCCTTGGCAATACACTACACCTATCATGTTACACTCAATGTTGCTCTGCACATCCTCCACACCAGGATTCCGGCGAGTGGAGTAGGAGCAGTAAAGGTGCAAGTTCTGTGCTCTGCAGACTCTATTTTCTTTGATGCCTTTACAGTCTCATCAGCCTGTGCTATCCAAAGTCACCATTTGGGTCTTAGTCACCAGGATTTTTTTTGTTGTTGTTGTTAATAGTTCTTGTTAATGTTCTAGTTAATAGTGAGAAATTTAATAGAAAAGTATACATACTATTTTTTCATCTGTTCTAAAATTGCTAGAGAAAAATGTTTATTTCTCAGAACTTTTTTTTTTGGACAAGGTTGACTATATCTGAAGAGAGAAATATAGATGTAGGCATTCTCCAAAGAGGAGACAGCCTTTGTTCACAGAGTATTGCAGGACAGAGGAGCTTAGAAATCTGCAGAGAGGATGTGACTACCTAGCTGGAAGATAGACTATAGCATTCACTTTCAAAATACACTATGAAGAGTTCCGTACCTTTATGCCCCTAGTGATGCAACTTTCTCAAGTATTTTAAATATCATATTCCATACAAGTTTTATTTAAAGATATAATTATGTACTGAGGTACTACAAATGAAAATTGAAGCATAAAGGAAGAATAAAAAGGAGGTAGGGAGGGAATAAAGGAGACAGAGGGAGAGAGGAGACAAGAGGGCTCTTTTCTGTTCATCTGAGAATAAGTCTATGTGTTTGCCTGAATTAGTTCAGAATGAGCTTAACTATAGATGCCTTATTATGTTTGTGGGTAGCTGCTTTATTACATCATTATGAAATCTGGGGGGAGGGAAATTAAAAGGTTGTTTTGACTAGTTAATATACTTCTGGCATTTTGTAAATTCAATTAATTATGTGCGGATCACATTTACATCTCTTCTAGTAATAACAACAGGGTGGTGTTTGCTGGTAGGGAACGCAGTCCATCAATCATTCCTAATCATTGATCTTCAGAAAAGGGGGCCCACTCTGGCAGGCATTCAGTAACCATGGTGTGTTTTCGACTCTAGTGCCAAAGCATATTGCAATCCACAAAGCTATTATGAAAGCCCGTTCTGTTTCCACTTGATGTAAATTGACATGTGAAGTGGTGATAGATGTAGACTTAAAGCAACTTCCTCCATCATTACAATCTTTAAGCACTACTGACATCCCTCAGGATGTTCTGACCTTTTCTCTTAGTATTCTGCTTTTTGACAGCTCAGAGAAAAGCAGGGTACCTGACATCTGGCATAAACACAAAATGGTAATTCTTAGCACAGTTTTAAAACTGCCATCCTTTTACAGATGTGCATGTGAAACCTTTTCCCCAAGGCTGTAACAGAATTTGTGAGTTTTCTTACCCCTGTTGTAGTAGCCATGCAAGTTATTTTTGGTTTCTATGACAAGTGTTGAGTTTCAGCTTCCTTTCTGTAAGTTAGGAACAGGTAGAGTTTGAAGAAGTCTGACCCACCCAGTGAGAAGATTTTGTTCTAAGTTATAATTAATAAGAATTTATGGATTGTTATTGTTACAACACTAAGGAGGATTTTGACATCCATGGAAGGGTGCAAATAAAATATTCTGAATCTTTGTGAATGGAGTATAAAAGCAAAATTCCTTAACTCTAAAAGACATGGCCTCACACTAACTACATCACATAATGTGATGTGATTACAGAATCTATAGATGGCTTTTGATTTTTGGTGGACTTGTGGAGATATGTAGTACAAGCGGTGAAGTATCAAGAAGAATGTTCATTAAATAGGAAGAAATACTCGTGTGCTAACACCAGGATGTCGTGATCACAAATCATAATGGCTGGAAAGAATTCCTGGGATATAGATCAAGCGTCAAGTGTTTGTCTGCCACGTGTATGGCCTTGCCTTGAAACAATACTCAGTAAATAAATAAATAGTTAGATAAATGCATAACAATCAACTTTCAAAAAAGCAAAATATAGTTGATAAAGCTAAAAACTAAGTGAACAATCCAGTTTAATCATGAAAACTTGAACACAAACAAGAAATTCTCTCTTCAGCTAAATCAAGTAATCCTGAAACAATCATTTGGAAATCTCGGTTAGAAATCTTGTGTTCTGAAGAGCTGAAAATTTAGAATCAATCTTAGTACTTTGTTGGGGGGGGGGGGAGCTGCTTGCTTGTCCTGACCGCCCAGAACTGAAATAACCACACAGACACTGCATTAATTAAATCACTGCTTGACCCATTAGCTCTAGCTTTTTATTTGCTAACTCTTACATCTTAATTTAACCCATTTCCATTAATCTGTGTATCATCACAAGGTCGTGGCCTACCAGAAAGATTTCAGTGCCTCTGTCTCTGGTTGTTCCTCCATGAATTCTCCTGACTTTGCCTTCTTTTTCCCAGCATTCAGCTTAGTTTTTCCTGCCTAGCTCTGTTCCCCTATAGCTCTGCTATAGGCCCAAAGCATTTCCTTTATTAACTAATGGTATTCACAGCATACAGAGGGGAATCCCACATCAGTACTTTGTCCAATGAGTAGGAACTACTTATAATTTTTGTGAGCTTCCAGATTTTGTGCATTTAAAAAACAAATTTCTAGGAAGAATTATAAAAGGACCTTGAAGAAACCTATAGGTGGGATATGAAACAGTTTAAGGAAAACCTTTAGACAAAGTGGACCTGAGAAAGCTTATTGGAGCAGAAAAAAATTATGACTAGGATGGCATTCAAACCTGGGAAAAGTGCAAATCACCATGTTTTCTGGGTTAAGCATGAGCCTGAATTAGAAATGTCAGCTTGTGGGTTACTGTGATGTGTTGGTCTTATTCTGCTATCATTAGATGAGGCATTTCCATCATTTGACTGTGATCCAATGGGAACCATTTAGTTGCATGAGCAACCAGCTGGCTTGCAGTTTGTGATTGGCAAAAGCTTAATGGTTTTTTGTTTGTTTGTTTTTTACCCGTTAACTTTTATTCAGTTATTTCCAAGTGAAGCTCCAGCTTATATACATAGGACCAAAGGTTACAGAGCAGTCTTGGGCTAATGGTCTCCCCATTCCTTACTTTACTAGGACTGGGATGAATTCTCCTAATGGAAGACAGCATTTAACCCTTATGAATTTACAAGGTTCTTGTTCAGACTCTTTTTATTTTATTTTTTTAATAAAATAAAGCAAACTATCTTTTTTTTCATTATACATACCAATTCAACTCCCTCCTCTTTTCCCATTCTCTCCACTTATCCCACCACCTCAACCCCATCCACTCCTCAGAGAGGATCAGGCACATAGATTTGGGGAAGGTCCAAGGCACTCCCTACTATATCTAGGCTGAGCAAGGTATCCATCCAAAGAAAGTAGGTTCCCAAAAAGCCAGTACAAGCAGTAGGGATAAATCCTGGTGCCACTGCCAGTGGCCCCTCAGTCTGCCTCAGCTATGCAACTGCCAACCACATTCAGAGGGATCAGTTTGAACCTATGCTTGTTCCTTCCCACTCTGGCTGGAGTTGGCGAACTCCTATTATCTCAGGTAGACTGTTTCAGTGGGTGTACCCATCATCAAAAGAAGCCCTGTCAAGTCTTCCATGACAGATTCTTTCTCTGATTCCATAGCACTGAGATTATAATTGCATTCTACCACACCTAACTTCATTACATTGATTCTAGGATCTTCCAGGAACCAAGTTCAGGTTCTCATGTTTGCATGGCCAGTACTTTACTGACAGCTATCTTGACAGCCCAAAATAGAGAACCTTCAACAATTTAAATGTGATAAGTCTACAGGAATTGAGAATTATATGGGCATTTATATTCTCCTAGAAGAACTCTCGTATTAGAGGAAACTGTAGGCAGACTGGTGACTTTCCCGATTGCCATCAGAGATACTCTATCCAGTAACTGATGGAAGCAGAGGCAGAGATCTACAGATAAGCAGTATGCTGAGCTCCAATAGCCTTGCTGAAGAAAGAGAGGAGGGATTGTACCAGCCAGGGGAGTCATAATGGGGGAAACCCACAGGTCTTTTCTCTGGTGCTTAGCTGACTTTTGGTAGCCTCTTCCCCATTCTGGATTACCCTGCTCAGGCTCTGCCTCAATATAAGGGGAGGAACTTGGTCCTGCCTCAACTTGATGTGCAATGCTTTGTGCAAGCTCGTGGAAGGCTTGTCCTTTTCTGAATGGAGATGGACTAGAAGTGGATGAGCTGGCAAGTAGATGGGAAAGTGGAGGGGACAGGAGGAGAGGAGGAAGGGGAAACTAGTTGGTATGAAAAATAAATGAAAAATGTCTTTTAAATAAAAAATAGGTTACGGAAACAACCTTCAAATTGTCTCTCTAGGACAGTGGTGAGACTGGATTCATATATAAAATGAGGGATGAGCTATAGGGATATATTTTGGAACTTTCAAACACACACACTGAAGGAAAATTGCCTTAATGAATTAAGAGGTGTCTTTTACAGAGCAACTATACATTTTCATCAACAAACTCTAGGGCATTTTCTAGAATATGCTAAATCTAGTTTCAAAAACTCAGTACAGAATCTGCTGTACATTGGGAGACTGAGTGAAATAAGTTTATAGTTCACAATAATTCCACAACTTAGCATGTTTAGAAAGGAATCATTTGTAGAAAGACACACACACATGGACCACTCCCAAGACTTATGCTTGCTTATACACACATACAGATTAAAAAGAAAAAACATATTTTCAGGTCTTAATCATGACTTATTCAGGGGCATCTAACAATCTCCCTCTGTTTGTAAGAATTTGAAGTAAACTGCCTCCTGTGCATTCACTATTATGTCTTATTCCTTTGGTGTCGTTAAACAATCAACCACAGCTGCTGTAACCCTAAGGAATTGCAAGGATAAGACTTACTCAGCACACACCTTTTATTTTAAAGGCTTCTGACCTCGTGTTCTAGAGAATTCTGTTGCCCTTTTCTTAAACACAGTTACATCAGACTTTTAAAAGCACATCAGAGATATTCCTGTCTTAAGTCCAGGGATTAGTATAACATAAAGTTGCACGAGAAGTGGAATAGTAATTTGCTTCAAGTCAGGCTACCTTGAGGTTTCCTCTGTCCACTCTGGAGCTGAAGCCTTGTTGATAACCTACTGCTTAAGGTTGTACCTGACAGAGCTATAACCTGACTGTAGGAAGCCCGTTAATACCCAGAAAATCCTTCCTAAGCTGAAAAATAACAGAGTAAAGATAATCTAATCAAAGACCCACCTCACTGGCCATAGTTACCAACACTCACTGAAGAAGCCACTGTTATATGGTTCTGGGATGGCCTTTTTGTTAGAGAAGAATGAAATGGCTCCCTCAAATCTAAATAGGTCATTAACATAAATTAAAATGAAATGTTTCATGGTAAATTCAATACTGTTTATGGTTTAAATATTTATCTATACTTTCCAAACGTATTATTTGAAAATATTTTTGCATAAGCAAAGTTGATAGGTTTTCTGCTAAGAACACTGGGCACACTCATGGTTTCCTCAGACCTTTGCTGACCCTCAGTTGTAATTCTCCTGGTGCCTAGAGACAAAATGCCCACACTCCTCATAGCTTCTCTGCTGATCTCTATCATTTCTTCGTCAGCATTAAATAGATAAATAAAACAAATACTTGTTTTGATACTGACATTGAAGACTGGACATCTCAGAGGAAAAATGAAGCATACCAATTCATCATTTTTAGATGCTGATATAAGAAATGACTGAATGTCTTCTTTCATTTAGTCTTAAAGACACAGTGTAACAAAGTGCACATGCCAATTCAGCCCCTAAAAGAATTAGCAGTGTGTGTTCTCTGATCTAATGCTCCTACTACCTATTCATCATCGCTTCTTTCTCTATCAGAAATAGGATAATTACATGCAGTGAGAGATGATGATGCTCTTCTTTAGATGATGATGCTGTTCTTTAGCCGTGTTCATTATACAAGTGTTCACACATACGTTCATGTGTACCTTCTTTCCCTCTTGATGACATTACAGATGTATTAAGGTAGATGCCACTAGGAGCTCAGGCAAATTGCACACAGCATAAAAAGATTTCCCCAAAGTGTACAACTAAAGTGAGAAAGATGACAAATTAAGACTTCAAAGTGAACCTTCATCTTCCCCATGGAGATATTAAAAACAAACAGGTCAGCATGCACAGGGCCTCCACAAGGCTGCTTCAAATTTTCTATATATTTATTGTTGCTCCCAGTTCAGCATTGTTATCAGATTTTTGTGTGTCAACAAGTGGGTCTCTGAATTTTAGGCCTTCTTACTGGGCTCTTCTGTTTGTTTGGTCCAATTCTGAAGTATGAATGTTTGTTTTATCTTATTACATTCTATTTTATTATTAGCTCTTAAATATAATAATAAACAAGTATGGTTGTTCTTTTAGATGTTTAAAGTATTTATAGTTATTATAAAACAAATAAAAGTAATCTTTGAAGTAACAAGGACAGAATTACTCACTATTACCGCAAAGTCAAAATAAACACCATTTGACCTATTTGTTTTCTTTTTAAATTTGTTTTCTTTTATATTAACTTCACATAAATGTATACAATAATAGGTTTCACTCAAGTGCTTTTGTACTTACATGGCCTTACACTTTGTTCTTTTCCTGGAATTGACACTACTTAGTACAGCTAAATTTATGCAGTTTTTACATCTTCTAAAGGGAATTTTCATTATAATTAGAGATTTTTTCAATTATTCCTTGTGTTTTGCAATAGTAAATTGTTTACTTCTCATATTGACATGATTTCCAATCTCTCAGCTGTTAACATTAAATATACTATATTTTCTTCATTTGTCCATTTTGCATCTGGAGTATTACACTCTTACATAATTATGTTTCTGGGATTGATATTGACATTCTATCTGTTGTTTTCTAGTTGCCTTATCTCTACATAAAAAATATGCATCAATATTATAATTCAGTATATAAGTTATATTTTAACAAGCATTTTCCTTTTGAATTTTGATATTTTTAATATATTGACACAATTAAAATATCCTGATATTAGATAGTGATATATTTAAATTCTAATCCTGAATCTATTCTCACAAGTTTCTTCACCCAGACAATAGCATCTGACTTCTCTGAATTTCAGTTGATCATCTGTGTGAAAGGAGGGAGGAAATCTTAGTAAGATTTCTGTGTACAGACAGTAACACACATAAATGACTTGGCATAGCACTTTTCTCTTTGTTATACATCCAGAAAGTGTTAACTGTTTGAGTGGTTTGCACATACAAAATTAAATTTAAGTTTAAAGGAATGGACTTGGCATTTTTCCCAGGTACATATTTATCCCGGTGCTGACTTCACTGGCTAAGCAGCTCTTACTTCAGCTTTTCAAAATGTCATTTCATCATATACAGCCATCACTTATGTGGATTGATAAATAAGTATATTTATCTGCGGATCAAATTTAATTCTGCTTCTAAACAGGACCTCCTGGATAGCACAGATGGGCCCCTCTATCCTCCTACTTAAACCTCCTGTACCCAGAGATCACAAGTGTGCTCACCATGTACTGAAATTTTTGGGTTCTTTATTCTGTGTCATTTTTCTTCTCTAACAGCAATCTTGTAATAGTTACATATCATGCCTATTGATTATTATAATTCTTTAGGGAAAGAGTTCAGATTCAGCTTATTTTAGAGATATATGAACATGTACTGATCCAAATACGTGATGCCTTTCAGATACACTTGTTTTTCTTGGAGATTTCATTATGCAGCTAAATAAAATGTTGTAAATATTATTTTTTTTTATTTTCGAGACAGGGTTTCTCCATAGCTTTTTGGTTCCTGTCCCGGAACTAGCTCTTCTAGACCAGGCTGGCCTCGAACTCACAGAGATCCACCTGCCTCTGCCTCCCGAGTGCTGGGATTAAAGGCCTGTGCCACCACCACCAGGCCATATTGTAAATATTTTTAACTTCGAAAAGTAATATATTTGCCACATTTAAGTTTTTCTGTCACACGTGTGGCTCACTTATTCTCCAGCAAAATCTTAATGTTTTGGGAAAATCACTGTTTATGTATAAATTATATCTCTCTTAAAATACAGTGCCTATGAAGCCATTTACACATTGCTTCTAACTGGTGGCTTCAGGTACACTGAAAGGGAACTTAGGTTTCCCTATATATTCACGAAGTTGTGGAATTCTGCTTTTCACTAGCTCCTTGAACAAAGTTTATGAGTTCTGAGAAGATAATATAAAAACCATATTTTAAGCTTTTTTTATCTTTTAAAGCTTTTTAAAAGACTATCTCAGGACATGTATTTCATTTATAATAGGAAGTCATCAGGAGGGTTCACCCAGTGTCTCATATAGGATTGAAATCAAATATGGATGGATTTTGAAATGAGAAAAATACTGAAAGGAGGTACAAATGCCCTCCAGAGAGTGCAGTCAGGACTATAGGTGGACCTTTCTTGCTTAGGCATTGATTGCCCATCCCTTTTCCTGGAAAGAAAATGGCCTTTCCGTGTACATACATCACACTGTAGGCACATTACAGAGAAGGTGTTGAGGTCCAACAGAGGTCCTCAGTTGGTTAGATTTGTGGTCATCTCAGCAGCCACTAATCTTGACCACTCTACCCACAGTTTGCATTCTTCACTTGCTTGCATATGAGTGCTTTAGCCTGGACTGCTGGTTCTCCATCCCACTACCCTTGTAGTTGTAACAAATATCCTTTATGTTTAGGACAATAGCCTTCAATTTCTTCTTTTTCTACAGCTGGTAATTTACACGATTTGGGCTTTTGCTATTGTAGCATTATAATCTATGCATTGCATCCTGATTTGACCTCCTGGTACTTCAGTCTTTCAATAGGAGTGATCTGTTACTTCCGAAAGTAAACAGGACAGTTGGTGAAAATGCACACAAATCACCATCTTTCCAGGATCTCTCCTTCTTTCTGATCTGACCTCGATGGCTCAGCGCTTGTGCTCCTCATCCACACAAATCACCATCTTTCCAGGATCCCTCCCTCTTTCTGATCTGACCTCGATGGCTCAGCGCTTGTGTTCCTCATCCACACAAATCACCATCTTTCCAGGATCCCTCCCTCTTTCTGATCTGACCTCGATGGCTCAGCGCTTGTGCTCCTCATCCACAGAATTTAAAGAGACAGGAAAGTAAAGTATAACAGAAGAAAAGTTTGTTGTCAAGAAAAGAGGGATCTTCTCAAGGGATGAGATTGAAACCATTGTGGAACAAGACAATCCCAGGGGCAAGAGCCCACAGTGGCCAGTGACACCACTCTGAAAGGATTAGAGCAGACAGTGTGGCTAAAGATTCCATTTTATCACCCTATGTAAGGAGGCTCAGTACCACTCCTAGGTTTCTGAATAGATGGATTCCTGAGGGGTTTTCCTGTCCAGGGTAAGGACTTCTTTGGATTAACTTTTAAAATTTTACATTCTTTTTAACATATTTAATATAATTACATCATTTCTCTCTTCCCATCCAAAGCCTGCTCTATAACTCTCTTTGCTCTCTTTCAAATTCATGGCCTGTTTTAAACTAATTATTATTATATCCATATGTGTATATGAATATACATCAATATTCTTATTTATAAGCTGATCAGTCTGTATAATGTCTTAAAGGAGATTATAGTTACAGTAATTTTAAAATCTTATAGAAGGTTTAGAATGTTTCCCATCAAGACAAGAAGAGGTTACATTTTTCTTTTGACTAAAAACCAAATCATGTAGTTTCATTTCTTTGTTTTACATGGAAGTGAATACGGGTATATCCTATATAATTTTAATGCCTACCAATAATATCCAAGTACCAATCTAGGATGATAAAGTTTGATTTGTTAAGGCTATCGCTAGAAAAAAAATAATTGATTGTTAAAACCTCCTGTCCAGTTGTCAGAAGCCTCTCCTGTATATTGCATATTACCACACCCTCCTTGCTTTTGTGGTTCTTTAACTATAGCTAGGAAGGAAGAGAAAACCATAGACCGTGGAGGATGTGGGATATACCGAAAGTGCAGCTACGATAAGCAGAGGATTTCCTTGAAGCCCCTTTCTTTCTTTGAAGATTGATACAGCTTTTGCCCTTTTTTTTTCTTCTATTTTTACAAATTAAAGTATCCATGTAGTAGATTAGATGCTCCAAAACAGATTGTTTGTGACCCCCAGTACTTTATAGGTCTCAGCTTGAGGGAGTATGCCCTACATAAAAGCTCTGAACTCCTTTCCATAGGAGATCCTAAGGAGGAAATTGATTTCCTGCTTCAGTGTTTCCCCACCAAAGCTACTTATTTAAAACTGGAGCAAAATGTGCACAGATCGAAAAATTTTATTGCTAAGGAAAGATGGAAACTGTTAGAAGAATTATTGTTCTGGGAAAATAAATAAGTCACTGGATAGCAGAGAGCTAAGAGATGAGAGGAGGAGGGAAAGATGAGGACCGGGAGCACTCAGTGCTGTGCTTGTTGCCACTGAGTTCACTCCTGCCGACTTCACCGATGGGTATACATCTGGATGCTTAAAGCCAACACTGTAGTAGACATTAAGCTACGTTCCTCAGATTGTGTTTACTAAGAGAAACAAGGGTCTCATATATTTTAGAATGTGTCTTATTAAGCACTCAATTAAACATGATTTTAGTTCTTCATTGATATCTTAAGGTGGCTCATTTAGGACTGTTCTGAAGAAGTGGAAGGAGAAGGGAGAGAACAGATGAGCGTTTGAGCAGAGATCGTTCAAGCTTCGCTGTCTCCCCTTGGGTTTGCATAGTGGTCTGGTGAAATGAATTTTTCTTTAAGTAAAAGCAGATAGAAAATATTTAGTGTGAATAGTTGAGGTTAAAAAGAACTTACCTTGGGAGTGATTTAGAGTAAAAAAATAAATAAAAAGGAATAATTATTACATAAACATACCCTTGAATATCCTCCTTCCCTTCCTCCTTCCCTCCCACCCCGTGTGTGTGAATGTGAGTGTTGTCTGTCTCCCTGTGTGTTTGTGTGTGTGCCTTTGTAGTGAGTACATGCCTGAGAGAGTACACAGGGGAGGTGTACATGCATGTGTAGTATGTGGAGGTCAGAGGTCAATATCAATTATTCTTCCTGGACCTTCTATGTTATTTTAAGACAGGATATCTCACTGTCCTGGAACATCTTGGTTAGGCTAGAGTGGCTAGCTAACACATGACCTATCCACATGTCTTCCTTGTCTCAGGCCTAGAGTTGCATGAGTATTCCACTATGCCCCATTCTTCTCTTATATAGGTCCTGAGGGTCTTCATATTTGCATGGTAAGCATTTTACCAGCTGTTCTATTTTCCCAACCCTTTTTGTACACTTTCACTAATTATTAAATTTGTGTCAAAATGAACAATCAACCATATTTCGTTAAGAAGTATTTCTGCCATGAGGTCACATATATATCTTTCTTCTTACACAGTGTTAGCACTTTCAGCAGTGATGAATATCAAGAGGTAGTGATTAAGTTGAATTCCAAGATTAAAGAATTCCTTCTTTTTGTCTCATTTCATGTGCTGCTACTTTTATCATTGCTGGAAAAAAATGACCAGGAATACCTTAGAAAGCAAGGATTTGCTGGAACTTACTTTTGATATGCAGTCCCTCATGGTGGGACAATATACTCCAGGAACCTGAGATAGCTGGCTACCAAGTCATCAGTAGTCAGGAAGCAGAGGTGGGAGCTGGCATTCTGCTTGCTTTCTTCTGTGCTCCACTTCATTAGGTCTGGTACCCCCACAACTGGGATACCTCTGCCCACATTCAGAACAATATATCTTTTCTTGTTCAAACCTGAGAGAGATCTACAGAAGTTTGTTTCCTAAGTAATTCTAAATCTAGTTAAGATGGCAGAAGATTTACCATTGCCCAGTAAACACTCTTTCACAATGTAAGCAACCATAGGTACTATGCTAAAATAGTTCTTTCATATACAATCAATATTCAAAGTTTCTTATTTACTGCTGTATAGTTGAAATGTTCACATACACCTGTGTGTACCAAGGTTATTGCCGGAACTGATTTATAAAGCTTCCATTCTGTCCTTGTAAAGGTCACCTGGTATAAAAACTATAGCAGTCTTAATCCATAAATAGCTCTCTAATTCCTTAAAAAGTAAACAGCTGGAAATATCTTGTTGCCATAGTTGCGGTAAATTGTTGATCACAATTACTCTTTTAAGCCTAAAATGGTGCAATGATTTTCATAATGGCTTGCAATTACAAGTCCACATAAAACTTTCTGAAATAAGTCTTTCTCAAATGGAAATTTCCTACTCCAAAGCCTACAAAGGATGCTTATTTTGCAGGCTCAAGCAAACGTGTTAATGACTAGGAAGCAGATTATAATTGAAAGAGTAATGGGAGATGCCAGACTTCTCTGTGACCCCAACTGGGAGAGTGTTCTTCCTTGAGAAAGCAATTTAACAGCAGGTCTAAACTTCAGTGTTCCCATCTGTTAAATGGAGATGGTGAGGGACACCTCCTGCGTTTGAAGATAAACAAAGAAGAGTTAAAAGAAAAGTAATGGGATCTTTGAAGAAGAAGAAAGAACCCTATGATGATCTGGAAAATCTTCCTTGTGCAAAGTTTACTGACAAATTTTAATTAGACACATCATTCAAAATTTTATTTCTGATGACTTTTAGATGCAGTTATAATTCTCCATACAACACTGGATAGCCATTTATTTGTATAATACAGTCAGCCATACCATTTCAATTTCAATTCCTTTTATGTAAATAGTTTATTTTATTTACCATTTTTGGAAACTTTGTGCTAGGCATCAAGGCTAAAATAAAGTTCATGAGCTGTGATGATGAATTTCATGCTGCTTGTCATCTAGTGAGAACAAGAAGCAGAGGAAGGACTCGTAAGCTCCTTGCTAACTGACCAGTCAGAGCTATACGAGTTATAACATAAGTGAACAAGTGGGAAGTAAAGGTGAAGTAAGATACTTATCGTTCACCTCAGCTGATAACTTTAATGCAATCCATACAGTGGAACTTTGCATCTCTGCAATTTACTGTGTTAAAAGTGAACTACTCAATAAAGTTTATGTTAGACATTTCAGCAACCTCATTAAGTCAGTTATTTTATTTATTTATTTATTTTTATTTATTTATTAAAGATTTCTGCCTCCTCCCCTCCACTGCCTCCCATATCCCTCCCCCTCCCCCAACCAAGTCCCCCTCCCTCATCAGCCCGAAGAGCAGTTTTAAAAGTTAATCAAGAAAGTAGGAGAAAAGGTAGCTTCAAAACAATTTACTTCATTTGTTTATTTAGGGTGGTGGGAGTGAAAAATAAGTTTGTGTTCAAGTGTTTGTACACACATACGGGCTGTGAATGACAGTCTTGGAGACTCAGCTGTCTCCTTCCACCTCATGTGTCTTAGTGATGGAACAGAGGTCATCAAGCTTGACAGAATGTGCCTTACTGGTGAACCATCTTACTGTCCCTGTTTTGATTTTAAATTTACATACTAAGTAATTTTATAATTGTTTTCAAAGTTACTTCAGAAAACAGCTATGTAAAGTATAGCTGCCATTTTTACAGAAGGAATTTCCAAAATTAAAATATCTAATCTAAGTTTGACATGTATCTCTGTGTAGTTTTGTAGCCTGTCCTGGGAAGTCACTCTTTATAGACCAGGCTGGCATCGAATTCACAGAGTCACAGAGATCCACCCGCCTCTGCATCCCGAATGCTGGAATTAAAGGCATGTGCCAGCACTGCCCGGCTCTAAGTTTTTTTTCAAAGCTCTTATAAAATCCTTAGTACGTGTTAAGACCATCAGAAGTATATATTCACTGGAAATGCCAGGTCCTGGATGTTTTGTTAAGCCTTGAGGATTTTCCATTCCCTAAATGTATAGAAGCTGTGAATGCTTTGACATACTGATAATTGTTCATTACCTGAATTAAGCCAATTTTGATTTCATTTACCAGAAAGCATGTATTGCCTGTAGCTAATTGGATTGGGTGACTCTGTTGTGTGAATTTTTTCATTCCTGAGCTTTATCTCTCTGTCTCCTCACACTCTGGGGACAGAGAGATAAAGTTGACGTTTTTCATCCTATAGTTCTAGAATTGACTCAAAGACATAAAAAATGTCATTAAAACCTGCTGAGAAGAAAGTAAATATCATGGGAATATACAAGCAAATATGTAATCAAGACTTCTCAGGGCATTAAGTTAATTAAAAAAATTAAAACTCAGATCAGTTTGAATTATTTGCATTTTATCTTATTTCAATATTCATGTATATTCCATTTTTCTTTTATATTAACATTTTACAAACATTTCTGTGAAATAATGAGTGTTCTGTATTTATACAAACTTCCATGACTTCAAAGCACTTTTGTGCACATCACATTATTTATCAGCACAGCAGAGTACCAAAGACTGATGAAAATCTTATCTTCTATAATTAAAAAAAACACACACACACACACAAAGGGTTGAAGGAAACCAGTGGTCGGTCTTCTTGTTTCTGGTGGTTGTTTCAACACTTTATCACAAAGGCTAAGAAAGAAGTCTTTGTCCAACTTCCCTCATTCTATACAATCTTAAGTCAAATCAATTTACAGACTGATTCATTTTCCTGTAATATGTCATTTTTTATGTATGTACTTAAACATGAGTATAGTTATAACCTGTTCTTTTCATCAAAAATTTAGATGACTCTCATCATCATCATCATCATCATCATCATCATCATCATCATCATGCCTGTTTTCCGGTTCATAAAAGAAACAAAATTATTTCTTTAAGATTGTCATATTTACCAATAAAATGTACAGCATTCATATCACTTGAGTGACACTTTTTGCCAGTTTTGTCTACACTTGATGAAAATATTAAAACTTCTATAGCTGTGTTTTAATAGCTTTATAATATTATGCTTTATCATTATATGTATTTTCCATGATGTGTGCTTAAGCAGTGTTTGGCAAGCCTTTAATTTAAGAGACTTACTATATAGTATTTCCAGTGATCAAATGCTAACATTTTTATAGCAATTTGATATACTACTCTCAGTTTTTATGTACTAATTGAGAATTTTTTATAAATATAATATCAAAATCCTATTTTATTTTATTTTATTTGATAAAAATGAGTACAGACTCATTTTTATATTATTTTGAAAAGAGCATCTTTACAGACTGTCTAATTAGCTCAGTTTATGATTGTTCTTATTCTTTGAATTACCTATAAGAAAGAATCCATTTTTCAAGTATTCTCACCTGTCTAAATCTGATACACCTTATCTCCTTTACCTAATACCATTATTTTACATTTTTGATTATGAGAATTTTTCATATATTGTAATTTAAGATATCCAAATATTGCAACAATTGAATTATAATTGTTAATGTAATTTATATTGCTATTAACATCTTAAAAATATATAAGGTACCCTTGTGGCTATAATAATACTCTTTTCTTTAATTTATTGTAAAAGATCAGGTTCAACATTAATAAATTATGCAAATGAGACAAGGAACTTTATACCATCTTAACAGAATTGTGGTCTCAGAACTATCTTCTCTCTGTACACCACGTTCATCCCCCCTGCCACCCGCTTCCCACTGATATCCTGCTATGCTGTCTCCCTTGTCTTTTCCTCCCATCTGGCAAACCCAGTGTACTAAGAGCCTTTGTCCTCAGGTTCATTGGAACTCTATGATCTTTCTCCTCCATGAGAGGAAAGGGTCACTTTTCCATTTCCTGTGACTTCTTCCTTCAGAACACACTGCTTTAAATTATCAGCAAAGGCAGAACACTGGATTTCACAAATGTACCTGAGAAAGAACACTGAGTACAAGAATAAGAGGAAATTAGATAGCTTTAGAGTTATATGAACTGATTTTTGAAATTATGGGATGGTGTGGCATATGAATTTAAACCACAAGATGCATGCTAGCATTTGGTGTTTGTCATTGTGTGCATTCTAATGTGAAGTCTTGGATTGCTTAGTCAAGTTACGAAAATATCATCAGAAAGTGTCTCTCTGCTGCTAATCCTTATTAGGACAAAAATGTTTTTATTAATCCAGTATGGACTGATGTTTGAAGGTGTTCTCTTTGGTATTAGTTTGGTAGTTGTAATATGAAAAGTAATTTATATTCTATTACTAAGGTACAGGGTAATTAAAAAGGGATAAATGTACATTATGAATTAAAGAAATTAGAAAACATAAAAACCAATGATATAGCTTTACCTTAATACAGATCATGTTAAAAATATAATGCTATGGTAAGAGATGTGTACTCCAGAAGTCCTTATATAAAAGCAAACTAGGAATAAACAGCTAGTCCCTTGAGAAGGGTGCTGCTTGTACAGATATATATCTATTAAAATGGTACAATCTGTCTTAAACATGTTCCATTTTATTGGTTGGGCTATTCATGTCCTTACTCCAGTCCAAGCACCTAAGATTAAAAAAAAGAATTATAAAATGCCATTTGTAGTGTAGAAAGTGGAACACTTATTCACAGCTGATTGGATTTCAAACTGGAGCACCAACCATGCACAACACTGCAGATGTAACTCAGAAAACCAGAAATATATTTACCATGAGATCCAGCTATACCACTCTTGGGCCTTTCACTCAAAGAACTATGTCCTACTATAGTGATACCTTCTTGTCCATGTTCTTTGTTATTCTATCTACAATAGCCAGGAAAGGTAAATAGATGACCATTAACTGAAACTGATGAATGGAGAATTAAAGCATGACACATTCACACAATGGAGGACTATTGAGTTGTTAATAAAAATGAAATTACAAAACCCTTAGGTAAATTCATAGAGCTGTGAGTGATCATTTTGAGTGAGATCATGCGAGTAAGTTTTCTCCTATTTGTTGGTGTTGGCTTTGGCTTCAGTTCTGTGTGTTTTGCATGGAATACCTATAAAGGACAAGAAATTAATAAGGGCCATGGGGAAGGAAGGGTTTTCAAGGGAGGAAAAATACAACTCAGAGTATAAAAGGTCAAAGTCAATAAAAAAGAAGGTTTAAATTGGGTAAGAGAATAGGAGGGAAGGATACTAGAAGAAACAAAAAGTAAGGATCTGCCAGTGGCTTAGCAGAATAGGGCAAGGCAGAGATTCCAAGCAGATAGAAGAGGAGAGAGTAGGCAGAGTCCTTGAGATACCATGTAGCCGCCAGAGGAAAAAGACACTAGCTACAAGCCTGAACCTTGCTGGTAGGCCTCGAACCTCATGGTAAAATATAAAATAATAAAAATGGGTTAATTTAAGATATAAAAGATAGCTAGCAATACATCTAAGTTATTGGCCAAGCAGTATTGCAAATAATATAGATTCTGTATGATTATTTCAAGTTAGAGTGGTTGGGATATGAACTAGCGGCCTACAACTACACACCTCTGACCAGTAAGGCAATTGATTCGTGCCAGGAAAGGAAACATCAGTTTTCTATACTGGAGTGTCACTGGGTATATCAACCACACTCCAGGATAAGCCCAGAAGAAGTTGTTCAAGACAAAATAGATTCCTAGTTTTTCTGAGTGGTTTTTGTTTTGCTTTGCTTTGTTTGGGGGTATTTCTTTGTCTCATTTGTTTGTTTGTTTGTTTGCTTGCTTGCTAGCTTTTGTTTTGATTTTTTTGAGAAAGAGAGAATATGTGTGACAGAAAGAAGATGAAGTTAGCTAGGTATAAAGGTGGGAAGAAGGATTTGGTCTCTGACTACTAGACTATAAGCTGCTAACGTGGAGGGATTGCTTTATCTCCTGATTCTACATGCTGGTGCACAGTCAGCTTTAGTTCTGTCTTCATCTGTAGCATAGTATTCTCTCTACCTCATAGCAAATCTTTTGCCTTTTTGTAACTGAGCTTTTCTTTTAACATGTTTCTTTTAGGATATTATGGAAGAAGGCTTACTGACTACTGAGGTGTTTTTGATTGGTTGAAAGGAAATTAAGGGGGAAAGAAAATCAAGAGAAGGAGATCTGAAGAGATTCACCCTGTGTTCTGGCCTTGCCACCTCCAATTTCTCTCACTGATGATTTGCCTTTGCCCAAGCTTGTCCTGCTCCATGAAAGGAGTGCTCCTTTTTTTCTCCCAATTAAATTCATAGTGTTCAGGAGTCTAGTTTACAGTCTCTCATTTGCTTGTCTTTTCTCTCCACTCTCCATCCCTCCACTTTCCCTCTGACTTATCCTGTGTTCTTACATTTTATCCATTTTTGGTACCCTCTTTTATTGCAAGTTCTTTCTTCACATTCATAACTTAAAGCACACAGCAATTGCAGTACCTTATTTAAAATATGTATGTGAATACAAGTATTCATTATAAATCTCATAACTAATTCATTCAGAGTTTAAAATGTGCCACAAGTCTACAGCTCTACCATCCTGCACACAACAAATTTTATCTTATTTTGCTACAAGGATATACTATATAGACACTAAATATTTATTTATTACATCATCAGCATTGTGATGGTTACTGTTAATGGTTACAGGGTTGAGGATCACTTACAAGCTGGTCCTCTGGGAATGTTTGTGTGGGGTAATCTTGATTGTAGTTATTGAATTGGGGAGACCTGCATACTATGGGTAACACTATTCCCTGTCTGGGAGGCAGATGTCTATAAAAGAGAAAGGGAAATAAGGAGAAGCACATATTCATTGTTCTCTGCTAGCTAACCCAAACACCTGCTACCGTGACTTCCCAGTCATGATGTACTATATACATCAAAGTATGAGCTTCAATAAAACCTCCTACCCTTAAGTTTCTGATGTCATAGAATTTTTCATCAACAGGAAAGGACAGTATGAATTATTTTTTCTCAGTTTTCAGTTGAGCCTCAAGCTCATACATTGTAACTTTCTCTAAGTCAAACAATGAATGATGATTCAGATCAGATTACAACTGTCCCTGAACATCACAAACACTAACATAATTCCTATGTTATTAGCATACTGAGAACATTTTTCAGGATTAAACATGCAGGTAGACAAAGAAGGGGTTACTTGGGAGGAGCCTATTTCTGTAAGTCAAGCCTCCTGATTTCAGTGTACATCTCTAGTTGATCATGAATCTTTACTGAGCTGGTAAAACCAAAGTTATTAAAACTCTTTCATTCCTATTATAAATTGTTATATGTTTAATTTTTCTGGTAAGACACATCTCCAATATTCATGGCTAGGAATAGGATCTTATTACAATTTGATAAATAGAAGAATGTCACAGAAACGAATAAATGGGAAAGAAAGTAGTTTCAGGGTATGTGTTGTCTTTTAGTTTGGTCTTTTCACCCAAATTAACCTGTGCATCATGATCCTGATTGCTCAGTTACATTAGCCCATCTGTCTGAACACTGTTGAATGTGATGTTTATTATTATTTAATTGCTATACTTATTATTATTACATTGATCCATTTACAGTGGGCATTGGAAAAACATCTGCTAAGTGTTATATAGATATAGGTGTGTGGATGATGAGCGTATGGGTGTGTGGAAAGGTGGTAAGGTTTCCTGATTTACCTGTCAGGCTGTGCTGGGTTGCTGAGATGAGATCAATATACATTCCTCTGGGAAAGGAGCACTTCTTGTGTTTGACAACAGCATGCTATCCAGTATCCATCTTTCAAACTGTGTTGTGCTCATTCCAAATTGGTTTTTTTTTCATTTCCAAAGTAGTTCAATGATTTCTGAGGCCTAGACATGGTTGAAGTGACACAGAGCTGTGGCATCAGAGGCCAAATTCTATCATGGATTACATTTTTATGAATAAATAAGACTTTCAGCAAAGTATAGAGCCACATACTGCTAGAATTGTTTAACATTTCCTCTATTTATTTACAGGCAAACCCTATAACAAAAGCCTATGTTTTGTGCCTTAGTCACCTCCCATGCAAAACTCTGGGTTTTGAAGTTATTGAACTATTAGAGCTGGGAGTCTGCTCACTGAGTCAGGTCCTTTAGGGAGATAACTTGACTAACAAATGGTGGGTTCTGTTCCTAATTCTTCTCAGAGTACATTTTGAAGCTCATTTACTATAATTCTCCATACCATTTACCACAGTGAGAGGTTAGAGGGGCATGTGAATATGGGTTCTATATAAAGGATGGTATGTAGAGAAAGCTAACGGCTTAGTCTTAACTCCTACAAATTATCGGTGTGCTTCTCAAGAATCTTAATTGTGTCTTTCAGGAGCTCATTATTTCTTTTAGACAGAATAAGGAATTTGTGGTCTCTAATTCTCTATTTTGTATTTGCTTTGCAGACAAGGGAGAAGGGAATAGTACAGGTGTTAGTGAATGAACACAGAACTCGCTCAGACTTTAAGAGCTGGGAGTTCAGCTTAAAGCTGGTCTCAGAGTAGGCTTTCTTCACTAACCTTTGTAAGAGCTCACTTAGCCTTTATGGATCTCAGTGCTATGACCTGTGCAATGGAGACAGTGCTTCTTGCATCATGGGATGGTGAATGGCTGAATGAACATACAAGTGGTATTAATACTGTATCTGTAAAAAGTTGATTATCTTGAAATACTAGTTTTGGGAACTACGACAGCTATTAGTATTTCTAGTCATAGTTTCTAGTACTACTGTTAAGTAATCTCTCAGTATTTGACTTCTTGCAAATGATAGCATATAAAACATAAGGTATAAGGTATCAACTGACATCTGGCTTCCTCATGCACCATCACCATCAAACATACATACATACTTACATACATACATACATACATACACATACATACATATATATATATATATATATATATATATATATACAGAGAGAGAGAGAGAGAGAGAGAGAGAGAGAGAGAGAGAGAGAGAGAGAGAGAGAAGTTACACTCATCTCATTAGCAAGAAGATGTGTGTCTTTTCTCCCATGGTACCAAAATACCTTCCACAATTAGTCTAACTTGTTAATTTGGTGGCAGTATCATTTTAGTCCCCCCTTTTTTTTTCTTCAAGTAACTAAGCTGATTTTATTCCATGAAGTTTGCCCATAAATGCCTACCAAACCATGTAGGATCTGAGAGATAAAGGTCACTGATTTCTAATAATTAAATTTTACTTTAGTATTCTCTTCAATTTCTCCCCTCAGTAATTTGGACTCAAAGTCCATGTGAGCTGTTGACAGTGTGAATCCAAACTGAAAATTCCTCAGTCATGGAGGACAAGTGCCAGGAGCAGATATATTGATCTCTGATACAGAAAGCAGCAGGGATGAGCTTCAATAATTAACTTAATATGTGGTAACTAACATAAAAGATGGAAAGAGGAAAATTTAGTGGACTAGCTATCTCAAATTTACATCAAACCCAAGTCTTCTGATTTTATTCAGGCCTTCCTGCTGTGCTGACTAACAGTGATTTCTTTGTTGAGGTTGTAAAATGTCAGTCTATTTTTCTCTTGTCCGTATGCCTGTAGGCAATTGTGTGGGGCGCCCTATGAACCTATAAAGCAAAGAGAGATGACTATATCGTGAACCCAAACATTATTTTATCCACCCCTTTACAATATGATTTGTCAGAAATGATTGTCAAAAATAAACCTGTTTAGTAGACCTTCTATTGCTAAAAAAGTATTTTGTAAAAATAAATATGTTACTGGATCTTAACAGCTCTTTTCAACAAGTCTGTCTCTTCCTTTTCAATCGTTATCAAAATTTGGGTATTTGTGTGATATAAATTGCCTTACATTTAATCTTATACTCATTTAAAAATACAACATTTCAATTCTAACATTAGTGATTTGACCGCTGTGCAATTAATTTGTTCCATCAAAAAAATAAGTAATTGATATATCTTGAATGTTTTAAGTGCACAACAGACTTCTAACCTATTAGGGCCTAAGGGAGTACTTGTAGGATACACTTTCATGTAAATGTATTCTTTCAAATACATCAAAACAAATCTACCTTTTGAGAAATATTTTCATAAGTAAAAACTGAAAACACTGTGTGTATGCATATGTGAGTGAACATACATGCATGCACTCGTGGTTTATGTGCATGAGTTCATGTAAGCATGTGAAGTGTGCCTGAGCCTTCAGCTGACTGAGGGTGGCATCTAGTGTATTCCCATATTACTGTCCACCTTCTTATTGGAAGTAGGATCTCTCTCTGAATCTGAATCTCACAGTTTTGCCTGGACTAGCCCACCTGTCTCTACTTGATGGGATTACATGCATAGACCAGGCACACATAGCTACATAGCTTTTATGCATGTGTTGGGAATTTGAGTGCATGACATCTTGCAAATGTTCCTTCCCAGTAAATCGTATCCCTAGCTCCAGTGAAACTATCTTCACCAGAAGTCAACTAACACTACTGTGAACTGTTTGGCTGCCAAGTGCAGCGATGTTAGGGCATCATGCCTTTACCTTCAACCATGATGGCTATTGACTAATAACATTCTTTATTTTAGAACATTTGGTTTTGAGAATTTCGTACATGAGTACTATATTTATGTCATTTTGCCCCACTTTTCTTTATGTGGTCTCTCACTCCCTCTTCAACTTCACAACCTGATATTCTCTTCTTCTTTAATAATTACTGGTTATGTGTTGTGTGTGTGTGTAAATACATGATAACTTTATAAATTATTGTTCTTATTTATATGAGTTTAGGCCTGACCACTTGGGATTGGATAATCTATCAGGAGCTTGTCCTCAAAGACTAATTCTCTCTCCCTCAGTAGCCATTAATTACTTGTAGCTTATTCAACTCCAGGATGAAAATTCATCAAACTGAAGGAAAGAGAAGACCATTGTAAATCATCTAGGTCTCATTTTCTATGTATGACATTAGAATGTCAAACACAAATTAAATTTCAGTTTCATACCCTGTTCCATATGTCATTATCACAGTTCTAAAGTTACGTTGAGTAGGGGCCCTTTTTTCCCCTCATTTTCTCTTGTTCTCTGAATCCCACTCAAGACAATAGTGTGAAGGCGAATGTTTCCAGAACAGCTGTTCTGGTTTGAAAGGCAAAGCAGTCTTTCCCTGACTTCAGAGGGGTGTGATGCATTTCTATGAAGATTAGAGACAGCCATCTGACATTGAGACACAATTATTCCCATTTGGAAGTATTTTCAAAAGCAAGATAGAAATAGAAGCCCAGATCACCTCTAGCTTTTACTGCAGCACAGAAAGCCACAGGCGACTCCCCAGTTCTCTTCCACCACCTGTACTGTGAACCCCTGCCTCGCTGGGGCTCTTCACTCTGTCACATCAGTTGATGAGCCGCAGTCAGAGTTCGACTTTGTTCACTTTCTATTCTGAGAAGACAATTTTTTTTCTAGTAAATTTAGATTGGCTTACATACTTTCATGGATAAAGTTTAATTTTATGTTTTGCTGCATAACAGTTTCATTTGACTTGAACCATAAATATCTGTTCATTTGGTTTCTTTGATGGTAATTTATTCCTCCTATTATTTCTTTCTATATTTATATATATAGAAAGAATTATATGTGTGATGAAGTTTATCACCTTGTCTCCTCCAGAACTTCCCTGGGAAACAGCTCCCGTTGTTCAATTTGGTTGGCCATTGAGCTAAGACACCACATACTAACTTTTTATGGCTTCTTGCTGTCAACAAAGCAGAGAATCCTTGTTGAGCAGTAGCATCTAAAGCTTTTTGGCTTTGCTCCCTGACTTTGCCTATCCTTTAGTTTTGGCTCAGAGATGGTTGGGTGTAGGAGGAAGCTGCTTGTTCATTTCCTGGCCTCCCAGACTCCAAAAATGATTACACAAAAACTATATTATTTGAAACATTGCTTGGCCAATGACTGTAGCATATTCCTAGTAAGCCTTTACATATTAAATTAACCCATTTCTATTGTTTTATATTTTACCACAAGGCTTGTGGCTTACTGGCAAGGTTCCGGCTGGCAGCTTGCATCTTTATCCTCTGGCAGCTCCATGGCTTCTCACTGATTCCACCTTCTTTCTCCAAGCATTCAGTTTAGTTTTCCCACACCTACCTCTATTCTGCCCTGCGCAGACCCCAAAAAAGTCCTTTATTAACCAATGGTATTCACAGCATACAGTGGGGAATCCCACATCAGATGGGATACTGTGACTTAGGTTATTAAACCCTAGCACTCAGCTTCTCCCACAAAAATCTATATTGTTAATGTTTGACTTATTTGTAATATTTCTTCAAAGAACAGCAAACAAAATGGTAACAAACTGAAGACAATAACCCTAACTACATTTATTGAATGCACATTCTTTCATGCTGACTTGTATGTACTTTATGTAATGTGACTCTTTGAATCCAAGTCCTCATTTCCATGGACTCAACTCAACATGCATCAAAATAGTCTATGAGAAATGTCTCTATTTTGGCCATATACAGATACATACTTACCTTTTGTCAATACTCCCTACTCTTCTTGACTACCAACATGCTGAAACATTATACAGCCCTCACTTTTCAGTGCTGAACAAGGGCATCCAGTCACAACTATTAGCCAGTCTTGCAATCGTGAGACAAACAGCAAAGACTGTAGTGTACCTTGTTGCTAACTAGTGGTATCTGAAAGTCTAGCTGAAATAAATGTACTTTCAGTTAGTGACATCTCCCGTTTGTAATGGATTCATCAAGATACAGCATCTTTTTAAATCTAGGTCTATCTATACAATATAACAGCTATTTATATAATATGTTCATGGTATTACATATTTTAAGTAACTTAAGGACTACTTCAACTGCACATAAGGGTCTATGTAGATTACAATTATACCACATTACCCGAAAATTTTAATATCCATGAGCATCCTGGAAGAAACCATACGGACACACAGGAAAAACTATGGTTTCTTACATAGTCCTTGGAACAGCTTATATTATAGGTATTCCAGTTGTCTTCCTCTTCCCAACAACAACAACAAAAAAAAAACAAAAACAAAAACAGGCACAGCCTGCAGAAAAATTTCTCTGGCTTACAGGGTAATTGTGGTAGATTGTGTGGTTAGATCGTACTCATGGAATTTTAGGGTTTTTTCTTTTTGTTTGTGTTTTATCTGTCTGATGTTCATGTTTATATCACCCCCTAAATTGTTTCGTATATAATAATGAAACATTTATAAAACAGTGAAACTTCTTTGAAAATTTGAAGAGATATGATGTCTTAAACACTAGCTGTCCCTGATCCTATTCAATTCATGAATAGATTTTAGATGTCACACTCTGATTTTACTCCCAACTTTGAGTAGCTGCATGGAGAATCAGCCTGTGAATAGTGTATGCTGTCACCCATCCTTCCAAGTTTCAAGTCTTTCTTTTATATTTTTGAGAATTTCAGCTCAATATTATTTAACTTTTATTAGTAGTATACATGTTGTGTAGGCATGTGTATAAAAGAGAGAATGAAAGAGGAGGGAAGATTGAGAGGTGCATACATGCCACAATGTCTGTACAGAGGTCAGATGACACTTTTAGGGAGTTGATTCATGCATTCCACATTTACATACATGAAGTCAGATCATCAAGCTTGAGTAGCAAAGGTGGTTCTATGTACTTTGCTACTTCCCTGGCTCTAAACTCTTTCTGAGTAAAATAATGAAATCCTCTTTGCACGGTCTTAACTGCCTCAACTGAGAAAATGGGGCAATACATAAATTAATGACTATTAACTGTTAAGGTCACTGTGTAGCTCAAAGTAAGTAATCAAATTTACTTGCTTTTATATTCAATTTTTGCTAGTTACTCTTCCACTGAACTTCACTTAGCTCTAATTTTATATTTTTGAGAGAAAACAATTTCATGATTCTCCAAGTTATAGTGACTTTGTTTTCTTTTTGATGGGATGTATGTGCTAGTTGTTTTTAATAGAGTAAACACTTCAAAAACAGCAAACTTCCTAGGTTTTATATGAGAGAATACTCTACTAATTGTAACAGGCATATAGATACTCCAGTTTTCATGGTAATTACACATATCCTAAAGAATCTATGACTTACATGTTAGTAACCAAAGGTTCAGTCTTTGTATTTTTAGGTAGGAATAAAAGCTGGGGTCAGAGAAATTAAGTAAATTTACTGAAGTTCCTTCCTAGAACATGAACTTAACTCCTAACCCTGAAATTCTGTAACTTTAAAGCAAGACTGTCTGTACTTCAAAAGATGCTCTAGAAAGCATAGTTTAATTTGTTTTATGCAATAAAAAGATGGTCTGCTGAAGCATGAATGTACACTTAATAGAATGTGCACTTTTTGAACTTGTTTAATACTATATTTTCTGTAATTTTTTCATGTTAGGTGATACAGAAACATCCCTTAATATCTACATTTAAGGATCAAAAATGAATTTAGAGTGTTATTCTTGGCACCATTAAAAACTCTCTAACCATGTGGGAGTTGGTTACCAACTTGTTATTACTAAGACTCTTACTATTGTGTTGCTTTCCATTCCCTCAGAAGAACAATTGGTGCAAACATAGATTCCTGAGCTCAGATTTGAAATTGCTCTAGAGAGAAGCAATGAAATTTATTACTGTCAGAGCTCAACCATGATAAGTGTCTGTGGACTTCAAATACGGTAAGAGTTATGAGGTCACTTGATGTAAAACATGGTGCTTCAGATATTTCACGACCAAATGTAAGCTGGAAACCAGGAAATATTTTTGTTACATGCCAACCATAGGTCAGCTAATTTAATTAATAAAATAAAGGATGAAATACATAAAGATGCTTATAAATTTCCCATTAGATACACTATTGAAATAAAATAGAGACAAAAGTCTGAGCACTTAGGCATTCTCATAGTAAACACAGCATATGCCTTGAAGAAAGACAGGGAAGGTGTCTAGATACACAGGACTACAGTCTCACAAGGTAGCTAGCACAGTGCAGTTTTCACCTAGAACACATTGTTGCCGTGAGTTCACAGGGCCGGAGAGCTATTATGTTAGTTGAGATGATATTAATGAAAGTCATTAAAGCATTATGTGGTTTGTCATCAGAACAACCAAGAAATCAAAAACTTGTTTCCCAGCTGTTTATTTGGGATTTATAAATACTATATAGTTAGGGGGAACAAATTAAACATGTAGTATTAAATTACTCATTCGCAGAATAAAGTTCACACTCCTTGCAGTTGAAACAGAATCAATGAACACTTGGGTCAAAAGGATTAGAATTCCTAGGTAAGTTTATGCATGACTTTGATCAAGGAGGAATGTAATGCTTCTCTGCTGCAAATCTACATATTTGCTGCTGGCAGGGAATACTTTTCATCTTGCTGGTAGAAGAATATTCACAGGACCGCTGTTTTCTTCTTTCCTCAGTCAGGCCTGTTTCTTTTATAAGAATCTCTTTATACAGAAACGTCTGAAAGAGGGAGCAGGTGCTTCCATGGAATTTCTTTATTTTGTTTCAGGTAAATATATTTGGAGCCAGAGCAAGGGAAATAAAAAGAAAGAAGCGATGTATTTAGAACTTCTATTTTAAGCTCTGTCTCTTAGGAAAGCTGAAAAGAAATTTAATTGATTTAGTAAACACAAACTGTATTATAATTTATGAATAACTCAAAAGAATTTCTTCATTCTTAGATTACAATAAATAATTGGATGTGTTTGAAAACTAGTTCCCTTTTGTCAATGTGAATGTGGTGATGAGAGATTTGCCACAGTTCTTTATGGGTTGAAAGGTGCTAAACTAATGGTTTTAAGTTGAATTAGAGCACATTTCCTTTCCATGACTTTGGCTCTGATTTTCATGTCTCTGCCTCATTGGATCTTGTATAGATTTGAAAATCCCATTGGAACCATGATTCACTGGATATTTTACATCAAAGCATAAGTTTGATTATACTAGTTGTCCCCACTAAAAGTGAGATGAAAGACAGTAACCCCAGAAGCAGGTACAGTGAGTGAGATTAGCATAGCAGTGGAACACTAGATTCATAGAATGTATTAGTTAAAATGACTCCTTGACGTAGTTTACATAAGTGCTACCATTTATTTCTTACAATCTTCTTTAATTGCCAAATAGAGCATACATCCATTATTGAAATTGTAAGTTAGTAAATACTAAGGCTGAATAATGGAAAGTGGAAGTATTACTGACCATCATTGGTGGCACTACATAAGAAATTAGGACTCAGACATTGAGACCTTTTGCTTTGCAATCATGAGGACCCGAATTCGTATCTCATCACCCATTTAACTAGCTGGACATCCTACATATGACTATGCTATCAACTCCAAGGGATTTGATGCTATCTTCTGGCCTCCTCACTTACAGGCATGTGTTGTACTCTCTCTCTCTCCCCCGCGTCTTCCGCCCCCCCCCTTTCTCTCTCTCTCTCTCTCACACACACACACTCACATACATATAAAGATAAATATATGTTATTTTAATTAGGTAGTCTTAGGTGTAATAAACACTTATCATTTTGGAGGGTATTAAAGGCACAGTGTGAGCATTAAAATGTTATTTTATTATTTTTCTGTAATTTTTATCGTAAGTATTCCTTATTAATACTTATGCTATGCAATTACATTCAAAATCTAGAAAAGTGAATACATGGGAATGAGGAATGATCAGTTACCAGAGTCAGGGTGGATAATAGGGAGATATTAATCAAAGGCCGTGAAGTTTCAGGTAGAAACAAGAATGATCTTTTTGATGACTATTGCATAGTTAATAGTTAGAATATATTCTGTATTTTAAAATTGACAAAAAAGTAAATTTTTATGGGTTGACCATACAATAATAAGCATGTGAGCTTGAACCAATCAAGATAACAAATTATATATGAGTATAAAAACATTACAGTTTAGGCTATCTGAAATGTGCAATTATTATTTGTCAATTAAAATACAAAAAAAGTCTCTATAAGACTATAATACTAAGAAAATCAGAATTTTAATTGAGAAATAAATTTGAATAGTTACATTGTGGTTCTCCGTGTACTGCCTAACCTCAGCAGAACTTTCCTTTTAGCTGAATTATTAAAATCATAGAAAATGGAGATGCAAGGTTTTTTTTTTTTAAAGTCTTGTCTTCAGGGTAATGGAGTGATAGCTATTTCATTTCACATGTGTGCTTTTCTAGAATGAAAGAGTTTTGAGAAGACAGTGAAGCTGAGTCTGTTTATTGCTTAGCATAAGAAGAGAGAAATTGAGGTCGTCTGTTTTCCTGGGGTTTTTTTCTATCAATTTCTTTAAAGCTTGTAAAATTCTGTGTAAATGTAAATATGAGTTTGAACAGGAGGCCCCTGTGAACTCCAGTGTGTCCTCTAAGGTCACAGAAACTGCCATCTATTGAGAGCACCACCTGGCTGGAAGAGTGGTTGGAAATTACGCTTAATTATTGATGTCTATAAAAATCTTTTTGTCCTTACATTTATTAGATGATAAGGCATAATATTTAATCGAATGCTTAAAATCAGGCTCCTTTTCAATATTTTCATTATATGATTTATAATGAAACTGTCTCTTTTTATTTTATCCTCTCTTTCAGAAAAGTCAAATAAAAGGTGTAAGGGTAAGGGTCTTTGATGTTGCTGTTGTTTTATTATGGATAGTGTTTTGAGACAGGATATCTCTGTGTAGCTTTGGCTGTTCTGGAACTCATTCTGAAGATCAGGCTAGTCTCAGACTAAGAGATCTGCCAGCCTCTGCCTCCTGAGTGATATGATTAAAATTGTGTGCCACACTGTTCAACAAAGGTTTAAGGTTTAATTGAAGACTTGATGTGCTAATGAGGTAACAGCAGCAGAGGTGTGTGTGTGTGTGTGTGTGTGTGTGTGTGTGTGTGTGTAAGAACAAAAGGAAAAAATATACTTCAAGAATTTATCCAACTTCCTATGGAGTGATTATGTATTATCAGTGGTAAGAAGTCCCTTATTGATCTAAGGACGTAGTTCAGTCACTAAAGAACTCTCCTCAGACACACATATGTACACAACTCCTGTATAACTTGTATAAGGTATACAAGGCAGGCTTGTCATTCCAGTGCTCTGAAGATAGAGATAAGGATCCCAGAGCAAGGTAGATAGCTAGACCTGTGAACTCTTGAGTTGAAGAGACCCTTTCTTGATATATAAAGGCTACACACAAGTACACCACACACACACACCACATACAACAGACATACACACACATAACACACACACATGAACCATACACAGATACATACACATTCCACACACATATACACATACCACACTCATGCACACACAAACACACACACACACACACACACACACACACACACAGAAACACTCAGGAGAAAAGAAGAAAAACTGAGAGCCTTACATACAGTAGGGTGACTTCATCTTCTAATGATCTCATTTCTACTTACCACTGAAAATTGACGTTTTATTTTGTTTTAAAAGCCCAGGCACATAGAAGAGAGCAATCATGTTCCCATGGCATTCTTTAAAAGGGAGCTTAAACTTTCATAAATGAAAAATCAGACCTAATGAGAAATGGACTATATTTTGTGAGTCTGTTCCTTGGTTCCTTTGCCTTTAATTATTTCAGCTATTTTATTGCACCTTTTCATGACTCTGGGGTTCTTTTGAATCATTTGCAGCCTTACACAGACCCTCTCTGGAATTAGCCTCTTAGAGTTGATGTGGGAATTATAACCCAAAAGCACTACCTTCGGATTCATTACAGGGAAGGCTTCCTGTAGTTAGTTTGTTCTGAAGAAATTTCCATTTTGCAAGGGCAGTGTAAATTTTGCATATCATTTTAATAGCAAGGTAGGTCAATCAAAGTATAATTGGCTCCAATTAGCACTCCCATGAGCTGTAAGATTTCTTATATCTCCTAGACTGCACTTAAAAAGAAAATGCTATTTACTGACACCGAAACCATAAGACTTGTTCACTAGTTACTGTGAGTAATGGGGAAAGTGGGTCTCCAAAGATACAGCACTTTGGCAGATACTTAAGGCCTGCACAACAGCATGCATGTGGTATCAAGCATTGCCAAGTGAAAATTCCCTATGACAAAGCACTTTGCTTTTTCGGTACAAGAAGGCTTTGGTTATGAAACCAATGATTTCCTGTATTACTTTGGAACTAATCTTAAAATTGCTTCCTAATATTTTTTTCATGGTATTTGAATTCTTATATAATAAAAATGGAGAAACAACCAATTCTGTCTTATATACTGTCGTGGTGATATATATACTTGATTGGTTTAAGAAACACCTTCCTAGAAAGGATTAAATGAGGTGAAGAGCTACCATAAATGTGGGCAGCACAGTTGGGCAGGGATCAGAAAAGGGATGAAGGAGAAAGCCAGCTGAGTTCAAGCATTCCCCTTTTCCTGCTCCCCGACTGCCCTGTAGGATATAGCTTGTTGCCTCACATTCCTGTTTTCATGGTTTCCTTGTCACAACAGTACCTAATATGGTAAATCAAAAGAAATCCTTCTTCCTCCAAGTTGGTTTAGTCAAGTATTTCTTTGTAAGAGATGAGGAAAAATACAAATGTTTGAACTGTTGTTCTATGATTTTCTTCCCCAGTCCCAACATCGTACCAATTCCCTTTCCATATAAATGGGGGATTAAGTTTCTTGAATCAGAATTCTATCTGGGACCTGAACAACTTATTATATAGATAGAGATAGAGATATATAGATATAAATATCACAATAATTCTCACTAGTTCTTTTAAACTCATTTCCCCCTGGGGAAATGTAAACTGATTTCTTTTAGTAATGGTCTGCATTCACCAGCCTCGTGGGAGGAAGGATGTCAGTCAAAGCCTTGCAATGGTTTTGCCACTTCTTCTTGGGTATCAAAAGCCACTGATGGACAGTCTGATTGCCACTGCATATGGTTCCAACTCTCACCCTCTTGTCTTGAGATCTCCTTTGTTTAAAAAGGAAGAATAAGGTCAATCCAGTGTAAACAACTTGACATGGTGATTGGACATGGGGAAATTTGTTGAAAATAGCATGCGAAAAAAAGCAATAAGCAGTGGTCTTTACAGATGCCTGGAACATAGGCAGGCAAGAAGTCCTTTCTATCAGTGTCAATAGCAGTGGTACCAAAGGAAAAGAAAAATGGGGCATCTGATTTAAAGGGAGAGAAGGAGAGGCAAAGAGAGTGGGGAAGAATACTCTAAACCATTCGGTTTATAAGCAATTAAGGATTAGATGTGACTCCTAGCCATGCACATGATCCTAACTGTCCACCCAGGACTAGCCTAAAAGCATCATAATTTCAGGCCTTAACACTGTTCTGCTTAGAAACTCACAAGCCACACTTAACAGGGTTCAAAGTCAAAATTGGTTCAATAGATATTCATAATCATCCAGAGAAATCTGCTGTATACAATAACTATTTATAAAATAGCTTTTGAACAACAGCCCCCTGAAATCTAAGGAATACCTCTGATGCCTCATGCTAACTCCTAACACTTGACCATTCTTTCTTGCTTTAGCCTTATTTTAGATTGTAGGATGTGCACTGTATCCCAGACTGTCAGCCATGTGGCATCACCTGTAAGCCTCAGAGCAGAATCCTCTTTTCAATTGTTTGAATCACTAATAAAAAATCTTGAATGACATCAAGTATGCCTCCTTGCACTTTTAAATATGTCTCATCTTAAAAATAGGTCAGACTTCCCCAGTTGGCACCACAGAAAATGGCCCAAGTTACTTTTACAATTTTGCCTGACTGCATGTTTGTTTGACAGGATTTCTTCTAGAAAATGCCTGGGCTCAGGATTAAATCTCCTTCATAATAGAATTTCATAATGGAACTAGAAACAAACCCTCTAATGTCAGTAGTGTGTGCATTAATATTTTCTCCAGGTAAACACCAGAGTGGCATATTTCATGTTAAATTGGCCAGTCGTACACTTCAGTGACCTGGGAAGGAATGTGGCTGACAAAGTGACATCATCCATCATGGACTACTTTTCAAAAACCTGAATTTCAGAACTTTGTTCTCTTTATTTATGGCTTATTTATGTTCCATTTATTTATAGCTTTCTAGTAATAAAAAATATTTGCTATTCCTTATACCCTTATAGCTTTGTTAATATAAAACATAACGGTCAAGTTTTTTTTTAACCATAGTGTGTTTATGATTTCTTCAACATGTTGTGAAAGGTTTTGTAGAGTCTCGTTTATTGGTGACTATGAAATTATCATTATATCTTATTTATAATTTTATATAAAATGATGCTGAATCCCCCCAAAGGATTCTGAACTGATACATATTTGGCTTTGCAGTACTCAATTGACACTTATGAAAAATGAAATTTATTATAAGTAAACTCTCATAATATTACAGTAGATATTATTTTGTTTTATTCAAAATGTAATAAATTATGTAATTCTCAAATGTTTTTAATCAGACCTATGACCTATAAATTTTAACATACTCATAAAGCAGCAAATGAAAAAATTTGATGCAGATTTTCCTTTAAGACAAAAATGTCTTTAAACAAAATGGGTAGTATAAACTTCTCTTCACTTTTCATGACATTGTAAGCAGAATTAGACACAGGTATAAATCATTTCAGTAAGTCTTCAAAGATCTGAATATTTGTGAAAAGTAATCCCTAGTTGACTTTGAGAGCTGTGGTCACTTTTCTCTTTTGGAATATTCCATTTCTGTCCTCCTGTATATTAATCCTTATAATTATATTCTTTAAAGCATGATTTCCCTTTTGGCTTTCTAACTTCAGCCACACATCACTCCTTTTATTTCTATTATTTGGGAGATTTTTGTAATACATAGTATTATGTCATGGATACTTTTAATTGCTGACTTGACATGATCTAGAGTTCCCTAGTAAGAGTCTCATGAAGAAATTATCTAAATATGTTGACCCATTAGCATGTGTAGTAGTGGTTTTGGATACTTTCATTGCAATGGAAGTACTGTCATTTATGGCAGCATTGTCCCCTTAATTTGCGGTCCTGGTCTGTGCAAGTGTCTAAAGAAGACAGCAGTGGTGAGCATGTGTGCATTCTATCTGCTTTAGCCTGTGGCTGTGGGTAGCTCTTGAAGTTCCCACCTTAGCTTCCACAATGATAGGCTATTCTCTGAGATCGTGGGCTAATATAAAACCTTTATCCCCTTAATTGCTTTTGCCACGGTATTTTATGACAACTACAGAAGTAAATCCAGGAAACATTGTAAATATTTATTTGTTGTTGACTATTAGCAATAATGTTGATATCCTACTAAAGCTGTTACTAATCCACAACACAGTTACTAAAACCAGCATGAATTTGTTGTAAAACATTAAAGTTCAACAGGAATTTCCTAAGATTGACAGCACGGTACTGGGAATTGCTTGTGCTGTATTCTTTCCAGAACCTTGGCCAAGGCTTCGTTGCCCTTGCTTTTGGCAGCTGCCAGTGGCTGCCTATATTCCTTGGCTCTTGGCCTCTGGCAAGTAATCACCTCCCTCAGACTTCTGCTCATTAGTCAGCCCTTTTTCTGACCTTCCTGTGTGTCTTTCCTTAGAAGGATCCCGGTGATTGATTACATTAGGCACATTCAGGTTCACTGCAATGTCCTTAACAGCACATCTTTAGTGTAGCCCCATGGCCAGGTGTAGAACTTCCCCAGTGCTGCACTGACAAATGCCTGCAAGCTTAGTAACCCAGGTATATGGAAGTCCAGAATCAAATTATCAGTTTCGTTGACTAAAGTCAAGATAAAGGCAGATATGTATTCCTGTTGTTCTTTTGGAGGCTGAGGGGAGCTCCTATTGCCTGCCCTGTCGTTATTTACAGTATACCTGCAGTCACAGCTTTTTCCCAGAACATGGTATCTTAAATATCTCTACATGAAAATGAAAACTCCTGCTCTGGTGGGCAGAGTTTTTTTCTTAGTTCTTACCCTGCTGCCCCTTCCTTGCTCATTATCATCCTTACAAAGACTCTTGACTCGCTCAGATTATCCAGGAAAATCTTCCCATCTCAATGCCCTATGTTGCTTACATCTGCAGAGTCCCTCTTCTTTGCCTAAGGACACATCCCTAGGTTTGCAGGGCTGGGTGTGGAGTACTAGGGTCAGTTATTCTGCATAATACACTAAGAGTCACCCAAACGCTTGAGTTTTGATTTAGATATGTGAAAACCTCACCGAGCACATGCTTCCTCACCCCCTACTTGCATCTCAAAGTCTATTTCAAGTATTTCCCCTTCCAGCTACAAAGAGCCTCTTCTCCATACTTCTGTTTCTTCTTGCTGTTTTTGTTTGTTAGTGGTCAAGAGCCATTATTTCTGGACTCTTCTGAAGGTATATTAGAACGGAGCTCTATTTTATTATTCACTTCCATATAAATGAGTGCCTAATTTAACATATAGAAACTGTACTGTTAGGATATTTAGATAAAGGAAGTGCTTATGGAACTTTAAAATCACCCTTTACAGCATAAACTATTTATGATGCATCATTTAATAAAGATTGTATATGAATTAGTCCTGGGTGACGTTTTAAGGTTGGAGTTCATCTCTGTAATTTAGAGGCTGTCTATGCATGGGTCTGTGAGAGACTTCTGTGTCTGCCTGATGACACTAACTCCTGAAGGGAGAGTGTGAGTCCTCACTGCTTCAGACAGCAGCTTCTTGCCTTTTGCCCTTTTCATTATGAGGAGTTTCATTCCTTCTGCTCACTAAGTGCATTAACAGGGAACCAGTTTCCTCTTTTTGTGGTGTCAGTGTCAGAGGCAGAGAGCCTTATACTGTTTCACACTGGAGTACCGAGCAGCTTTTCTGCTCTTTCAGACAGAGGCCACCATATCTGAAAACCCTGGAAGTGAGGTGAGGGTATTATCTCGATGGGAATTTAAGAGAAGAGCAATTGCCCCTGGGAAAGAAAGTTTATGAGCCTGAAGAGACCCTTCCTCCAGATCAAAGGGAAGGGACAGTTTTAAATACAGAAAAGTCTGTTGTTCAATGTCAGCAACCAAGGCAGTTCAGGTTCCTGGGAAGTAAACACTGAAATCAGATTAAAGGATCAGACTTGAACAAGATTCCTGGGGAGGACCTGTAAAAGCAGGAGGGGAGGGATTAGTTTCAAGAAGAACCGACCGAGAATCAGTTCACATATCTGTCAACATAAAAAGAGAAGAGTCAGATTGCAGCAAAGATCTGAAAATGTTTTGAAAACTTATCTGCTAAGGGTTCCAAACAGAATTGTCCACAGGAAAAACCCTACACGAAGCAGGAATGGGGAGAATCAACACTCTCAGTGACTTCAGCGAGTTGGGAGGAGTCTGGATGATAGTAGCTGTGGCACCTTCCTCTAGTATGCATGGAGAAGACATTTATCTATCTTCCCTGCAACAGGTTCTTTTCAGTAGGACATGATTGGGGCCACCCATGTCTACCAGAGTACCCCAGAGGTACACACTGATATGTTTGATTTCTTTCTTTAGTTTCCCTGAGCTGTTACTATGACAAAGACAAAAATCGTCCCATTCTGGGTGATATTAAAATACTTTATTGGTTTTGGTGCTAGTATTTTTATCATGAGAAGAAAATCAGTAAGTGGACTCATGTAATACATGTTATTTTGCAATGAATGTTTTAGTTAAAATTACACTTGATATTTTCCCAAGGTATTACATATACCTATTGCCTTGTGTGAAACTGCTTGCATGAATTTACTGTATGTTTGGTTTTCTAACACTTAGGCTGAATTCTTTCCATTCTTCTTATTTTGGATAAACTGCAGTTTATTTTGATTGCCCAATTCCTACACTGGGAACAAAGTTTTAATCTGGCTGGATAATGGAAGAAAGACTACTGTATTAACTAGCTGTTTTGAGCACTTTAATAAGCACAGAAAGAATGCTTTCTCTCCATTAAACAAAATGAGGTGGAGGGGGCATCTGAAAGGTGAACATTGGCTGAGAGCCACAGGAAAACCCTAAAGAGCCTTTGCTGCAGCAATAGCCAGGTTTACCAAGTGCAGAAGAAGCTTATCTTGCCTTTTCAACATTATTTTTCTTTAAGATTTATGTAGTACAATTATGGGAGTAATAAGCAACATGGGGATAGGTAAGAGACTAACGGGAATGAATGTTTGAGGTTTCTTTTTTTTTTCATAAAATTCAACAAACAACTTTAGAATTTTCTATCTCATTGTTGACTTAATTACACCCCCATAAAGTATTCTTCACTATTTGTAAAAAAAGAAAGCAGCATTTATGAATATACAATGTGCGATGTGTTTCCTCGGGTGAGATAGAGCATTGTCATAGACATCACCGTGGATTGTTACGGCCAAATTCTTCAAATATTCTTATTCTGTTGGCTTTTTATATGCTTTGTGCTCCCCCCGGGGGCCTTTCATCCTTGTGTGTTTGAATATTCCCTTGATATTTATGTCTACTCTTCAGTCATGAAAGAAGTTTATATCCCCTTCCCCTGAAACTCACAGCATCTCTCAACCAAACTTCCTGCCTCCTTTCATAGTGCTCTATATCAAGTGATTATCCATTCTTTCCAAAAAGGAAATTTTATGGTCTAATTGTGCTTCAAATCTTTTTTACTTGTACTTCATTAAATTTATAGTAATAGAATAAATGTCAAACTTTAAATAATATTAAGCTTCTGGGTTTTAGATCCTCAAATTACTGAGAATTAAGTGTTATAAGTCGTAGATTCTGTGTTTGCTTTACTGGCTTCCTTCTTTCTTTTTTCTGTTTTCTTTTGTAATTTCACTAACCTTACTTCATTAGTTAATTCCAGTAAACATCTTCAAAAAGATTTTTTAAAAATATAGTTACATTCCCATGAGCAGTATATAGAGTTCTCTCACATTTATGAATCCTAGATTTCACATTGATATATAAAAGCATATATATGACATGAAAAAAGAAGAGAAACTCATTAGGAAAGGGGACTAATGGGAGGGGAATAGCAAAAGGGCACTGTTGGCATATATGAGAACATGGCCAAAATACTTTCTTTACGTGTATGTCTTTATGAGACCCAATAGTATATATGATAAATATATGGCTATTTAGCCAGAGAGAGAGAGAGGGAGGGGTGGGAGGGAAGGAGAGAGAGAGAGAAGAGGAAGAATAAAGAAAGAACAAAGAAGAAAAAAGTCTTTGTGAGCTCAGGATCATCATATACAAAGACACAGGAGCCAGAGAAGCCCAAGAGCTTGGCAGAGTTTGTGGGAGGAACTTGTGTTGAGATTAAGTCACTAAGTGTTACTCATAAGAAGCTAAGGAACTGTTAGGAACTGGATGTTAGGAATTGCTATAATGTGATTGGTGGTTAAAGATACAAAATTATAGAGACATAATTTAAAAAGGAACAAGAGCAAAGCCAACAAAGTGTATCAAAGCATAACTTAGAACAGGGACTAAAAAGAATGCGAAGGTGCTATGTGTACTAGAATGCCAATCAGCAGTGTTCGCCATTGCAATATAAAATGAATGCCTAATCAAGTTCTCTTCTACGTGACTTTCAAGAAAACATCACTTTTATACACTTTCACCTGACTCTGGCACACTTTGCTACGTAATGAAATGTATTTCTTCTTTTGTTAGAACTATCATACGCTTGGGTCTTCAATGAGTATCCATCATTTGTTGAAGAAGACAGTCGGAGATTTGTCTCTCAAGAGACAGGGCACCTCTACATAGCTAAGGTGGAGTCATCTGATGTGGGAAATTACACGTGTGTGGTGACCAGCACTGTGACAAATGCCAGAGTATTGGGCTCCCCAACCCCTTTGGTACTACGCTCTGATGGTAAGAGACCTACAAAGGATGCCTATGAAGTTACTTATTTTCATTTTTGTCAGCTGTGAGTGTTTTATCATAAACCAGAAAGTTTCACAAAATGAAATTATAAAAACAATTCTGTGACATTGCCTTCCTGATCACTGCTGAAGAGGTATTTATAAGATTCAGTAGAAAATCAGTTTAGGAGTTGGGGTATAGCTTACTGTGTAAAATACTTGCTTCACATATACACAGCCCTGGGTTTGATGCTCAGAACTGCACAAAATGGATGTGGTGGCACATGCCTATAATCACACAACTGGAGATAGGACAATAACAGGTTCAGAAATTCAAGGTCATTATGGGTTACACAGTGGGTTTAAAACCAACATGAACTACATTTGCCTTTGGAGAGGAAAAAGGGGGTACCGATTTACATGCCTGGGTAATTGACTTATTAAATTAATTCATATCTCATTCACTATAATGTCTTGCACACAAATATGGAAACACTTTCCAGTCAGGTATAATTGAATCAGAATGTACCTATATGTTAAATCACTATGTTTTGATTCCAGGGAGCCATTTATTATGTTTAAAATTGACACTTATGTGATGAGGGTACAATTTAGCAAATCGCCTACTATAATCTTTATACTATAAGAAATTTCAGGAGTGATTAATATGTTACAGATTTCATCTTAAATATATATGTACACATTGAATATAGCATTTCAATGGTTTTCTTTAAAATCTTTTGCACATTGCAGTATTTTTGAATCCAGAGTTCTAAAATGTTATTCTAGGTCAAATGTTATTTGGTCAAGGGTTGTTCAGTGAGTCATTCCAGTCAGTGAAAGCAGTAGTATGTTCATAGGGGAACCTAATAAAGTTTTATTTACAAGCACAAAATGATGCCATAGGAAACAATGACTCTTGCAATTTTATATTGTGAATTCACAGGTGTCATGGGTGAATATGAACCTAAAATAGAAGTCCAGTTTCCAGAAACTCTTCCAGCAGCTAAAGGCTCAACTGTGAAGTTGGAATGCTTTGCCCTTGGGAAGTAAGTTCTTTAAAAATCTTACATGTTGTTAGGTTACTATCAGTACGGAGGGAAGGTTCTAGTTTTTCGTACTTAGTACCATAATTTATTTTTATTTACACCTTTAAAATATTTTTATTTTGAAGTATAATACAAGATATTAGATCTCACTATGGAATTAAAATTAATACTTTAAAAGATTTTACATCCTCCATTTCTTTTCTGCCCTCTGCTACACTGGATCATGACTTATAGCCAATCTTATCTTTTTCCTCTTTCATGATATGTATGTACGTTTATTTATTTATTTGTCTACCTCACCTTCTTTATTACCTAATTTTCAATCTCTTGAATACAGTGTGCAAAGGAATAAGCAGATGCAGAAAAGTATACTTAAATGTGGTGTTTTGAAACTCTAAAAAAATTGGAGAAATTGAAAATGCCTTACCCATTCAATAAGCTAAGTCAGAAAAATATTTTTCTTTTACTATTGTTCATATGTCATTTTTTTCTGCACTTAAAAAACAAGTTGACTGACATGGATGAACAGTTTATTGCATTAAAATATCATCTCGGGCGGGTGGTGGTGGCACACGCCTTTAATCCCAGCACTCAGGAGGCAGAGGCAGGCAGATCTCTGTGAGTTCGAGGCTAGGCTGGTCTACAATAGCTAGTTCCAGGACAGGCTCCAAAGCTACAGAGAAACCCTGTCTTCTAGAGAAAAAAAATACCATCTCAAAGTTATAAACCTGGGCATGGTAGCACATGCCTGTAATCCTCACTCAGAAGTCATAGCAGCAGGAACAGGAGTGAGTAGAGTGAGAAGAAAATCTTCACTACATAGCGAGACCCTACATCCAAACAAGAATTAAGTCTTTGCATCCACTTATATAATTTACAGCCAGAAGTCTTCTGCATTTGAAACCTGTGTCTTTGGTTCTCTTAACCAAAACTTTCTGTTTTTGACTCTGTAAGATTTTCAGGGAACAGCAACTGACTTGACAATTTTCTTATCAGCCCCGTTCCTCGGATTAATTGGAGAAGAAGTGATGGGATGCCATTTCCCAACAAAATTAAACTGAGGAAGTTCAATGGGGTGCTTGAAATTCCGAACTTCCAGCAAGAAGATACAGGCTCCTATGAGTGCATTGCTGAAAATTCACGAGGGAAAAATGTGGCAAGAGGAAGGCTCACTTACTATGGTATGCATCAGCTGTGAGGAAATTTGCCTTGTAGTTTTTGTTCTTTCAGGGCTGTTTTGCTGGTGGGGGTAGTTACAGCAGAAAGCTGCAGTTTAATTTGTCATTTTCTGTGTTTTATTCTCATTTTGTTAAGCAAGGACAAATATCAGAGAAGGAAGAAGTTAAAAAGAAAGGCAATTTTGCAACCAAATTGAAGACATTTTCTTTTATATTTTAAGTGATTCATATGATAATGAAATCTTTCACATTTTTTTCTAAGCATGACCTTTCACACTCTTAATCATATAACAGACAGCTCTCTCTGGCCGCTTTCTCCTCTAGAATAGGTAGTTTTGTGTCTTTATTTGAAAAGCAGATTAAAACTGTTTGCTGAGAAAAGTTGCAATTATTACATTAGACAAACCAAATAAACTGAAGATGTTGTTTTATATGGGGATATTCCACCTAATCCAATAATGTAAATAATGTATCTGTAGTCTATTTGCTTCCTTTAATTTATTACCACATTTGTTTGATACACTGCTCAGCTTGGGGAAGGAAAGAGTAACGTTTCTTTTATTTAGAGGTCTATTTTTTTTTTTGAGAAAATGAGATATTCTTTTTGTCTTTTAAGTTTTCTTTGTTTAAAACATGCCATTAGGGTTTGATGAAAACATGGTTTGGAAAGAGCAAATATGTTGTTGTACAAAATACATCTGTAAAAATGCAGGGAAATGGAAGCTCGTTGAATATGTTTGCAATTTAATTATTAGAGACATTGTAAACCTAGTAAGAATTCACCAATTTTATGAAGGGCAAACTGCATTATAGCCTATTTATTTTAGCAACTGGTAATTGAAACAGCTTTCCGTGATTGTGTATACAGTGTGCATAAATGCTTCAGGGTAGGAAACTGCCAAGACAGCTGTTAAATCTGTAGACATCGTTATGGATCCTCCTTCAACAGTTTGAGTTTGTAAATATATTGCCTACGACACGATTAATGTTTCTTATATTTCAGGGTTTAAGGAGCTGTCAGGGGCAAAATGAAGGAATGTTTTAATAGTGTGAGTCATTATGTTTTGTAACCTTCCCACCTTGTCTCATAATTAATTTAATATAAAAAAAATTCCTGTATGTCAGTGGCTGTAAGTTGGTGGCAGGTTATGGAAATAATGGTAGTGTTGTTGTTGCTGTTGGTGGTGGTGGTGGTGGTGATGGTGGTGGTGATGCTGATGATCATGGTGGTGGTGATGATCATGGTGGTAATATGGTGGTGGTGGTGATGACCATGGTGGTAGCAGTGGTGAGGGTGGTGGTGGTTGTGGTGATGACCATGGTGGTGGTGTGATGATCATGGTGGGCATGCCTGAGCAGCTGAGTCCCCCACTCCCCCACACAAGGGAAATTTCTCATACCCTAAATTATCTTACTCTTTCTATTCATATACTCCTCAAACACAGCACGCTCATGGTGTGGGAAGTCCGTCTGTATATGTGTTGCTTCTATTAGTTAATAAAGAAGCTACTTTAAGCCAATGGCTTGACAGAATATAGGCAGTCTGTAAGATTATATATAGAGAGTGGTGGGGAGAGGAAGGGAGGGAGGGAGATGGGCTAGTTTAGGTGGTAATAGCTAGCCAATAAGAAGCTAGAGCTAGTAGGCCAAGCAGTTTCTTTGTGGTTATTTCTGGCCTGGGCATCCAGGAATGAACAGGCAGTCTCCTAAAACACAGTCAGAAGTGACAAATGTGAGAAAATTTCTGACTTGTTAAATCAGTGGTTCTCAAACTTCCTAATGCTGCAACACCAGAATATAGTTCCTTGTGTTATGGTGACCCCAAAAAATAAAAAAAACAAATTATTTTTTTGCTATTTCACAACTATAGTTTTGCTATTATTATAATACATCAAATATAAATATCTGATATGCAGATAGTTTTAGGCAACCTCTGTGAAAGGGTCTTGGGATCCCCCCTAAGAGTCAAGACCCACAGGTTGAGAATGGCTGTGTTAACTGTTTCAGTGCTTTTAACTCTATGCACCATAATCCCTGTCCACAAAGGAACCATATGCACCCCCACCCCCGAAAACATGTCTAAAGCTAAAATGACATTTAAGTCTTTAACCTCAAGCCATGGCTCACTTTCTCACTCTCTCTTTTTAAATCTTTTCTGCTTGGATCTTTTCTCCTCTTTCTACATATTAATTGTCACTACAGTCACAAGGTGGTTGCCATCAAAGAGTAGCACACCAGGCGCTCACATCTTTCTGTTCATCAAAACCATTTTCTAATCCCTTGCACAGCTGTCCTCAGTAGCAAGGGAAAATAGGCTTAGACAAGAGCCTCCCTTTGAAACAGTCCTCCCTGATTTTACAGACAAGATGAACCGAGAGAAAATTAGAAGAGCAGCATGAAAGACTGATGATATTTAGGTTGTAAGGAAGAATGGACATTAATGCACAAGAGGAAACCAATCGCATGAGCTACACTTAGTTCTTTCTGTAAATATAGTTTTATGCACTTAAGAAATAAATTGTAAGTAAATGACACAGAGAGCATAATGGAAGGTGTCCCACAATTTTTCCTTAAAATTATATCATAGCATCAGTAAGTGTCATGTAGCTCTTTGATGACTTTTCTAATATTCCATGTAAAATGGTGTGATAGATAATTTGAATTTCAAGTTATGGTTAAGGGAGAAAATTCATGATTAATGTAGGAATTTTAGTCTCAGGATTGGTTTGGAAAACCAACGTATTCTTCTATTCTGCAAAGACGACTATTAGAATATTAGAATCACCCATGTAGATTCCCACTGGAGACTCAGGCCATGGTCAGCAGTTTCTGTTCCAGTGTAGCTGTAGTATCCTTCTGGGTGCCTCTGATAATTCCTAAGAGTAGAAAATGAGTTTTTATATAAAATAAGAGGAGTCATTTAGGATTAACTGTGTTTCATATAGAAAAAAAAAACATTATACAACAAAAACAAAAAAATCTAAGGAGCCATAGTTTCCTTTCAATTACTTTGGAAAAAAAAATAAAAACAATTCTAGGAGACAGAAAGAAAAAACAAATCTTCCTGTGGTTGCAATTAAACAGAAATAGATAAACTGCTGCTCCATATGGAGGAAGCAAATGCAGATCCCGTAGCACACATCCCATGCATAATGCAATGTGAAACCTCTAAGAGCTCTCACCTCCCAGGTTTGGATCTGAAATGCAAGCAGGGACTGCAGGGTCTGGGCTATTCATGTGTTGAGTGGCTTCCATTGGAAGTGGTGTGTCACTTTCATCTGCAAAACTGCAGTTTCCAGGTGCCTCGCAAAACATAAGTGGAATTCATTAATTTTGATCCAACTGATTTGCATACATAATTTGAAGTTGCTTCAATTACATCTTTTTTTTCTGATAAAAGATCTCAATTCATATTAAGGACACTTTTCTATCTTTGGGTACTTTCATTTTTATGCACAGAGAGTTATGTAAGTTGTTCATCAGTTTGTATTTAATTGAGAGGTGTTTCTAACTCAAAGTAAATATTTTTCCTTAGCAATAGATGTTTCTTTCCTATGGATATTAATATTTAGTTCATCATTAAGACCAATAGCTGCTGTCATTGACTTGGAAGTTGTCATGAGATATGATCTTAATGTTTCAAAATATACTTGAGGAAAGTTGTTTGCTGTACCTGCATCACTATCTATTAATAGAGTTCTGAAGAGTATAATCTAGCAATAAGGAATTTGGAAAATAGGAATATCCAAATGAAGTTGGCTGAAGAGAATGACATGTTGCAACATAGTCATCAAATCTAGAAATGCTATTTAGCTACTCAGTGAACTAAGCATAATTCTAGTCTAGCCCATGTTAATCCATGACTTGCACTCTGATTCTTGTTTATAAGCCATTTATTTTTTTATTTAATAAATGATTTGAACTTTTTGTCTTTCTGTTATCTATTTTTCCCCTCAACTATAGCAAAACCTCATTGGGTTCAACTTATAAGAGATGTGGAGATAGCTGTGGAAGACAGTCTTTATTGGGAATGCCGGGCAAGTGGGAAGCCCAAACCTTCCTACCGATGGCTGAAAAATGGAGATGCCTTGGTACTGGAGGTGAGGTGATACACCTGCTTGTCCAACTCTTCCTGTCTTTTTTCAATGTCTGCTTCCTTTAGCTTCTAGAAATCAGGGCTCAGGAGAAGGCTCAGTGACCAAACTGCTTGCCTTACCTGAATTGAATTCTCTCCAGCCATGTTGAAAACAATGCTGAGTATGAGGGTAAATGCTTGTGATTCTGGGGCTAGGTAGATAGAAATGTATGGATATCTGTCAGTGTAAGACTCTATCTTACAGACAAGAAAGGGGAATAGATTGCAGCTGAGGAATACCCAGGGTTGTCCTTTGCTTCCTTGAACCCACATGCATGGGTGTCCACACAAATCTATACACACACACAAGAAGGCAGCTTAGCTCCTAGTATCAAAGAACAGGGTTTTCTACAGAAGCAATTAAAATAGGAAATGAAAGGAATTTATTTTAGTATACAATTTCAGTATTTATAATGAGGTATGATGGGAAGTTATAACAGTAGGAATCAGGAAGCAGAAGCCTAGAGCAAAGACTAGAACCTAAGCAAATATCACCTTCAAGTACCACCCTCCATCACATCTCACCTGTCAAAGCAAGGCCAAAGATTCCAGTTTCATAGCCTTCTCATGTTCAAACACAAGAGCCTGCAGAGGGCATTTTCCATGCATATCACAACATGGGGAAATCATGTAAAATCAATATAAAATCAATCATCCAGTCTTTTAATGGGATTTCCTCTCTGTTGCAATTCAAGGTGAATTGATTATTGTGCGCTGATAAAATAGTATTAATATAAACAATGATTTGCGGCATCTGTGTTAGAGAAAGCTTTACTTTAATCCAACATAGAATTTAATTTCCTTTTCCTGCTTTATACCTTGGTTTGTTGTCTAGAGAATAAATAAATCTGTTAGTTGGCTGCCTTCATAGATGAGTATTTGTTTTCTCATTCACTTCCTCTCTCCAGCCTTGTCATATCTATTTTTGTGCTTGTGTGTACTAAGTCAATTGTGTAACTTTATGTTTCTCTATATGACCATCATACTTGGGGAAAAGAAAAACTTGGTGAGTATGTGGGTTTCCTAGCACTCTACTAGCACTTTTTTTTAATGCACTGAATTTATAATGTCTTGAGCTTACATGATTTTAAAAATATATTGTGATGAAAAATCGTTCTACCTCCCAGGATGGAAGTCAACCTCCCAGTACATTTTCTCACAGTCTGAATCATTAAGCATAGACGAAAATGAAATGGGTGCTGCACTTCACCTTTGGTTTTGATAATTATTTTCTGATTTTTACTTGTATATTTGAAGCATCTTTTTTTTCCATTTCAAAGAAGAAAAGGTTACCTCTCAGGTCAGGCTACCTAGTAGTCAGAGGAAAATAGCAGCATCTTTTGTGTGATTGAAATGACAGTCAGCAGTGTTTATTTTAATCCTAAAATTTTATTTATCTGCAAGAAATGTTATTTTCAATCCAGGAGAGAATACAGATAGAAAATGGTGCACTTACGATATCAAACCTCAATGTGACAGACTCTGGAATGTTCCAGTGTATCGCAGAAAACAAGCATGGGCTCATCTATTCCAGTGCTGAGCTCAAAGTTGTAGGTAAGACTAACTTTTTATGCATTTAATCTTACCTTTTTCTCTTTAACTTCCATTGTTACCAGAATGTAAAATATTGAGGTTTTTTATATTCTATTTTACCACCTAATAGGACACACAATATTGTTTTATATTCAGTGTTTCTAATTAGAGAATATATTAGTCTCCTAGGACCTAGGAGATGAAGGCAGGAGAATTGGCACAAAGTTGAGGTCAGACTGCTTTATGTAGGGAGTGACAGGCATTTTACCAACCAACCTGAGATAAGAATAAGACTCTGTCTAAAAAACAAACAAACAACAATCAAGTCAAGCCACAACAGTGTATTTAAAATGATGTCAAAGAAAAAGCTGCCATAGCGACCAGAATTAAGTTCCAAAGTTGAATTAAACCAAGAGAAGAAGTTCCTTCACATCTAATGGATGATTACCCAGCCACAGTGTCCTAGAGTAAGAAATGCTCCTTATCAGTATTCTACTCTTCTCTTTTGCTGGTCCACAAAAGCAAATGACAAATATTTGATTCAGAACATGTTTTGGTCTTCATCAATCCCATTTGGAGGTCCAGATATGGGGTGTATTGAAGATGTAATTAACCAACGATCCCCTATTTATTTGAGATTATGGCTTTTTACTTTTTCCTGCCCTTGAGGTCTGAGAAAAGGAAAAAATTATTTTGTAGTGTTTAGGGTGTTCATACAAAGGGCATTGGGAGGGCACACGACTGAAACTACAGTAGTAACTTGGCAGCTTGGCAGAAATACAGAAAGGAAGGAGGGAAATGCAGAAAAAATAAAGGACTCATTGTTTCCGGAAATTAAGACGGAATGTTTGGATTTAGGCATAACTTGAACCAGAACTCAATGATCACAATTATTTTCAGTTTCCAAGAAATACCTCCCAATTTACTGAGTTTATTACCACAGTCCATGCAGGAGGAGGAAAGATGACTGTCTTGTTTGTTTACATGTAAGTGCCACTGCTACATCCTTGGCCCCGTAAACCCTTATTTGTGCGGTTGTCTATTATTGATTTGGTGCAGATGAGACGATGATTATGAGGTCTCTTTATCCAAGTCAGTGGCTTTCAGCTTAAGAATGTGTCCACTCTGGGGCATACTTTGAAATATTTGAGGGTAGTTTTTGTTGTTTTAACTAGGGTTTGGGGAAAGGATGGAAGTCCTATATACTATAGCCACCATGGTAGAGGCTAGTGAGGCTGTCAAATATTCTACAATGGGTGAGAGTCACTCACAGCAAATGATTATGCAGTACTGAATGACAAGAGATGTTGAAGAAGCCAGGATTAAAAGAGAAGAAATCTCTGGTCTCTGATGTCTGAAGGTTGGGAATGATTCGTGTATATCAGGATGACTGCCAGGATTGTCAGTGAAAATCTGCCTCTTGTTAGCTGTGGCAGAGAAGTAAGATGTTACAGCAAAAGTAGGAGAGTTTCCACACAGATAAAAGTTGAAACGTATGCTTCTGTAGAAAGAAAACTTGCAGAGTCCTAGTCTAATTCCTCTTTCAATAAGAAAGATTCTTACCTATGATGGTGCAAGATTGTTATATGAGAAAGTAAAAGATGTGTAAATTAAATATTGTGTTCGGATATAGATTCTTGTGGTTTTACTAAAAAAATTTTTTATAGGATTTGAATTTACAAGGCCAACTCAGAATGCGTCTCTTTTTATTTAATTAAATGATAATTATATTATTTCCCTCTCCTCCTTTCTAGCCTCCAATGTGCTTCCCTGCCATAAGCTCCCTTCAAAATACACCGCCTCCTCTTTCTTAACTGTTGTTGTTACATATACATATACACAAATAAAAATGAATACAATCTGCTGAGTCTTTCTTGTGTCACCTACATATATGTGACCGCTTATTATTTCACAACCAACCATGAAGCTTAGACTTGAGAAAGACTAATTCTCCCTCTCTTGTTTATTGTTCTTCATCTAGGAGTGAGGCCTCATGAGATTTCCTGATTTCTAATGACAAGTTAACTGTTGGTGGAATTGTTAAAGTCTTATTTAAGCAGTCATGTAGATGAGATTTCATGGATGCAGCTTTCCTGCCATAGCTAAAAGATACAATCTCACAGAATATTTCCTGGTCCACTGGATCTTATTGTATTTCTGCCCACTCTTCCATGAGGGCAGTAGTTGAACAACCATATACTCTATTACATAATATCTATAGTCATTATAAAATGCCTATGTGCCATATAGTTTATTTCCACTGTGATTTGCCAAAGCATAGAACATTAGAAGCCAGGCAGGTAGAGGGTGCGAAAATGGCTCAGCATTAACAGTAGTTGCTGCTTTTGCATAGGATGTTGGTTCCATACCCAGCACCTGCATGGTAGATAATTGCCTGGTGAATACTCAGTTCCAGGGTACCTAACTCCATTTTATATGGCTTCTATAGGCATTGCACATATGTGGTATACTAACATACTTTTAGGCAAAACACTCATACACATAAAAAATAATTAAATACTATTTTAAAAAAGAAAAGAAAAAAATCTAGGTGTTGTGGCTCACACCTGTTATCCCAGCAACTGGGATTCTAGGTAAGAGAATTCTGAGTGGAGGCCAGCTAGAAAAGGAGGCCCTAACTTAATTTAAAAAGGAAAGAACATTTCTCTATTTGGAGAGATAATCAGATTCCTCACCTTCTTTATACATGTGTAGTAAAAGGAATAGTGACTTTCTGTAGTAGGGAGACCACTTGTTCATTTCTTAGCTGCCCGGACTCCTGAAATAACCAAACACAAACTCTATTAATTAAATCCCTGCTTGCCCCATTAGCTCTAGCTTCTTATTGGATAACTCTTACATATTAATTTAATCCATCTCCATTAATCTTTGTATCACCACGTGGCAGTGCCTTACTGGCAAAGTTTCAGCATGTCTGTCTCTGGCGGTAACTCCATGGCTTCTCTATGACTCCAGAGGCCCTTCTTTCTCTCTGCATTCAGTTTAGTTTTCCCCACCTAGCTCTGTTGTACCCTATCAGGCTAAGCCACTTTTTATTAACCAATAGTATTCACAAAGGGGAAATCCCATATCAACTTTCTGATTGGCATATCTTTTCATTTCAATGATATTTTACACCTCACTATGTAGCCTAAAAGTTGACATCATAGTCTTTTCTGTGAAGCACAGTGTTTTCTGCACATTATGGTATTTAATGTGTTACTACATCCTTGAAAATTACATCTGTGTTTTTGTGGTACCACATGATGAACAATTAGTTAATAACTAAACTTTCTTTCTAAGACATTTGGCTAGTACCCTCTGAATGGCAGATCCTCACTAGACGCTATGACCTAAGGACCAATAGAGACCAAAGTAGTCATGATGGAACAAATTTGCCTAAGTTTGCTGTGCTAAATAGTTTCCTTTAATAAACTCATGATTGAGTTATTTTACATCTCACAGTGAACATTAAAAGAATCTTCATGTGGAACACTGAGATGTAGACCTTGAACTGATACATAATAGCACAAATTAATTTTTCAACATTGCTTTTATGTGTATTATACATATCAAATTAAACATCAACATCTCCTGTACCATGCAGAATCGGAAAACACTGATACAGTGAGCCTTTCAAACCACAGGGATTTAAGAAAACACCTATTTTCATTAAATTAATACTACATTTCTCTCTTCACCCCTTCTTTAGCTTCTGCTCCAGATTTTTCAAGGAATCCTATGAAAACATTGGTTCAGGTGCAAGTGGGCAGTTTGGTGATCTTGGATTGTAAACCCAGAGCCTCTCCAAGGGCAATTTCTTTCTGGAAGAAAGGAGACACCATGGTGCGGGAACAGTCAAGGTATTCTATCCGGCAAAACACTGGTTTGCTTGCTTCTTCTTTACTGGATCAATCAGCAAAATAGGTTTTCACTATAAAATGTACACAGTATAAAAAAACTTAAGCATAACACAGAATATAGTGTATTTACAAACCAGAACACTACTAATTTTGTCTTTACTACTCTCATTACACTATTAATTGTGCTTTTAAACCTTTCTGTTTATAAAATGTTTGCTTTGGCAAGGACAGTCTTCTGTGGGCCTCTGGGGACACTCAGCCAGAAGGATTAAGGAATGCAGGGCCCATATGTGAGACTACATCCCAAGATAAGAGAGGATGGTAAAATGACCTGTTCAAGGGAAATGAGCATGTTGTTTTCTTCTACTTTGGGATAATTTAGCTGTTCCTGAATTTAAATTAAGCAAATGCTTTCTTCATTTTCTCATTACAACATTGGAATGAAGGGATAGAATGAAGCTTAATTAAATACCTGGATTCTACACCTGCTTAGTCTGGGGTTGTGTGTTCACTGCATTTTGGCTCTATGAAGTATTCTCACATCTCTGTGTCTTATTTCTTTATTTGTTAGGGGGATGATGGTTAACAGTTATTGCCTCATGTCGAGAAGCTTGTTATGAAGATGAAATGTATGAATATTCATAAAGCATGCTGATCAATACCTGCCAGAGATTTAGCGTGTATAGTTGCTGCTATTGCTATTGATGAAATGCTTGCTTCTTGCCAGAAATTACCTGCAGAGCTTGTGATAGCTGAGCAATAGGCGCATAGGGCTCATGCTCTTGCCCTAGAAACCTGTGGCTTTGTTGTGTTAACTTGTGTATTAGTTACATCTCTTGTGGCTGATCTGAAAAAAAGCAACTTAAAAAAGAGGTGTTTATTTTGATTTATAGTTTGAGGTTTGAGTGTGCAGTCCATCATAAAGAGGAGAGCGTAGTGGCTGTAGCAGCTGCTCAAATTGTGTTCCCAATCAAGAAACAGAAAGACTTCTCGGTTTCTTTTCTCCTCTTCAAGAGCTCCAAGATCCCATCCCATTGAGTAGTACTGTTCACATTTAGAGTGGTTCTTCCCACCTCAACCCAATCTAGAAACTCCAACAAAGACCTGTCTTCCAGTTGGTTCTAGATCCTGTAAAGTTGAAGGACAGATTACCTACATAACTGACAAAATGAAATTAAATAAGGAATTCAAGTTGCCAGTTTGTCAAGATTTTTTTTTAAATTCATTCACTTGTGTGTGAGTATATGTGGATGTCTGAAAGGAGAAACAGAAGGAGAGAGAGGCAGTTAGGGAGGGAGGAAAAGAAGGAGGGAGGAAGGAGAGGTGGGAAGGAGAAAGAGAGACACATAGAGAGAACATATGTGCTTCTCTGCTCCTGTGACATCTTGTGGCAACGAGTTATCTCCTTCGACCATGTAAGTTCTGGTGACGAAAATACTGTCAAGTGTGGGGGCAGTGAGCTAACTCACTGAACCATGTTCCCTGTGCTGATTTGTCAATTTTAAAATAGATGAACCTATATAATTAACTTCAGTAGAAGCAACAAATCAGCGGGGCTTTTGAATTAAATGAAAAGAAAGGAAAGACAAAATGATGGCTAGAGAGATGTGATCATCAAGGAAGCAGATTAGAGCCAAAGCAGAAATGGACCTTGCAGTGGGTTGATGCTTTGAAGACTACAAGATGCAACATACAGAGATCCTGTCATCATCCTGTCATCATGCTATAGGACAGGTTTCCACCCCCAACAGTCTGGGGAAGCCCAGATGATTCTAGGGTCTTCAGTAGGAATGCAATCCTGTCACCACCTTACCTCCACTTTAGCCAATGAGGCCTATGTTGGTTTTTTAGGTTGGGGACTTGCATTTGTAGTAATAGATTGTAGCAAAGATAGGAAACCTCATACAGAGCTCTACAAGCTGATCTACTTCTGAATATTCTTTTAACTAACGAGGAATCAAACACAAGAGCAGAACTGCTGGGATTTTTTTCAGTGCCAGATTTTGTACAGGAGTCTAGCATCTTGGGGATGGGCTCAGGCTTTTTCAATCACAGAATTACAAACATTACTTTGGGGAATGGGAGGACATTGAACAAGTGGTAAAATCGTCTGCCATGGTCCATAGATTTCCTTTTCTTAAACTACAACAGAGCCTTGCTGCAAATGAACAGCTTTTGGTTTACAGGTCTGGAGGTATTGTCATAAGAGTCCATAAAATCACACAAGCTTTAATTGTTCCTTTATATAATAGGAGACATCTTTATTAAGACACAAATGCAGATGAATAATGCAAACTCCAAAGTGGGGTTGTCCAAAACAAGCCAACCACACAGGTTAAGCAGAAAGAGAACGTGATTAATTGGCTTGGAGTTGGATTTTGTAAACATGCTTAAACGAGTACAGTTTATACTTGGTTTTGACCTTAAGATCTCCAATATAACGATATAATTCAAGGACTCCTATGTAACTAACTAAATCTTTTGGTTACGCACATAAATACTAGAGTGATTCTTTTCCAAGGGCTTCAGCTCTTTGCACAATAGTAAGCCCACTTGTCCTCACAGCAGAATATATCCTAGTCAGAGGTCTATAATCTTAATTGTAAATGGGGATTAAAAAGATTAAGAGATTTGGCCACAGGCACCTAAGAAGAGATTTACCCTGCACATTGTACAATGATGGTCTGGAAAGAGTGTAAGTTTGGAATGAAAACAGAAATTTACAACTTGCCTGCTAGTTCAATTGTGTAACTCCTCTCAACTTTTGTTTCCTTACCTATTGGAATAGGCACTACCCGTGCATTATAAATTTACAGTGATATAATCGTTTAACACACACATTATGATTGTAGATATGTTGAATAGTAAGAGTGAGTTTGTATTACATGTGCAATTTTAAAAGAAATTATAACTGAAAAAGGTTTTATTTCTCTGCGTATTGGTTGAGTTTTCATTGCATGGTTATGCTTTATAAGGGTAGTCATTCCAGGCTAGGCTCACTCCGAGGAGACACAGGCACTTGGTTTGTTGCTTACTTCACCATCAGCTGCTGAGTGACAGCTCTAGGAAGAGCAGGAAGAAGGTATAAATATGGGTACATGTCTCCTTTTTAAAGGACTTTCCTGAAGTCCCATCTGGTACTTCTCTTTCACCTAACCAATCATAAATTCCCATGGCTACAATTACAGCCAAAGAAGCTGGGTAGTACAGTTGTATTTAGGTATAGTTATTACATGGGATCATGTTCCATGACAATTATAGAGTCTGCTTTTCAGGAGAAAGAGATCAATGGTTACTGCTCTGTCAGAGTCTAGAGAAAGAAAATGTCAGTTCCCCATGAGGGCAAGCTACTGGCAGCAAAAAAACTCTTACCTAATCTTTACTTGTTTAATTACTTACTTTGAGGTACTGTAAATAGAAACTGGGGACTGAATCATCCATGATAGTCAAGACCTGTATTACTAAGCACATCTCAGCCAGCAAATAAATTTCTATTAAGCAAATAATCTATAATTAAAGTGTCAGTTAAAGTCTAAATTAGATTTTTAAAAGATAAGATTAAGACTTGTATTAATTATATGGGATGATGAATATGACTAAAAATCATACAATATATTTATATAATTCTATATACCCAGTTTGTCAGATTTTGCATATCAGTGAAGTACTAGCTTTAGAATTATTAATCAAACTTGAAAATTGAATCAAAGTTTGTGAGACCCCATAAACTAAAAAGTCATTTTGAAGTGACAGCTTGTTGTAAAGAGGCCGCTTATTTGTTTCCAGGCTGCCTGGCAGTTCAGACCCACAATAATCACACAGAAACTATATTATTGAAATCACTGCTTGGTCCATTAGCTCTAGCTTCTTATTGACTAGTTCTTACATATTAATTTCACCCATCTCCATTAATCTGTGTATCACCATGTAGCTGTACTGGCTAAAGATCCGGCGTCCGACTCTGGCAGGGCTACATGACTTCTACCATATGCCTCCTACTTTTTCGCAGCATCCAGTTTAGTTTTCGCCACCTACGTCTATTCCCTGCACAAGCCCAGTTTTTGTATGTGTTTTATTGATTTTTATTGAGCTCTACATTTTTCTCTGCTTTTCTCCCTGCCTCTCCCTTCACCTTCAACCCTCCCCCAAGTTCCTCATGCTCTCAATTTACTCAGGAGATCTTGTCTTTTTCTACTTCCCAGGTAGATTAGATCCATGTATGACTCTGGGACTGTGATTTGTGGGTTGATTTTCTTTGTTTTATGTTTAAAAACCACTTATGTGTGAGATCATGCGATAATTGTCTTTCTGAGTCTGGGTTACTTCACTCAAAATGATGTTTTCTAGCTCCATCCATTTGCCTACAAAATTCAAGATGTCTTTATTTTTTTTCTGCTGTGTAGTACTCCATTGTGTAAATGTACCACATTTTCCTTATCCATTCTTCAGTCGCGGGGCATTTCGGTTGTTTCTAAGTTCTGGTTATGACAAACAATGCTGCTATGAACATAGTTGAGCACATGTCCTTGTAGTACTATTGAGCATCCTTTGGCTATATACCCAAAAGTGGTATTACTGGGTCTTGGGAAAGATTGTTTCCTAATTTGATGAGAAATCACCACACTGACATCCAAAGGGGTTGTACCATCTTGCATTCCCACCAGCAATGCAGGAGTGTTCCCTTTACCCCACAACCTCTCCAGCATAAGTTGTCATCAGTGTTTTTGATCTTGTCCATTCATACAGGTGTAAGATGGAATCTCAGAGTTGTTTTGATTTTAATTTTTCTGATGACTAAGGATGTTGAACATTTCCGTAAGTATCTTTCAGCCATTTTAGATCCCAATGTTGAGAGTTCTCTGTTTAGGTATGTACTCCATTTTTTTATTGGATTATTTGTTCTTTTGATGACCAATTTCTTGAGTTCTTCGTATATTTTAGAGATCAGTCCTCTTTCTGATGTGGGTTTAGTGAAGAACTTTTTCCATTCTGTAGGCTGCTGTTTTGTCTTGTTGGCCTTGTGTTTTTGCTTTACAGAAGCTTTTCAGTTTCAGGAGGTCACAATTACTAATTGTTTCCTTCAGTGTCTGTGCTACTGGTGTTATATTTATGAAGTGGTTTCCTGTGCCAATGTGTTCAAGTGTACTTCCCACTTTCTCTTCTATGAGGTCCCATGTAGCTGGCTTTATGTTGATGTCTTTGATCCACTTGGACTTGAGTTTTGTACATGGCGATAGATATGGATCTATTTTCTTTCCTCTACATGTTGATATCCAGTTATGCCAGCACTGTTGTAATGGGAGCGGCGGGGCTGCGTCCCCGGCACCCAGCCGGCCACATGGCTAGCTTTACCCGAAATAATTACACAGAAACTGTATTTTTTTAAATACTGCCTGACCCATTAGTTTCAGTTTCTTACTGGCTAGCTCTTACATATCGATCTAACCCATTTCTATTAATCTGTGTAGCCCACGAGCTGGCTTACCAGGAATGATCTTAACCTGCGTCTGTCTGGAGTGGGAGAATCATGGCGACTCCTTGACTCAGCTTTTTTCTCCCGGCCTTCTGTTCTGTTTACTCCTCCCACCTATGTTTTAACCTATGAGGGCCAAGCAAATTCTTTATTGCTTAACCAATGAAATCAACAGTTTGATATATGACACTCCCACATCACAGCACCATTTGTTAAATATGCTTTCATTTTTTTCCCTTTGATATTTTTTTGATTCTTTGTCAAACATCAGGTGTTTGAAGTTGTGTGGATTAACATCAAGGTCTTCGATTCGAATCCATTGGTCCTCCTGTCTGTTTTTATGCCAATACCAGGTTGTTTTCAGTATTGCCACTCTGTAGTAGAGTTTGAAGTCAGGGATTGTAATGTGTTGAAATAAGAGCGGCAGGCTGCGTCCCCGCACCCGGCCGCCCACACGGCTAGCTTTACCCGAAATAATTACACGGAACTGTATTCTTTTAAACACCACTTGGCCCATTTCTATCTAGCCTCTTCTAGGCTAGCTCTAGCACCTGGACTAGCCCATTTCTAATAATCTGCTGTAGCCCACGAGCTGGCTTACCAGGAATGATCTTAACCTGCATCTGCCTGGAGTGGGAAAATCATGGCAACTCCTTGACTTAGCTTCTTTCTCCCAGCATTCTGTTCTGTTTACTCCTCCCACCTATGTTTTAACCTATCAGGGCCAAAGCAGTTTCTTTATTGCTTAACCAATGAAATCAACAGATTGATATATGACACTCCCACATCAGTGATGTCTCCAGAAGTTCTTTTATTGTACAGGATTGTTTTGGCTATCCTGGGTTTTTTGCTTTTCCATGTGAAGCTGAGTACCGTTCTGTTAAGGTCTGTAAAGAATTTTTCTGGAATTTTGCTGGGCATTGCATTGAATCTGTAGATTTCTTATGGTAAGATTGCCAGTTTTACTATGCTCATTCTACCTACCCAAGAGTATGGGAAATCTTTCCATTTTCTGGTGTCTTCTTCAATTTCTTTCTTCAAAGATTCAAAGTTCTTGTCATACAAGTCTTCCACTTGTTTGGTTAGAGTTACTCAGAGATATTTTAGCTATTTGTAGCTATTTTTAAGGGTGTTGGTTCTTTGATTTTTTTTTTCTCGACCCATTTATCATCTGTGCACCGGAGGGCTACTGATTTTTTTTTTAGTTAATCTTGTATCTTGCTCCATTACTAAAAGTGTTTATTAGTTGTAGAAGTTCCCTGGTAGAATTTTTGGGGTCACTTTGTAAACTATCATATCATCAGCAAATAGTGAAATTTTGACAGTTTCTTTTTTAACCAATGGCATTCACAGCATACAGAGAGGAATCCCACATCAACAACTTATGCTTTCAAACATGAAAAACTCTTTGGTTTTTGACACAGGTTTTCCCTGTATAACACTGGTTGTTCTAGAACTCAGTATGCAGATCTGGCTGGCCTCAAGCTGAGAGATCCTACTGCCTCTGCCACTCCCATGCTGGGTTTAGAAGCATGTGCTACCACTACTTTAGGGATAAGTCCCACCCCTTAGGGGGCGTGTTCGCCTCGGGCTAAGGTTTGCCTATAAATTTGGTGCACGGTGGTTCTGTAAGTCTATTTCTCCATTAAAGCTGTATATATTTTTTTTAAAAAAAAAGAGGGAATGATGGGATAATAGATTTATAATTGTGAGTTACTGTTTTTAGACAAATATATTGATATTGATTCTTGTATATTGATACAAAGTTAAATTATATTGACTATTGTATGCATGCATGTTTCTCATATATTGTATTGATATATATATATATATATATATATATATATATATATATATATATATATTTACCATATTGCAGTGTACATTTCTACCTCTGATTAAGATACTTAAATAATGTTTGTGTATTGGTATATATTTACAATATTGCAATGTATATTTGTACAGTGTTTATATTTGGACGTCATTATCCTCATTTGTTACACAGTTGTTTATTGTCTTAGTCTTTAAGTTAGATAGATATTGAGAATTATGTAGATTAACAGTCATCTAAGTTTGTCATTTATAATTAGACTAATCAGGTTCTTTAGATATATAGAGATTATACTCAGTATAGATAGATAATCTTCAACCTCTTCAAAGAGCTGTAGAAAATGGCCTTTAATATAACTCAGAGTTTCATGATAGTGAGACACAATTGCTCCTGGCAACACCGTTCTATTCCCAAGAGAACGTTGAGCAGCAAAGACACTCCACTGGGAGCTTGTCTTCTTGGCAGAACTGGACTTTGGGTTAAGAAAAGCCCATACTTCAACTTCTGACAATGAAACAGGATTGTCTTATCCTGCCAAGACAGGATAGGATAGTTCTCAGAAAGTTCCTTGCCTTTAATAATGGTATGTCAGTTATGTTAGGCCTTAGCCAAAGTTGGTTAACTCAACATTGCAAACAAGACTTTGGGTGATTGCCCAGGTAGTCAGTTGTCCCTGTCAATTGTTGCACATTTTGGATATATCTCGTTTGTTAAGTAATATTTATTCCCTTCTCAGATCTTCGACGGAGTTGAAGATTATATAATTATAGTTACTCTCTACATTATTTAGACTCCTTAAGATAGAATGTTTAGCAAAACTTTTGATTCTCAATATTGTTTTTATATTTATTATTTGTTATTTTTGTATATAGTTGTATTTGGTTTAGTTCTGTCTTATTTAGACAAAAAGAGGAGATGTAGAGATAAGTCCCGCCCCTTAGGGGGCATGTTCGCCTCGGGCTAATATTTGCCTATAAATTTTGCTAGCGTGCTCCCAGACACTGCTTCTGCTTTCCTGGTCTCCACGGAAATGGTGGTCCTGTAAGTCTATTTCTCCATTAAAGCTGTATATATTTTTACAATCTGTCTGCATCCATTTATGCCGATGGGCAGTAATTTCATTTGTATCACTGGAACCTGCATAACTTATATTCTTCCCCAGATCTCTGCAAAGCAACAGAATAAAGCAAAGTGACAGGATTAAATGCTCAGACATATGTATAAGGAGACCAATAGTGCTGCTGAAAGACTACAAGAGATGGAGGACTGAAGACGAGAGTCAGTGTTCAGTAATCCATGATTCAGAGGGAGAAAGTATGGCCATAGCTACACAAATAGCAGTGTAGGTACAGAGAAGACTGGAAGAGTTGGTAAGGGCTTAACTTGACAGTGCTTCGTTAGATGTGTGATTAGAGGAGGAAATAGATAGCAGGAAAGAGTCCTAGATTTGTGGTTCAGGCATCAGTGGTCATGGTAGATGGAGTCAATGTTACAGAGAAACTTAGAGAAAATGCAGAGTTGGGAGGAATATGCACAGTTCAAGTTGAGACTTGTTAAGTTCAAGTGCTTATTACAAAGCCAGCTGTATAATTTGATGGACGGATGAATGGATGGATAGATAGAGAGATGGATGGACGGACAGACATACATACAGACAGATAGATACATACATAAATGCATGTGTACAAAGATTAAAAAGAGATAAGATGATAGGGTTAGATAAATAGATTAAATACAGATGGATGGATATAAAGTAAATGATAGATATAATGCAGGGACAGACAGATGGTAGACAGAGGGCTAGATGACATAAAGCTATTAGATATGTAGATAAACTAATAGATAGGCATTAATACATTGCTAGAAAGATAGGTAGATAACTGGAAAGATGTATATTAGAGAAAGATTACATAGACATCATGAATGGACTAGATGAAGATAGACAAATATATTATCGGCAGAATAGGTAGCTAAGTAGACAATAGACATATAGATAATTAGACAAGATGGGATGTCATAAAATGGATGGATTATATCAGTATTAAATTGGAACTTATGAAAGACCAGAGGAAATTTTTGGTGTCAAGAGGGTAGCAAAACTCATTAGAGATGGCTGTAAGCCACCATGTGGTTGCTGGGAATTTAACTGAGGATCTCTGAAAGAGCAGGAAGTATTCTTTATTGCTGAACAATCTCTCTAGACCTCCCTTCTAAATATTCCAAAAATATGTTACCAGGTTTCACTATTTTACTGTCCTACCATTTATTTATTCCCCTAAAATCATGTTTTAAGAGAGATAAATTAAATTAGATCTTTTGTCTCCCTTAAGCAAAGCAAAATTAAAAACAAACATTGAGAATATGAAGAGATGTGGCTTACAAGAAGAAATAACCAGTTAGCATATTTGAGATAATATGTAGCTTCTTTTCCCTACCACTTAATGGTATTTAAAATGCATTGGCCACTTATTTTTAAAAATTAGACCATTCGTGTGAATACTATTGTTTTAATATTTTATTGAAATAGCCCCAACTGAAAGGAAAGTCCAAGAATGGCCCATTACTCCTAATTAAATACATCAAAATTAGTCCAGATAGTCTATGCAGCATTTAATACTATAGATATGAAAATGCTCTTTAGAGAAAGAAATAGTAAAGATATATTCAAAATATGAGTAACCACAATCTTGGTAGTTTTGAAAAATCATTTTAGACAATTCATAATTCATCTTTTTGTATATAAAACCTGTCCTTAAAATTCGGTGGACTTTATATACTGCATGATTCCATAAATATTACATCCCTAGAGAAGGTAGTGGTTTGGGGGCAGAAAGGAGTGGTTATTGTGATTAGGTGGGGAGTATGATTTGGGGGTTGAGGGACTATTTAGTGGAAAGAGAAATGTAATTCTTGCTTATAATGAATACTGCTTATATAATTATATGATTATGTTCATTTGATAGAGCTCCTAGGACTGGACACCATAAAGAGGGAATTGCCCTCATATAAACTATACATTAAATAAAATCTATATATAATTTCTTATTTATTTTATCTTATCTTTTTGATTAGTACCAACTAGTTAAAAATGCCCAAGAAAATGTTCCCATGTGGTCATATCATTTAATTGCATGAAAATACGTACGAGCAGAATCTAAATATTTGTCAGAGCAGGATAGTTATGTCAGAGTAAGGGTCTTTTCTAGAGGCTGTAGACTCTGATCATGCTGTGCCTATGAAATTCATTATTTTCCAGGTAGTGGGTCAGGCCACATTTCCCCTTAGCTTAAGATTGTGGCCAAATAGTTCCTATCTCTGACTCTTTTTTATCTCCTCATATTTCTTAGCTTCTTTCTGATCTCCATAGAGTGTTTTCCCTGTATACTGTTGAGAAAGGCCAAGAGCTGCTCCCCAGCATTTTCAAGTCTTCCATTTTTCCCCTGTACCTAAGCACAGAAGATCTCTTCCTCTCCCTTTCCCCTCTCTCTCCGTCCCTCCCTCCTCTCCTCTCCTTGTCACCCAGCCATTTAAGAGTCCCTCCCTCAAAGCTCTCACTCAGATAGGCAGGAACTTGGTGAACTTCAATAAATCTGCCCTCCACTTTCTACTAATCTCTCAGAGAACCATTTACCTCCTACACTTTTAACTCCAAACCAATCTCTGTCTGCCTTTGAAGAACACAAGGGAATTTTGTTTAATGTCTGTGATTCTGACACCTTAAGGAACTAGTTGCTAATTAATTAGTGGTTGATGTCCCCATCAACCTCTTGGAGGGAAAGTACTTCATGTTGTCTACTATTTTGTCACATCTTTATTCTGTGCTGGCGTGAGTGACTGACACTGAGATGAATAAGAAACATCAAGAGCTTTCAGCATAGAAAAGTAATACATCAATTATAGTGAGGTAGAATATATGATTAAAGTGATCATATAAATTATTCTGCAAACAGGAACATTTTCAGAGGGAAGGGGTCATTGCTAACAGTAAACATAAATGAGGACAGTCTCCAGACACTGGGGTACTGGTCTTCTTTCTAGGAAGCAGGTGTTTTTTCACTCCACTGCTCCATGAAGCACAGAGAGGTGAGTGTGTTTCTTCACCTAGGACAAGGAGATAGCATAGAGAGCAGGTGGTTCATAAGGACCTGAAATGGAACAAAGCAGAAGATTGGGGAAAATACCACCTAAACAGGAGGACTACATTGATAAGAAGGTGTTTATTCCATGGCAAAGTTCATATACAATCCCCCAAACAAGATAGCTTTACCTGAGCTATTCATAGTTGGTGAGCCATCCCTCTCCATCCGAGAAGAGCAGCATTAAGCAACCTTGATGTTCTCCGAGAAGATTTAGTATCCTGGGTCAAGAGTCTCGGAGAGCAGAGAAGATTCTCATTTTATCCTTTCTCAGCACAGACTTCCATGTCCCCTTGATTTCTGCTAGAAGAAGAAAAGGGAGAATCTACTTTTCTCATAGACCAACACCCTGTGAGAAAATTTATGAGTAAAAACAATCAAGGCAAGATGAGATGATCTAAGACCTTAGTTTGCCATAGGATTCACAGAAACCCATAAAAACCATAGCCTTTCTGTCACCTCTACAGGAAGGTACTGCCACAGCCTGTACATCTTCACTGAGTCAAAGAAATTGAGTTCCCCGTGTATAATTTTATAGCATTACTTAAATAAGGTATTTGTGTTGATTGCAAAGAAGTATGCTGCTAATTGTTCACATTATTTACTATAAAGAAGTTGAATGTAAATTTTATCTACTCCCTTGTTTATTTAGCATATGGAAGCATCAAAAGAAGAGAAATCTGGGTCAGATCTTGGTGTACCACGTATCCACCCTTATGATAGCAGAGCATTTGTGTGACTCTTGAATCATGGCTTCATTTTCTATAAACCAGGGTCAAGAATATTACAGTTGTAGCTTTCATCACTCTTTTGGGTAATATTTACTTGGCTCTCTTGACAAGGGTTGAGTTGAAAGAGTAATATTTGAAAAATTATTTATGAGTCTGTCTTCCACAAATTTCTTTCATTCTGGACCTCGTTTATATCATAAGATATCAGCCACAATGATAAAAATAATGTATTAAGGAGTATAGTGACACATACATACACTTCAGAAAATCTAGCTAATACAGTAACCACTATTTTAATATTAGTTGACTTCTTTCTTAGTATTATTTGAGTATCGTAAAGGTGACAAAATAATAGTGAAAGGAAAAATAAAAAATAAACCTTTCTTTTGGGGTGATTAACTGACTTTTTTGTAATTTAATTGTTAGGAAAACAAATTCCATCACAGTGTCATTTTAAAGGAATTACTAACAAGAGGACTCTCAAATTGCATCAGTTAAATTGTGTTATGATTATGAGATTATTAATTCCATATTCCCAATTAGATTTTATGAATTATTAAAGTTTGGGGCACTTTAAGAAACTTTTTGTCAGCTTTACAACTGTAGTAAGGGAAAGAGGATCCATGATTCTCAAGATTCAGGATTTTGGAATCCTCTTCCAGCCAGGCTGTTGCAAGAACTGGGTCAGTAGCTAAAATTTGAGTTCAACCTAAATTACTTGCTTAGTCACAGTTTCTACATATATATCATAGGTCTACAGAGTATCTAAATAAACCCCCAGATTCCCTTATGTGCTTGTTTGCATCTCAGTCCCTGCTCTGTCTCCCTCTTACACACATTGTTCACAATGATCTTTACAGCTGTATGAAAGTACACTTTGGTTTGCCTCTACTAACATGTTTAACTTTGGGAAGGGAGTTGCTGGATCTTAAAGTCATCTTGATTGTCTAGCACAGTCAATATCTACTGCAAGTAGATATATGATACCCTTGTGTATAGTTTTCATTTCTGTCAGGAGAAGCAAGTAAATGAACATGTATGCTACCAAGTGTGAATTGATGTAAAAGGGCAGCTTATAGGAACCAGTTTTCTCCTTCCACTGTGTATTCCAGGTATCAAACTCAACTGCATCAGATAAGACAGCAAATTCCTATACCTGCTGAACCATTTCATCACTCCCTATGTGGAGGAGAAAGAAATGATTTCCTCTTGCATCCTTCATTTATTCTCTTGACAATTTCACTGATTACAGTTGATCTTCTTGACTTTAGAAGGTTCACCTTGTTACTCAGGTGGGCTTTATTGCTATGCTCAAGGGAATCTTTGCTATAATGCAACAGAAGGTCTGGCTCTTCTTTCCCATGTGCATGTCAGTTACACAATTGGGGACAATATAATACAGTAATATTTGCAAAGATGATCCTCCATACATTACAATATGTACTCCTTTAAGATTTTAATTAATACCCACTGTTACCATTAACTGTCACTGTTCAACAAGTCATGCACAAATACAATGATATAAAGCAGAAATCATGTAGTCATTTCACCCAGTTTTGTGAATCAGAAACACAGGAAAGATCCAGTTGTGTGCATTCAGTATGCCCTTTGTTGGCTGGAGTATCAGAAGCTGGAAGATGTCTTATATAGTACCAAAGCTTTTCCTTGTGTACTTTGCATATCTAGTATAGGTCTTAACACCTGCAATGAACGCTTCCTTAGAGAAGCTAATGGCATTAAAAGAAGTCATCTCTGAAGCTAACAAGTTTGCCAAATCACCTGTGTTCCATGTTAAGTTCTTGTCCCTGTGATAAATAGCAGAGATAACCAGTTTATGAGAAAGAACAGTCTGTTTTGACTCACAGTTTAAAAAGTTTTAGTCCAACATCAATTGACTTAATCATTTTAGGCTTGTGATGAGGCCAGACAGCATGGTAGGAACACATTGGAAGTGAAAGCAGTCCCCCTGCAGCAAGTAGATAGAGGGCAGAGTTCACAGTTCCCTGAAAGCATGCCATCAACAAACGGCACCCTCCCCTGCACTAAGACCCACATCCTAAAGGTTCCTCCTGCCCCACATCATCATGCTGGGAACCAAGCCTTTAAAGCTTGGACTTTAGGGAGACCAGTCTGTAGTACCTCCCAGGATATAGGTGTCAAATTATCTATAGTTCTTTTGTTACTAAATTCAGAGGGAAGAAAGATATTCTTTCTTTGTGTCCTTTGTGTGTTATTTTCTTGGCTTGTTATTAGATGGGTTTTTGGCTTTATTGATGTATATTTAACAAAATTATATATATATAAAATATATATATATAAAATATATAAGGTAAAATGTTGATGCATATGTACATTTGGAAATGAAAGTTGCAGTTTAATTAATTACTGTGTCTATTATCTTACCCAGTTATAATGTTTTATGTATGTAGTAAATATAATTTCATATCAGACTTCAAATGTCCAAATAGTATTCACCAGAATACCCATGCCATTCATTTGAACTTTCATCTTATTCATTCTGTATGACTGTATCATTATATTCAACATCCATTTGCCATATTCTCTATCTAACCTCTGATGATACCTGTCCTAGTCTCTGCTTTTGTCTTACTGGGGAAAAACACACATATCTGTGATAGTATTAATATTTAGCTTCCTTGTCTGTATCATTTCACTTAGGAAATTATCTTTTAATTTATTTATATTACTATAAATGACAGTGTTTTTCTTCTTTTATGTGGCTGAATGTTATTTCTTATTTAAATTTATTTATTTTTTATACAATCTTTTCTCATTTTAAATATGAATCTCAGTTCCCTCTCTCTTCCCTCAACCAATTCTCCCCAACTTTCCCCAACCCCAACCCCATCCATTCCTTCAAGAGGTTAAGGCTTCCCATGGGGAATCAACAAAGTCTGGCACTTCACTCTGAGGCAGGACCAGGGTCCTCCCCCATATATCTAGACTGAGCAAGGTAACCCTCTAAAGAGAATAGACTTCAAAAAAACCAGTTCAATCACTAGGGTTAAATCCTGGTCCAACTGCCAGTGGCCCACTACCAGTGTCCCAGTCACACAACTGTCACCAACATGCAGAGGGCCTAGTTTGGGCATATCCAGGTTCCCCCGCTGTCAGTCTGGTGTCAGTGAGCTCCTATTAACTCAGGTCAGGTGTTTTTGTGGGTATCCTCAACATGGTATTGACCCCTTTGTGCATATTACCATTTCTCCTCTCTTGAACTGGACTCTGGGATCTCAGCCCAGTGTTAGCTGTGGACCTTTGCATCTATTTCTATTGGTTGTTGGGTGAAGTTTCTATGATGAAAATTAAGATACTCTGATTACAGGGGAAGGCCTATTCAATTACCCTCTCTATTGCTTAGTAGGGTCTTAGCTGGGATCACCCTTATGGATTCTTGGGAATTTCCCTAGTGCCAGATTTCTTGCTAGCCCCATAATGGCTTCCCTCAATTAAAATATATACCTATTTCCTCTCCCTCTCTGTCCTTCTACCATCTCGGCCATCCATTTTCTCCTCTTTCCTCACCTTCTCTCCTCCCCTTCCTTTTTGCCCTCCCCCCACACACACACACTCCCAAATTTCTCAGGAGTTTTTGTCTATTTCCCTTCCCCGGGATATACATTTATGTCTCAATTAGGGTTCTCCATGTTACCTAACTTCTCTGTGGTTGTGGATTGTTTTATGTCTAATGTCCACATGTGAGTGAGTTCATATCTTTCTGGGTTTGGATTACCTCAGCCAGAATGTTTTTTATTTGTTTGCTTGTTTCTGGTTACATCCATTTGTCTGAAAATCTGAAGATGTCATTGTTTTTTACTGCTGAGTACTACTCCATTGTTTAAATTTGCCACATTTTCTTTACTCATTCATCAGTTGAGGGGGATCTAGGTTGTTTCCAGGTTGTGGCTATTATGGATAATGCTGTTATGAGCATACGTGAGTAAATTTCCTTGTGGTATGACTGTGAATTATTTGGGTATATGCCTGAGTAGTGTTCCTGGGTCTTAAGGAAGTAGGATTCCCAATTTCTGAGAAACTGCCATACTGATTTTCAAAGTGGCTGTACATGTTTCCATTCCCACCAGCAATAGAGGAGTGTTTTCCTTACTCACTGATGTCTCCAGCATAGGCTATCATTGGCGTTTTTGATCTTAGCCATTCTGATTGGTGAATGATGGTATCTCAGACTCGGTTTGATTTGCATTTCTGTAATTACTAAGGTGTTGAGCAATTCCTTAAGTGTCTTTTGGCCAGTTGAGATTCTTCTATTGAGAATTCTCTGTTTAGATCTATATCCCATTTGTTAATTTTATTATTTAGTATTTTGATGTTTAGTTTCTTGAGATCTTTATATATTTTGGAGATCCATTCTCTGTCCAATGTGGGGTTGGTGAAGATCTTTTCCCATTTTGTAGGCTATCATTTTGTCTTATTTACTGTGTCTTTTGCCTTACAGAAGCTTCTCAGTTTCAGGAAATCTCTTTTATTTATTGCTGATCTCAGTGTCAGTGCTACTGGTATTATGAGGTAGAAGTGGTACCCTGTGCCAATATGTTCAAAGCTACTTTCCACTTTCTGCTTTCCACTTTCTGTTCTATGAGGTTCAATGTGGCTGGATTTTTTTTTTTTTTGTGGTTTTCGAAACAGGGTTTCTCTAGCTTTGGTGCCTTTCCCGGAACTAGCTCTTGTAGACCAGGCTGGCCTCGAACTCCCAGAGATCCACCTGCCTCTGCCTCCCAAGTGCTGGGATTAAAGGCGTGCACCACCACCGCCCGGCTTGTGGCTGGATTTATATTGAGGTCTTGGATCCATTTAACTTGAGTTTTGTGCATGGGGATAGATTTTGATCTATTTGTATTTTTCTATATATTGACATTCAGTTATACCTGCACCATTTGTTGAAGATGCTTTCTTTTTTTCCATTGTATAATTTTATCTTTTTGTCAAAAATCAGATATTCATAGGTGTGTGGATTATTATTGGGTCTTCCATTTGATTCTGTTGGTCCACCTGTCTGTTTTTATACTAATACCAAACTGTATTCATTAATGTAGTTCTATAATAGAGCTTGATATCAGGATGGTGATGCCTCCATAAGTTCCTTTATTGTATAGGATTGTTTTGACTTTCCTGGTTTGTTTTGTTTTTCCATATAAAGTTAAGATCTTTTGAGGTCTGAGAAGAATTGTTTTGGAGTTTTGATGTGTTGCATTGAATCTGTGGGTCGCTTTTGGTAAGGTTGTCATTTATTATGTCGGTGCTAACTATCCAAAAGAATGGTAGATCTATGTTCATGAGGATGCCTATGTGTTTGTCTTTGGGTTCACCTTCTTACTTAGCTTCTCTAGGAACATGCATTATAAGCCCAATGTCCTTTATTTATGGCTAGAAACCAAATATGAGTGAGTACATCCCATGTTCCTCTTTTTGGGTCTGGCTTACCTCACTCAGGATAGTGTTTTCTATTTCCATCCATTTGTATGCAAAATTCAAGAAGTCCTTGTTTTTTACTGCTGAGTAATACTCTAATATGTATATATTCCATACTTTCTTCATCCATTCTTCCGTTGAAGGGCATCTAGGTTGTTTCCAGGTTCTGGCTATTACAAACAATGCTGCCATGAACATAGTTGAGCATATACTTTTGTTGTATGATAGGGCCTCTCTCGGTGAAAGGAGACAGAGACAGAGGAGCACGGGACAGAAATCTCAAGGTCCAAATCAGGAGCAGAAGGAGAGAGAGCACGAGCAAGGAACTCAGGACCGCGAGGGGTGCACCCACACACTGAGACAATGGGGATGTTCTATCGGGAACTCACCAAGGCCAGCTGGCCTGGGTCTGAAAAAGCATGGGACAAATCCGGAATAGCTGAACATAGAGGACAATGAGGAATACTGAGAACTCAAGAACAATCGCAGAGGGTTTTTGATCCTACTGCACGTACTGGCTTTGGGGGAGCCTAGGCAGTTTGGATGCTCACCTTAGGAGACCTGGATAGAGGTGGGCGGTCCTTGGGCTTCCCACAGGTCAGGGAACCCTTATTGCTCTTAGAGCAGATGAGGGAGGGTGACGTGATCGGGGGAGGGGGAGGGAAATGGGAGGCTGTTGCGGGGAGGAGGCAGAAATCCTTAATAAATAAATAAATTAAAAAAAAAATAAAAATAAAAAATAAAAAATAAAAAAAGAATGGTAGATCTAACATCTTCAATTTTTTTTCTTCAAAGATGTAAAGTTCTTGTCATATGTGTATTTCACTTCTTTGCTTTGTGTTACCCCAAGGTATTTTATGTTGTTTGTGCCTATTGTAAAAGTGATGTTTCCCTGATTTCTTTCTCAGCCCTTGCATAATTTATATATAGGAGGGGTGTTTATTTTTTTTTTGAGTTGATCTTGTATCTTGCCATATTACTGAAGGTGTTTATCAGCTGAAGGAGTTCCCTGGTAGAATTTTTGTGGTCACTTATGTATACTATCATATCATCTGCAAACAGAAAAAGTTTGACTTCTTCCTTTCCTGTTAATATCCCTTTGATCTTCTTTTGTTGACTTACTGCTCTAGCTAAACTTTGAGTACTATATTGAAGAGATAGAGAGAAAGTGTACAGCCTTATATTGTTACTGACTTTAGTGGAATTGCTTTGAGTTTTTCTCTGTTTAATTTTATGTTGGCTGTCAGTTTGCTGTAAATTGCTTTTAATATGCTTATATAAATTCTTTGTATCCCTGATCTCTCCAAGACCTTTATCATGAAGGGGTGTTGAGTTTTTTCAAAGGCTTTTTCAGGATCTAATGAGATAATCACATTTTCTTCTTTCAGTTTATTTATATGGTAGATTACATTGACAGATTTGCATATTCTGAATCATCTCTGCAACTCTGGGATGAAGCCACTTTTCATGGTGGATAATTTTTTTTTTTTGATGTGTTCTTGGATTCGGGTTACCAGGATTTTAGCATCAATGTTCAGGAGGACAATTGTCTGTCTGTAATTCCCTTTCTAAGTTGAGTATTTCTGTGGTTTGGGTATCAGGGTAGTTGTAGCCTCATAAAAAGACTTTGGCAATGTTCCCTCTGTTTCTATTGTGTGGAACAATTTAAGGATTATAGGTGGTGTCTCTTCTTTGAGGTTTTGGTGGAATTCTATGCTGAAACCAATTAGCCCTGGGTTTTTTGGTTTTTTGTTTGGGAAGCTTTTAATGACTTCTTCTATTTCCTTAGGGGTTATAGGTCTGTTTAAGTTATTCATCTTGTCTTAACCTAATTTTGATATGTGGTACATATCCAGAAAATTGTCCTTTTTTTTTTTTTTGGTTCTCAATTTTGGTTGTCAGCTTTTAAAGTATGACCTAATGATTCTCTGGATTTCACCAATGTCTGCTCTTATGTCCCTATTTTCACTTCTAAATTTGTTAATTGGGATACTCTCTGTCATTCAGTGAGTTTGTATAGGGTTTTGTCTATCTCGTTCATTTTCTTAAAGAACCAGCACTTCATTGATTCATTGTATTGTTTTTTTTCTATTTTATTGATTTCAGCCCGCAATTTGATTTTTTTCTATCATCTACTCCTCCTGGGTGAGTCTGCTTCCTTTTGTTCTAGAGCTTTCAGGTGTGCTGTTAAGTCTCTAGTAGGAGATTTCTCCACATTCTTTATGTTGGCACTTACTTTTGATGAGCGATTTCTTGGGTTCTTTGTATATTTTGTAGGTCAACCCTTTATCCAACATGGGGTGGTGAAGATCTTTTCTCATTGTTTAGGTGCTGTTTTGTCTTATTGACTGTGTTCTTTGCTTTACAAAAGCTTTTCAGTTTCATGAGGTCCCATTTATTAATTGTTGCTGTAGGTGTCTATATAACTAGGTTATATTTAGGAAGTGGTCTCCTGTGCCAATGCGTTCAAAGGCACTTCCCACTTTCTCTTCTGTGAGGTTCAGTGTGGTTGGCTTTATGTTGCGGTCTTTTGTCCATTTAGACTTGAGTTTTGTGCATGGTAATAGATATGGATCTATTTTCATTCTTCTACATGTTGATATTCAGTTATGCCAGCACCATGTGTTAAATATGCTTTCCTTTTCCATTTTATAATTTTTGTTTCTTTGTCAAAAAAACAAGGTGTTCATAGGTGTGTGGATTGATATCAGGTTCTTTGATTCGGTTCTATTGGTCCTCCTGTCTGTTTTTATGCCAATACCAGACTGTTTTCACTACTGTAGTTGTGTAGTACAATATGAAATCAGGGATTGTGATGCCTCCAGAAGTTCCTTTGTTGTAAATTGTCTTGGCTATCCTGAGTTTTTTGCTTTTTCATATGAAGTTGAGTATTGTTCTTTAAAGGTGAAGAAATTTGCTGGGATTATGATGAACATTGGATTGAATCTGTGGGTTGCTTTTGGTAAGATTGCCATTTTTACTATGTTAATTCAACCTACCCAAGAGCAAGGGAAATTTTTCTATTTTTTGGTGTCTTCTTTAATTTCTTTCTTAGACTTAAAGTGCTTTTCACCCAGTTCTTTCACTTTTTTGATTAGGGTTGCTCTAAGATATTTTATGGTATTTTTGGCTATTGTGAATGGTGATGTTTGTCTGATTTCTTTCTCAGACCTTTTATCATCTGTATAAAAGAGGGCTACTGATTTTTTTTAGTTAATCTAGTATCCTGTTACATTACTGAAGGTGTTTATGAATATAGAAGTTCCTTGGTAGAATTTTTGGTGTCATTCATGCAAACTATCAGGAAATAGTGAGAGTTTGACTTCTTTTCTGATTTTTGTCCCCTTGATCTCCTTTTGCTGTCTTGTTGCTCTAGCTAGAACATCAAGTACTATATTGAATACACATGGAGAGAGTGGACAACCTTGTCTTGATCCAGATTTCAGTGGGATTGCTTTTGAGTTTTACACCATTTAGTTTGATATTGGCTTTTGACTTTCTGTACATTGCCTTTATTATGTTTAGATATGTTCCTTGTATCCCTACTATCTCCAAGACCTTTATCATGAAGGGATGTTGTATTTTCTTGATAGCTACACATGCTTGTTTCTTAAGTCCATTTGATTCAAAAATCTTTAACAAAATCTTTAATCTGAGTTAATATATGTGTTTGATGTTCAGGTGTGTTTCTTGTATGCAGCAGAAGGATGAATCTTGGTCAGTGATGGTTATATTTTTTTTAATGTTAGAGCTTGTGTGTTTCCCTTCTTTGAGGTTTGCTGGTGTGAGATTATCTGTTGCCTGTGTTTTTGTTGGTGCAGCTAAATATCTTGGGTTGGAGTCTTCCTCCTAGTATTTTCTATAAGGCTGGATTTGTGGATATGTATTATTTAAACCTGATTTTTGTCATGGAATATCTTGTTTTATCCATCTATGGTGATTGAAAACTTTGCTGGGTATAGTGGTCTGTGCCTGCATCCATGTTCTCTTGGTGTCTGCAGCCAGGATCCACTGGCTTTCAGGCTATCCATTGAGAAGTTGGGGTGTAATTCTGATAGGTTTGCCTTTATGTGTTACTTGACCTTTTCCCTTTTCAGCTCTTAATATTCTTTCTTTTTTATATATGCTTAGTCATTTAATTTTTTTTTAGCCAATTTGGTGTTCTCTAAGCGTCTTCTACCCTCATAGGCATATGTTTGTTTAGGTTGGGAATGTTTTCTTTTATGATTTTTTTAAATATATTTTCTGTACCTTTGAGCTGGAGTTCTCCTTCTTCTATCCCTATTATTTTTAGGTTTGGTCTTTTCATGGTGTCCCAGATTTCCTGGAAGTTTTGTCTTAAGAATTTATTGGATTTACCATTTTCCTTTACTGATAAATCTATTTCCTCTATTGTCTTCAGATCCTGAAATCCTCTTTTGCATTTCTTATATTTAGTTGGTTATGCTTTCATCTTTAGTTCTTGTTTGTTTACTCACCTTTTCCATTTCCTGAATTCCCTCGGTTCATCTTTATTTTTTCTATTTCAATTTTCAAGTCTTGAACTGTTTGAACTATTGGCTTTACCTGTTTAATTGGTTTGTTTTTGTTTTTCTTGACTTGCTTGGCTTTCTTTTAAGAGATTTATTGATTTCTTCCATTTTTTTTTGTTTGTCTTCCATTTCTTTAAGGGACATTTTCATTTCCTCTTTAGGGGTCTCTATTATCTTCAGAAAATTATATTTAAGCTTGTTTTCTTCTGCTTCTTCTGAATTAGAATGTTCAGTTCTTCCTGTTGTAGGATCACTAGGTTCTGGTGTTACCATATTGCTCTTTAAGTTGTTGAATGTAGTCTTGCATTGGTGTCTGCTCATCTTTTTCTCCAGTTGGTGCAGGCAGTGTCTTTGCTTCTTGGTGCAATCCTTGCAGACACTGTCTGTCTCTCAGGTATCCTCTCTTGAACTGAATGTTGCAGTTGCTGTCTGTGGCTCAGGGAGCTGCTTTTGGTCCACTTTGTGCAGTTACTCTCTGTGTTTCAGGAAGCCACTGAGGTCTCCAGGGATGGGAAGGTTTAGGGGCAGAGTGGAACTTGTAGATTACAGGATCCAATGAGGGAATGGAAGGAATGTTGGAGAAGCTTTCCTGAAGGAAGCATTCCAAATGGTTGGCTGACTACTGTTGCTAAGGAGGGTGGGCGAAGGGCCTGGGGTTTTGGGGCCTAGGGCCTAGAGTCTGGGTTGTCCAGTTGAGAGGCTGGTCATTCACCTCTGTATCAGCTCTGTGCAGTACCAGTCTGTGTCTCAAAGAAGCTGATGAGTTCATGGAGAATGGGTGGGTTTGGGGCAGTATGGGTATTGTGGATTACAGGGTCGAATGTGTGGGTGTTGGGGCATCCTGCCTGAAGGAAGCTCATCTGCTAGCAGGCTAGTGCAGTTAAATCAGCTGGGGGAGGGGCCGTGAGTCTTATCCTAGGGCCTATGGCTTGGCTCACTTGTTGCTGAATGCTATTTCTAATGTACTGACCACACTCCCTTTTTTAAAAAATTAATTTATTTTGCATACCAACTACAGTTTCTAAAAGGTATATATAAACCTATTTCAGGTGTGTGTGTGTGTGTGTGTGTGTGTGTGTGTGTGTGTTTGGGGGTGTGTGTGTGTGTGTTTATATTATGTGTGTGCAGGAGCCTACAGAGGTCAGAGAGGGAATCAGATCCCTTGGAACTGGAAATATGGGAGGTTTTGCGATACTATGTGGCCTCTGGAAACTGAAGCCTGGTACTTTGAAAAATTGGTAAGGTCTTTTAACTGAGGAAACATTTAACTACTGAGCTGTCCTTCCAGCACTGACCACATGCTCTCTGTCCATTCACTTACTGATGAATCTCTAAATGGGGGAGGAAAATGTTTCCAGAGTAACCTGCAGGTGGAAACCTGTACTGCACCCACATTGTGAAATGCTTTCTGCAATACCTGTCATATGCCATGGTATGTTGTGGGCTTGAGGATCTAGGTCCAAGGAGAAAGGCATGTCTCTTCACCAGGAAAAGGTGAAAGGAAGTTAAAGAAAAAAAGTTCTGGAATACAAAAAGAGTATCTTTGAGGAGAAAGACTCAGCTAGGACAGAAGCTGTGAGATGGAAATAAGGTTACATTGTGGAGAATCGGGGGAAGAAGAATTGTAAAGAATGTTTAATGGTGGGTGGGAGGAAGGAAGCAGTGATCTGATTAGGATACAACCTTGGGTCATCAGAATAAGAGTTGCAGAAGTTTAGTGTAGGTCTAAATAGCAGGAGTGGAGAATAGGATATTGTGTAATATTCAAGTGCAGCTTGATGGATGTTCAACCCTGATGTAAATTGTAATACACACTGATTATATTTTCTGGTTAGTTATGCATGAACTATATGAATATGGATATGGCTATTAGATTGCAATTTTTAAAGCACAGGCTCTAATTCTTACTCACATTTGTATTTTTCAAAACATGTAGTGCATTGTAAGCACTCAACAAATATTTGTTGAAGTTAATTTTATTCTTTCTTGGATAGCTTCCCATATCTTAAAAGAAGCTATAATTCTTCAGTTAATTGATGGCAACTATTTCTTGGGAATTTAGAAAACTGATTTTTATGGGTCTTTATTTATGATCGCCTATTTAAAATATAAACACTGTTAGATTTAGTGTATTTTCCTCTCTCTGAACCTTTTTGAAGAAGGAGCGTAAGTGGATGGATCAAATGGACAGGTTCATGTAGTCAGCTGTTCAGTCCAACAGATGGGTGAGCGGATGCCATTCTTGCCACACATTCATGAATGGAAACAAGCATTTAGAATGGTAATAGTTTTATCTCCCATATTTTGATATATAAAGTTATTCATAATTTACAGTGTTTCTTTTCTCCTGAGTTAGTCCAGCAAGACACATTTCTCAGTGCTTAGCATGCTCAATCTTAAAAACACTACCCACAAAACTTCCTTCCTGCTCCATGACCTGTTTCCTGCTGTATTAGCTGACTTGCATATTTCTGTTCTATCCTCATCTACCATTAATGGGTAAAGCCAATTCTGCAGGAAATAGAATCTGAAAATACTTTGTAAAATGACCCCTAGTCTAGAATCCTCTCCTTAAAATGGATATTTTGAAAAGGGATTTTTTTTCTAACTCTGTGTATGAGGATATGCGCATGCATTCACAAGTGCCATGGCACACCTGTTGAGGTCAGAGGACACTTTGACGGAGTCAGCTATGGTTCACGAGCACTAGAAATGAAACTCCGCTGTCAAGCTGTCAGGCTTGGAGGCAAGTGCTGTGACCTGCTGAGCCTTCTCATCATTTTCTTTCTAACTTTGCAGTTGAAAACTTTAAACAAAGAAATAACTTTAAGAATAGTGTAAGTTTTAGGCACTTTATTTTCCATAGTAATTATTAATTTACTTAATTGATAAAATTACAGTAATTTGAAATTTATATAGGAGAATTTTTCCAGCTTAAATAATTACAGAACCTTATAACTCATTATATTTATTCTTTCTCTATCACTGCAGCTGGTTTTAATAACTTTGTATTTTATAATTTAATCGGCCGATGTCTCTCAAAACACATTTGAAATACAATGTAAAACATACCCAGAGGAGCTGGTAAGACTGCATTACTCATGCAAGCCTGACAACTTGAGTTCAGAACCCCAAATCAGGAGACCAAATTGGGGATCTCTATCACGACCCTGCCCCTGAAGCTCTGGAAATCTGTAGAAGAGAGAGAGAGGAAGAGTTGTAGGAGCCAGAGAAGTTTAGGACATCAGAAGAACATAGTCCACAGAATCTACTAAGCAGAGCTCATAGGGGCTCACAGGGAATGAGGTAGCATTTACTGAGCCTCCATGGGTCTGCACTAGATCTTCGCAAATGTTATGGTTGCTAGTTGGTATTTATGGAACTCTCAACAGTGGGGGTGTCTTTGACTATTCTCCCTGTTCTTCAGATCATTTTCCTTCTACACCGTGGCCTCATCCAATCTTAATATGAATGTTTGGTTGTTTGTGACTAGTCTTATTGCATCTTGTAATGCCATGTTCCGTTGATATCCTTAGGAGGAGTGCTATTTTATGAAGGGAAATGGAGGAGCACTGGAGCTGGGACAGAGGGAAAGTGAGAGCTGATGCAATTTGGGAGCAGTGGATGGAGGGGACACAGAGATAGGGATGTATTGTATGAAAGCTGAATAAATAAGAGGAAAAAAAGAGAAAAAAAGGAAATCTCACCACCCTGTTCAAAACCAATCCTTCAACTCCCCCTCCCTCTTCCCTTCTCCCTCCCTCTTCCTCTCCTTCTAGGCCCTATCCTTTCACACTTTCTCTTTCTTTTTATGTCTCTCATTGTCTTTTTCCATCTTCTTTCTCACTTTCTATATTTTTGTCTAGATACCAAGTTTGGTCTACATGCCATGCTCAGGTGATATCTCTGGGAGGTCTGGTCTTTTTCGAAGGGAAACAAAGGAGGAATGTATCTGGGAGAGGAGAGTAGGAAGAACTGCGGGGAGAGGAGGGAGGGGAAACTGGGGTTATAAGGTATTGAATGAGAAAATTAAGAAAAAATCAGATTCAATAGAATTTTGTATTCCCAATGCCCATATGGGAAGGTACAACATGGAGACAAGAGAATCTGGGAGAGTGCACAGGCTAGCCAGCCTGATGTACACAGCTGTGAACAATAAGAGAGGCCTTGTTTCAAACAACGTGGAGGTGGAAGGTGAGGATAGATAACCACGTTGTCCTCTAACCACTATCTATGTCATGACATGCAAGTATATCCCCACCATGTACTCTTTGTCCCCCCCATCTCTCTCTCTCTCACACACACAAACAAACTGTACACAGATTGAAGACAAAGTAGAATGTTTGAGGGAATAAAATTATGTCATATTTCTAGTTGCCTAAAATATAAGTTTTGTTTGAACCAAATTATTGCTTGTAATAATTTAATATTTGTAATACAGAGCATGGTCTACTGTGAAAGTTTTTCTGTATTGCTTTATTTTTGTTTTAAACACCCAGAGGATGAATGTCTGCAGTCCATTTACAGAACCCAAGGTCCACGCTTTCATTCCTTATTGCAGGTACAGAATTTTAACACAGAGCTTTGTGCCAACAAATGAAAGAGAAAAGAAAAAAAAAACATGGCTAAGAAACAACCACAGTGTCCACATGAGATGTAGTAACTTCATAAGGTGATGTAGAAATTTAGCTACCAAGAAATACATATGCATATGTTGAAAGCCAGGAGATGTTTGTGGAGAGAACATTGTGATGATATAGTGCCTACACTCAACATGTGTAAATACAATCCCCTTCAAAGCTCTTTTCCCCCACCACATACAGAGAAAAAATTGAATATTAAATGGCTCAACTGCTTTATGGAATAAATGGGATACACACACCAAACCTCATTAAGCTAAACTTCCATGAGTATGTTTTACTTATATATTTTTAATAATCATCTAATAAAAGCTATTTTAAATGTAACTCAGAGTCAGGACTCCAGATATATGTAGAGATCCTAAACTGAAAATAAAGAAGCAAATACTTAACAATTTTAAGTTTCTTTCTTATAAAAACAAATGTACTCCTGAACATTGAGATTGTATCTATTGAGATTATTCCTCGAAAATAAGTAAGAGACATTTTCCCCCTGCGGACAAATGTCTTAATCAAAACTGATGTACTTGAGTGGCACAATATTAACTTTATTTTATGCAAGAAAAATGTCAAGGTAGAAATCCTGAAATATATAAAATTATGATAAAGAAAAGATTCATTTCTCAAGTCTATCACTAAAGCATATGACATAAAGACGGTTGATCTGTTGATTGTATAAGTAAATCATAGAATTGGTTCTTAATTTCCTAATTTGATATCCATGGAGTCTTAGAAGACTTGAACTATTTTTGTATCAAAACTGTTGCTGTATGTACACATATATCTGTTATATACAGAGGGACCTCAAGATATTTTAAGTGTTAAAGACTTTTCTGCCCTAAAAGTGTTAGAAACATTGAATAAAATTGTACATGAACAAACACTTAAAGATTGATGAGTATCTATAAAAGATGATGACCTTGAAGCTGCAATGGTGTGGTAAAATGTTTCTATCTGGCAAGAATTCAATAGCAGGGTAGGTGATAGATCACTTTTGATGTTTCATTAAGCTTTATCCTTACGTATGAAAATTGTATGTGAACTCCTGGTATTTGTTGAAGAAAATGTGTTTATTGAAAACTTCCATTTTGTATTTGGTATTCCAAAAAACAGAGTGCCTGTGTCCTCCAATTGTCTTACCACACAGTAAGGGACTTGCCCACCCCCACCACAGTGTTGTCCTGTGGTTGTTCATGTGTGATAGCAGGTTAATCTACCTAATTTTGGGATGAAGTGTCGATAAGACATCTATGCTCACCTAAGCAAGTTTATATCATCTTTATCTACATAGAATAATGAAGCTCACACATTGATTTTTTACTTTCATTGATTGACTCATCTCTGAAATACAGAAGAATATCATCTCATATGGAGAGCCTTTGAGTCTTAATAATCTCTTTGAAATTTTCTATTAACACACAAGCCATTGGACAATTTCATGTCTCATTTGTTCAAACCAATATTTTTTCCAAAATGTCTGGCTATTTATAATCTTCACAGATACCCCATTGTAAAAAGACATAAACTGTTTATTTCCTGAGCCCCAAATATTACAGGAACAATGGCATCAGTCAGAATGGAGTACCTTTTGCACCAGCTAAGTTCTATACACATAGGATATTTTTCAGGCAGAAACAGTTGTCTCAACAGGATTAATTTAGATCCAATTGTATGTTTCATATGTTCCAAATGTATTGGAAAAGATTGAATACAAGTAGAACAAATGCTTCAAGATTGTTGACCATGTTCTTACAAATACAAGGTCATTTTAATGCATCAGAGCTAGGTGTATTTCTACAAGCTACTTATTTGAGCTGAGCTCTTTTATCTCTAGCATCCCAGGAACCTGCTGTATGCAACAAACATCATGCAGAATAACAGAGCACTTATTACCAGCTTTGTATTCACTCAAAGATAAAACGATTAACTCTTGAGTCTTTTTCATTCTGTTTCTCTTTCCTAAGAGACTTTCTGTCTAATGAATCACTAAACTAATACTGTTGGATTCAAAAGATAAAAAACGAAATGGTACAGCTAAAAGAATGAAACTCTAATATTAACTTTTCTAAATACTGTCTGCAGGTAATCTTTGAGCTCAAGGGGGAACAGTTATTTTACTGAGTATGTTAGTGGTGAGAACAGTTATAAAGGAAAAAACACAGTGTCTCATCTTTTTCTATGGCATTTATTTTCTCATATATTTATATCAGTATATGTTTGCTTTTCTTGACTGTCATTATTTATCCTGTAATATATTCATTGTGAAAACTTTTCTTCTACGGCTAATTGTAAGCTTCAATCTTATAGAATATATGCTCAGAAAATACTATCCAAACTATCCTGTTATCTTCTGTGTAGCAGTTTAATCATTGTGATCTCATGTGAGCTCATCTCCACCAAGATGTACTTCCTGACAAAATATTCACTTGCTGTGTGTTTGGTAAAACTCAAGTTGAATAAATTATTCAGATCATAGGCCAGGGAAGAACAATATTTCCAGAAATTCAGCTTTGTGTGCAGAAGGCTCTATACTTTTCCTATTTGAAAACATACTGTGTTATTATGGATGTTTAAATGTCATTCATAAAGTACAGGTTAATGTTGCCTGGACAAAAATATACCTTTTGAAAAAACAGTGTTTTTTTTTTCTGAAATCATAAATCCAGTTTCATCCCTGAATTACATCATGGACCAGTAGAGCAGTATAGAGCAATCACTGCACCTCATCCCTAACTAAGCACAAAGCTAAATGAAATAACTAACCTCTTCCTATAAAAGGCCAATAAAACATACACATAAAGGTGTGCTAGAAAACTAATCAATGCCATGATCATTTAAGTTGCAGATTTCTTAAAGAAAACTGGAGTACAATGTTTCTGAGCGTTAATCTCATCCATCTTCGTTTAGCTTCTTGTGCTAAGACGAATGTTATTCATTGGTATCTACATTTTCAGTTCTATCCACTCACAGAAAATCCCGTTCCCAGAAAGCTTAGAAAGCAATTTCATTTATAGTGAAGTGGTATAAAATTTTCACTTCAAGTCTCTGTGGGGAAGCCTGGGTTATTGAAGGTTTTCTGTTGAGAAACAATTACTCCATCCATTTACTGAATATTGTTTATTTTTATGTTGTGCGAAATGCCCTGTGAGCCTTTTTAGAACTTACTAGAAGAACCAATTTAGGAAGAAAATATCCAATTAGCTTAAAATTTTATGATACACACAGTGTTCACATTCTGTGAGAGTCAATGTGTTTGTTTGGGAGATCCTTGTATGGTTCCTAGGACCTTAGGCCTCGCCTCTGAAATCCTCCCTCATTTCACCATGCCCATGCAGATAGCTTTGCTCAATTAATGTTACTGCACATAATGCACCATAGGACTCCTTTGTTTATATTGTTTCATCCTGATTATTTTTCATGGTGTTTGGATTCTCACAACAGCTGCAACACATACCAGGCAAACACAAAGGATTTCTTGTTGTCTTGGTTTTATTCTGTACCCAGATTTTGGTTTTTCAAGTGTGCAACGCATAGGATAAGACAATAAATAACTAATTATCCCTTAATCTTGGTACCAAAATCAGAATCTCTAAACTTTAGCTCAATGTTTATCAAATTTATGATACAATTTTGGTATTTTAAGACTGATTAATTTCCAAGGAGTAGGTTTCAGTTCCTTTGTGTAGCTCCTTCTGCTCCATCCTAGAATGCAGAGCATCTGCATTTGATTTCATTTAAAGGCCTTCATGAGTTTTGGATACCATTGACTAATGTCTTGTCATTTTATATTAGAAAAAGCCACCAAACCTTCACTCATTTTTTTTTAGTAGCAACTATAATTATATTAAGTTGGAGCAGTACCCTGGCTCCAGTATTTCTACTGAGAGTATTAGCAATCAAAATAATTTGGGACAGTGCCCTTGGCTGAGTTTTTGTCTCTCTTCTGAGTCTTTTCTCTGTAAGAATTCTCATTCTCTCTTTTTGTTTACAGTCCTCTTTCCCGTCATCCCCAGTCTGTCCATTTCTATTGATTTCTGCCCTAATAGTATAGTTTTTTTTCTTTTAATTAATTAATTTATTTATTAAAACTTTCCACCTCCTCCCCTCCATCCTTTCGCTCCCACTCCCCCACTCCCTCTCTCCCTCCCTCTCCATTCCAAAGAGCAGTCAGGGTTCCCTGCCCTGTGTGAAGTCCAAGGTCCTCCCCTGTCCATCCAGGTCTAGGAAATCTAGTATCCAAGCAGACTAGTCTCCCACACAGCCAGTCCATGCAGTAGAATCAAAACTCAGTGCCATTGTCCTTGGCTTCTCAGTCAGCCCTCATTGTCAGCAACATTCAGAGAGTTTAGTTTGATCACAAGCTCCATCAGTCCCCGTCCCACTGGCCTTGGTGAGCTCCCATTAGATCAGTCCCATTGTCTCAGTGGGTGGACGTACCCCTCGTGGTCCTGACTTTCTTGCTCATGTTCTCCGTCCTTCTGCTCCTCATTTGGACCCTGGGAGCTCAGTCCAGTGCTCTAAAGTGGGTCTCTGTCTCTATCTCCATCCATTGCCAGATGAAGGTTCTATGGTGATATGCAACATATTCATCAGTGTGGCTATAGGATATGGCCAGTACAGGCACCCTCTCCTCTGCTGCCCATGGAACTAGTTGGGGAAATCCCCTTGGCCACTTGGGAACCCCTCTAGAGCCAAGACTCTAGCCAACCTTAAAATGGCTCCCTTTGTTAGGATAACTTCTTTTCTTAACCACAGCTAAATCATTTTATGTTTTGTGTGTGAGTATATTATATGAATATCTGTATATGTACCATGGGCATGCCTGGTGTACTTGGAAGTTAGAAGAAGGTATCTAAAGAGAACTAAACTTAGTGATTGTTGCGAGCCACAACTATGTGGATGCTGGTAACCAAATATATGTCCTTAGAAAGAGCAACAAGTGTTCTTAACCACTGAACAATATTTCCTTCCCTATGTTACTTATTGTTAACAAAGCATATCCAATTAGTCCTGCCTACATGCACATGACTATGAGACCAGTTACAGGAGCCTGGAGAACCTATCACTGACCACCCTCCTGAAGAGAAGTGACTCTCCTTCTGCTACCACCACCAGCAGCCAGCAACTCCTTAGCTAGGGTTTGGACCTTAGGAGTACATCCCTCCTCCATCTAGAATTTTTAACTAAATTTTGTGTAGGTATTGTGTAGGTAACTACAGCTGTGCTACAGACCACACATTCATGCAATGAGAGCTCAGCAAGTACTTCAACAGTCAGCCCATCAGAGATGCATAACTCATGGAGATATATGATAAGGAATGTCACCAGAGATGAACTCATGGAGACAGATGATAAGGAATGTCACCAGAGATGCACATCTCATAGCCATATTTAGCAAGGTGATAAGGAATATTGCCTTCTGAATGTGTTAGCTGTCCTCATTGAAGATTTCTTGTGTGAAACCATAGCTTTTTCCCTCACATTACAGCTTGGGGATTTTCCCCACAGCAATGCAGTGTGTTATTTGTTTATTGCTAGATTCATATATCTGTGGGTGGTCAGAATATGACTTTTCATTTAGCTATATCATTCAAAATATATAATAAATACTGGGAGATGCTTCATTACTGGATTTAGTTATCCCATTAGGTGTATAGATATTTATAGTCTGCTTGTTCTTTTGCTCATATTAACTGCACACAGTTAGCTCACGTTGACCTCAGAACAAGTTCAAAGTAGACTAAAGGCCTTTTGTAAATATCATACGTTTGAAACCTTACAGTTATGTACAAGATCAGAGCTGCAGATGTTCAACGAAGGTTACAAAGAAAAGCATGATGATTCTTCACTTGACACTCTACTGCACTGGATCTGTATCTCAAAGTTGTCATGGACACTGTGCCCCCCTTGTCTAGTCATGGTTTTGCTCCTAAGACCTTGGGACTTTATGTTGCCAGGGCAATTGTTCTTCCCTTATCACTTTGCCTAGTAATGTGCCTGTCACCAATGAGAGCCATTCTTATGACTCCTTCTTTTGCTTCAAGCCTCCAGGGGAAGGAGGATTTCTTTGAGAGACCTGACTAAGGAAGAAGAAGAAGCTAGTAGTAATTAGAAGTAGGGCAGGATTAGTAGAGTAGAAATGGAGCAATAGAAAACTATAAAGAGCACATGAATAGAATAGACGCGTTGTGAGAAGACTCTTTCTCTATAGCTCTTAGATTTTAGTTCCTTTGCTTATTCTAGAATCCCCATTGGAGCCCTGAGAGAAGACTTCTAAGTCAGGCTTAAACTGCTGCTGTGAGTTCATATGTGCAACAGCCATGTCATGTCTACAGGACAACTTAATACCATTACTCCCAGTCCTGTGGCTCTAATATTCTTGATTTGTCTTCTTTTTCTCTATTTCCTGAGTCTAGGGCCTGGGAAGGGTGATGTGGGTTTCAAAATAGATGTTCTGCATCCATTCTTCCATTGAGGGACATCTAGGTTGTTTCCAGGTCCTGGCTATTACAAACAATGCTGCTATGAATATAGTTGAGCATATACTTTTATGAGTCTCTACGCATTGACAATCACAGTAAGAAGCTTCTCTGGCCGAGCAGTGGTGGCGCATGCCTTTAATCCCAGCACTCAGGAGGCAGAGGCAGGTGGATCTCTGTGAGTTCGAGGCCAGCCTGGTCTAGAAGACCTAGTTCTTGGACAGGCACCAAAGCTACAGAAAAACCTTGTCTCAAAAATAAAATATTCTCTAGGCAGTGACATAGTTAGTTTTATCCTAGTTACATTGTATTAATTATATGAAATCTAAGAATAAATTAACTATGATGGTTATATAGGTTGTACATCTTCCTATATGAGACTTCATATCCTTTAGGGATATCTTAGGACCCATTCCCAATAAATATCAATACGTGGCATGATTCATATTTAAAAATTGGGATTAGAGTTTTGACTTTCATCTAATATCCTCACCATCTTTCCTGAATGTTCTGTTGAATAGGTCCAAAGCTATAGACATTAATTGACTGGTTTGCATATGGTATCAGGCTGACACTTGGCTGCAAACCTTGGAAAAGGTGTATTTTCTGTTTGCACAGATTCAACACACATGTAAGGATATGAACCATAAAAGATAAAAGACATTTAAGTGTGAAATGCAAGGTGTGGTAATGGTTTTAAGCATTCATAAAAAAGGATTATAATTATGTATAGGCATGTTGTATAATAAAGATAAAGAGATCAGCCATATGAGATGTTATGCTGTCTCATTCTTCTTTCCAAGTGCAAATGAACTACCTCTCTTAGAAATGCTACCTAAAGCAATTGGCCCTTTTATATCACTTTCTCTTTCTCATTCAAATGCTTCTCTGAACCCTGTACATTCCACATTTACTTAGTCTTATTGTCTTTTTCTCTCAAGATTAATATTTCTAAAGGAACATCAGGTTATTGTCTTGCTCACACTGTAGTCCCAGCACATTACATGTTAGACATTCATTTTAATTTCTTTGATGAGAAAGACGGTTATAGGCTACATCTTTAAGAATACAAGTTGGAGCATAGAACCTATGAGTTACCCATGTTGTTACTGAAATTTTTTTCAGTTGCTCACAGATGACTGTGTGTGTGTGTGTGTGTGTGTGTGTGTGAGAGAGAGAGAGAGAGAGAGAGAGAGAGAGACAGAGAGACAGAGAGAGATAGAGAGAGACAGAGAGAGACAGAGAGAGACAGAGAGAGACAGAGACACAGAGAGAGAGAGTATTCTAGTTCATAACAAAAGACAAGTAGGTTCTTGCTTTTCATATATTATTTTAAATTTAAAGGAAATTTAAATTTAAGGGAAAGGGCTATTAATTTCTCCCTTTTGTCTTCTATAAATGTATAAGGATAACCTATTAGTAACTGACCACACTATATATTTTAAAAACATTTCATATTTATTTAAGAAAGACATTCTTGTAATTAGATTGAGATAGCAATGCATTAAGCCTAAGATGAATGAAAACATCAAGTAGAGTTCAAATTGGTAGACTATCTTTTCTTATTTAACTCTGTGAGTGTGTGTGCATGTGCATTCATGTGTGTATGCGTGTGTGGGTGTATTTAAATCTCTTCATTTTCTCCATTCACAAAAGTTAAGGACTGATGGGCTATACTCTAAATTACTATTTTAAGCAATGCATCATTAAAGAAATACACCACTTATATGGAAAGAGTGGCTATTGAGCATGTATCCTGATTTCTGTTTACTTTAGGATTTCCTTGTTAAATGATGGAGGACTGAAAATTCTGAATGTGACTAAGGCTGATGCTGGAACCTACACCTGCACAGCAGAAAACCAGTTTGGGAAAGCAAATGGCACCACACACTTGGTTGTGACAGGTGAGTGCTTTTCTTAGAGATTGCTTTATTCATAGGTAAACTGTATGTCATGATGGAGAAAAATATAAACGTTTGCGTGTACGGACAGCACTTGGTATAGTCAGTGGGTGTGTGTGAAGTTGACGGAGAAAATGGGTGGAGGGATATAGGAGGAGTTTGAGGAGAGGGAGTGTAGATGGGTTTGCTCAAAATGCATTGTATTAATGTCAGAGTTCTCAAGTAGTATTTATTTTAAAAGGAAGACATTCATCATGTTTCTCACACTGCATCATGCACTGTGAAGTCAGAACGCATGTTTGTTCATGTGAAAAAGTATGACACCTAAGCTTTTATTTGTCACAGCACAGGACACAGGACAGTAGCTATTCTGCCGGCACCCTAGGACATAAGAAATACAAGTGTAATATTATGATTACCTTTACTTTGTGATATTGAGCACTCCTGTTTCATTATAATTGGTCTTTTCTAGTACAGTTCAAGTTCATGAAATAACCTTTGATATTAATGAGAGGTTGCTTAAAATTGGAGATGTATTTTCTTCTTTTATCCATTGAAGAATAACTTGATCATTATGTGAGATGGGTGCCTGGGGTATGTCAATGGGAATCTCTGTGAAGATACTGCTCTGTGAACCTTACATCCTACCACAGGGAGGAGCTTAGTGTAATAAGAAAAAAAAACAATTATTTTTTCTAAAAAAAAAAAAAGATTTCAAACGATTGAGAAAGTAAAGATGAGTGTGGGAAAATGAGGTAAGTTGGAGATAAAGCAGGGTACCTCCAGTTGGCCAGGGTGAGATATGGGGCACAGATTTTAGGGAAATGAAAGTGTTAACGTATTTCTTAGGTGCAGTTATGTAGACATGCTATGGATTTCTGTTTGCAGTCTGATTTGAGAAAAGAAGCCAGTGTAGCATTTTCAGCAGAGAAATGTTATCACAGAAGTGTGTTTTCCAAACAAGTGCTCTGTTATGAAGATACTAAAAGGATCAAGGCAAGAGACCAGAAGAGATCAGAAGACATTACCATAAAGGCATCATTGTGTAACAATAATCAGACGGTAACTAAAGGGATGGTCTGCAGGAGTCTAGGAGCTCCTCATATTGGGCATAGACTCAGCAGGAAGTGCTATCCAATGGAATGGGTGATTCATGAAAAGAAAGGACTCCAGAATATTTTCAAAGTGAAGACTAAGGCAAAACTCACTGACAGAGAACCCAGCATGCACAAGGCTTTAGGGTTGACTGCCAGCACTGATAGAGGAAGAAAAAGAAAGGAGGTAAAGGAGTGGGCAGTGTAGGTCATTGAGTCTAAGAGTTCAGACTTAGAGGTTAAAGAGGTACTGACCCAGCAGTTGTTTAAATCCATATGGGTGCTTGAAACAAAGAGATGAATCCCATTGATTTGTAATTAATGTGTTAAAAATGATCAATATTTGGAAATGACAGAGCTTAACACACTTTACATTTTAAAAAACTAGAAGAAAAAAAAGACGTTTCCTAAGGGGAGATGGGGAAAAGGCCGACTGACTGGACCAGAAGGAAGAGACTAAAAGACCATGGTATGAGAGACACCAGGAGAAGCAGAGGGGAAACAGATGAGAGGTCGAGACATAAAAGAGCAAAATTTTACCACTGGATATAACAGCATAGTGCTTACTTGAGACCCTTATGGGACTAGGTCAGACGAGGGACCAAAGCCTTACTAGATTGGGTAGAAGAGGTAATATCCTAAGTTATTTACTCTCTATATACAAACAGTTCTTTGATGGCTTCTGTTGCCCCTGGGGTAAAAAATGCTAATAAGAAACAGTGGGAATGTAAGGTCAGGAAAAGTTGAATTCACTATGGGTGGGATGTATCTGATTGTAACAGGGGAACATATGCAGGTAGGCATTAGCGCTGACAAAAATCAACCATAAACCAGTCTTGGCATAGGGCTCCTCTCGTGTTTGTTTAAATCAGTAAACAAGAACATTTTGAGCTTATTTGCATTTTGGATTTGAATACTCTTGCTACTCACTGAAGATTTGTGAGAATATGGGAAATCTTATTTCTACCCTCATATTCACAAAACTATGAAACTTAGGTGAATTGATTTTGTTGTTAGTATAACTCGTTTGCAGGTGAGTTTCTGCTCTGAGCATATATCATTTACAGGCTCAAATATCTTAATTCTCTTTAAAACATTGGTGAGGCTGGAAAAATATAATATAACTTTACATCAAGATGCCGCTTTAATATTGAAGACTTTTAATCCCATAAGTGGGTATGTACACTCACACATACACAAACATATGCGTTCTAACTCAGATAAATAATCTACATACAAAAATTACTTTTATCACCATGAAAATTTTGTTTATTCATAATTTGTCTACCAATAGAACCAACGAAAATAATTTTGGCTCCTTCTAACATGGATGTCGCTGTTGGTGAGAGCGTCATTTTACCCTGTCAGGTGCAACACGACCCGCTATTAGACATTATGTTTGCCTGGTATTTCAATGGAGCCCTTACGGACTTCAAGAAAGATGGATCCCACTTTGAGAAAGTTGGTGGGGTAAGCTATGTCACTTTTCTAATATTCTTTTTATTATATAGGTCTATGACATTTTCCTCTCAAAAATATCTGGTGCATAGACAACACATAGAAATGCTTGTCGAGATGGTAAATTTGGCTACCAAAATTTGGTCTGGTCTAATTTTATTTTTGTTCAGCACTAGAAATTAAGAACATTTACTTTAACCTATAACCACAAGTAGAATTGGTTCTTTCTCCATTTATATTTAATGTTATGCTTCATAACATGTTGTGGTTGGTGTGCTCTGAAGGTGTTTTATCTTCAAACAGCCACTTTGTGATGCAATGAAAGGCAGCTTTATGTTACTAAGTAATTCATCTAGATTGCATAGTAGATGCTTAATCAAAAACAAGCTTCGTAGTTTCATTGAGTATTAGCTCTAAGACTCTTCACTGTTCAGGTATACAAACTCAGGATTTGAAAAGTGTAATAAATTGATTTCTCAGAGTCATGGAGAGAATTTGTAGAGTTTTGAGGCCTAAGCTCCTCTGTTTGTATCTACAATGCAAATTCTCTCAAATGTCCTCTTCCTTTCTGTCTCATTTGTGACAGGTACAAGGTAGAAAAAGTATAGATTACAAGGAAAAATTAATAGTTGAAGAATGGCTAAGAAGTGGGTTTATACTGAACCAAAAGACTAACCAAAGCCTTCATAGCTGGGTGAATATCTATGAGGTCAATTCAGCAGTGCCAGCCTTGTTGATACGTTCTGGGGCCCATTGACCCTGGAGAGGGTCATTCTATTTGAAAAGATGTCAAATCTGTGCAGTGTATTTATAGACTTACTGTGTAAGCATCAATAAAGTAGATAACCAGATGATGGTCAATGTAGTGATATTTCTTTGATAAAGGTTTCTTGTTATGTGTGTGTGTATTTGTGTGTGTGTTTAGCCATATTATGTTTCAGAGTTCTATGCTACTTCAGACGATTTCTCCTTGTGACTAAATTCTGTCTTCCTAAACAATCTATCAAAATCTTAGAGCTCAGTACTTTAGAACATAACCTTGTTTGGAACTAGGACTGTGGCAAAAAATACTCATTAAATTAAGACGAGGTCAGCCTGGAGTGAAATGGGACTTCATGTAACATAAATGATGATCTTATGAAAACAATGCAGTTTGGATAGAGACTCACAAAGAAGAGAACAACATTGAAAGACAGACAAGGAGGAAGAAATATCATGTGACAGTGGAAACAGCAATGTCCCCACAAAGCAATAGATACCTAGGACCCCAGAGGCTGGAAGAGATCAGAAGACACTAACCCCTACGGATACTGAAGGGAACATGGCCATGTGTGCAATCTTGATTGAAGACTTTCAGCCATAGAATTGGAAAAAGACATGTGTCTGTTGTTTTTAAGCTACTGTTGATGTTCTGTTGTTGTTATTGTTGTTATGGCAACAACAAGCCACAAGTAGAATAGATTGGGTACCACTCCTGGTATCCATCATCTAGCTTTATTTAGTTCTTCCTGTTTCAAGGCTTTGATAATGTTTTCAATTGCTACAAGCCCTCAGCATTCCTTTTCTCAAGCCTTCAAATGTGTACTTGGCAGTTATCACTCATGTCTTCCATAACTACAGGGAAAACATGTGCTGGCATTCTCAAATTAGCATTGTCCTCCATTCAGAGTCCCCTGTGATAATGCCTGGCACTATAAAGAGTCTCGAGAAGAATAAACACCTCCAATTACTTTTGTAATGACCATTATCCAGTTCGAAAAATTCTCTGAATATGTTCTCCTGGTTTAAATTCTTAAATGAAGAATTCAGTTTGAAGCATTAGTTACTTCTGCTATGTCATAAAATTGTTTGTGATTTATCATCTGAATCATAATCTGTTGCAATATTTTATCTAATACAAGACCCTCTGTGTTAGTTAGTGCTAAATAAATATGCAAGAAGACATTCTAAATCCAAAGGAGTTTGATGATAATATGTAGAAATGCTTAAAGGCTCAACTGGGTAGCTGTTACTTGTGTAAGATGAAGTCAGAGTTAAGAACATTCGAGTTGATAATGTAATTTAGCTCTCATGATTGGCATAGCATGGATGGTTTGTACAGAGAATATAAAGTCATCTCTGAGAACAGTTTAGTGTCTGAAACGTGAAATTTTATAAATTAATGCAATCACTTGTGTCTTTTGTTTCTTCCACAACATGAAAGTTCATGGCCTGTGATTTTTTATTGACTTGTGCTATTAGAAACTTAATATTCTCACATCCGTATAAAACAGTAAGCCATACAAAATGACATTGCCCTTAAGCACAAACAATTAAGTAAATCAGTTTTCTGTTGCATGAAAAGGAAATTACATAGCAACCCTTGTCTTATGATTTTGTATTCAGTGCAGCAAACACAATAATACCTAGACTGTCTGCTTCTCTCTCTCCCTCTCTCTCTCTCTCTCTCTCTCTCTCTCTCTCTCTCTCTCTCTCTCTCTCTCTTCTCCTCTCTCTCCCTCCTCTTTCTCTCTCTCTCTCTCTCTCTCTCTCTCTCTCTCTCTCTCTCTCTCTCTCTCTCTCTCTTTCTCTCTCCGTATTTATAAATATATTCTTTGTTTTCCAAAACAGTGGATAATGAGAAAAATCTCAGGTGAGTAGAAGAGTTGTCTAAGTAAGGTTTATAGTCTAAGAATCATGTTGACAATGGATGGGATAGTTGGATAGTTACATTACAGAAAAATTGACTCATATCTGAACAAACTGATTCAACTAGTTGCTTTTTGGACTACATTAGGTATATGGAAATTGGTATTTACTTTTAAAAAAGCTCAGGTAAATTTCATAATGTCAACAGGCTCCACCACTGTTACTGTAGATTAGAATACTAAACCAAAGGATTCTAAAATACCAGTCATAACTTTCTGAAATGTCAAAATGATGCACTCAGAAGAACTTATTAAACCAAGTATCAGAAGCAAATTGTAACAAAAGAAATAGCAGATCAAAATATATGCTTCAATCTGTGCCAATAACATGAACATAATTGTACCATCCAACGATTAGTAAGGGTGTAAGTCCAATGTGCTGAGCAAATAAATCCAGGCAATGTGAGATATGAATGGATTTGTGTTCTGTTACATAGGAGTCCTGGAATATTTCCATCTACTTCATGGCACTCACACCTGAGTAGGTCATATGATTTTCTGCTCCTTAGTTCTCACCTTTTCACATCAGATTTTAGTATTTGTGTGTCCCCTTCTTCCATGAGATCTTGAAGGCATTGGTTTCTCTGTTTCTCATAGCCACAACAAAATAGCTTCCTATATTACTGTGTACATGCAGACAATGTATGTGTCCACACACTTGGTCACCTATGCTTCATGTATGGAGAGTGATAAGAGCCTAACAATATGTATGTAGGGTAACGTTCTCTCAATCTCATATTTAGTTCAAGGTTTCACCCCATGCGTGTACTCAGAAAAGACTATTTGACTTTTTATCCCAGTAACACCCATGTATGTCTTGCCTTACTTTTAAATAAATGTCAGCTTCCACTGATCAGAACAGATGGCTCAAAGGCCAAGAAGAACAAGAGAATAGTGTTGAAAAATAGCTGAAGAATCCCTAGGGCCTAGCTTTTGGGGACATTCAGGGATATTTTTGGTTTGCTTAAAAAGTGAAATTCTGGAGTTAAGACATTATATTAGGGAATTCCACAAATAGAACCTTTCAAACCCAGACACAGTAGATATTCACCTTACATTTACTAAGATATATGTATATATACACACACACATATATATACATATATATGTATATGTGTATATATATATATATATATATATATATATATATATATATATAGTGTGTGTGTGTGTGTGTGTGAGTATTACAATAAGCCTTTATATGGTGCAGGTGCTTTAGAAATGATGGATGTCTAGAACCAAACAGAACAGTTTCACAACCATTTTGTGGAATCCGGTCTGTGATGAATTAGAATGTATGTGGATAAAAGTCACTGGAAGCAAGAAGAAGGAGAGCAGTGACAGCCAATCTGCCATTCATTTAACTGGCTCACTTAACTGTGATTTATTCCCAAAGGCCACAAGCTCACTGTGTTTGCAGCAGCTACATGTGAGCTTAACACTTGATCTATTGTCCTGCCCTCAGGAGTAGATAAGCTTGTGTTCCAGCATAGTGTTTTCTGTGCGGGAATATGACATGGTCACTCGGACTAAATTCACTTCACTGAATTATTTGGATATGAAGACAATGGTTATTTTCAGTGTAAAACTGGATATGTAAAAGATATGTGGATCTTCAATACCAAGGTAAACATCTTTATTCCACATACTATTCAGATTATGTCCCAGTGCTTAAAACATATGTGCTTAAGCAGTGTTAAAACTCTTGTGCAAGAAAAAAAACAAAAAACAAAACCTCTTGTGCTTTATGTGTGAGCCAAATTCAAAGTATTAGCTTACTTGGCAGGACTGTTAAGAGAATTCAACTGAGCCCATAGAATAGAAATCCACCAGAGAAATGGTTCTAATTGTTGCATGCCTACTCCATGAGTCATACTTCTGCCCATAATGTGCTCTGGCGTTATAAACTTAGGACTTCCCTAAGCACTAGGTGAAGTAAGGCATATGCACAGAACTCTTGATGTTATCAGTTCACTCAAGCATGTCTTCTAGACACAGCAGGGCAGGTAAACATATGAACTCAAAGAGGCTGTGATGGCATACACAAGACATGTCCTACCTCAAGCCAAACCAAATGCCAGTAAGGAACAGGAGGTTGGGCTTGAAGACCCATCCATTAAAAAGCTGTTGGCATTTACACAATGGAGTACTACACAGCAAAAAAAAAAATCACATCTTGAATTTTGCAGGCAAATGGGTGGAGCTAAAAAACATCATATTGAGTGAGGTAACCCAGACCCAGAAAGACAATTATCACATATACTCACTCCTAAGTGTTTTTTTTTAAACATAAAGCAAAGAAAACTAGCCCACAAATCACAATCCCAGAGAACCTAAACAAAAATGAGGACCCTAAGAAAGACTTACATATATCTAATCTACATGGAAAGTAGAAAAATCCAAGATCTCCTGAGTAAATTGGAAGCCTAGGTTGAAGGGAGGGGAGAGAGAAAAATGTAGAGCTCAATAAAAATCTATTAAAAAAGGAAGCTGTTGGTAATTGAGAGCTGCTGGGAAGAGAAAGTTAGTTTTCTTTAAAAGTGGATTTTCTAGTAAATTGACCATGCCCCACTGTGAGACTGCCTGCCCAAGAATATATGAGTATATGGGCAACATAAGTTAGCCTTTATAGGTATATATATGAGAGAGGGAGAAAGGGAAAGAGGTAGGTGACTAAGAAAGGGGTGATAAATTTATTTATTTATTTATTTATTTTTGGTTTTTCGAGACAGGGTTTCTCTGTGGTTTTGGAGCCTGTCCTGGAACTAGCTCTTGTAGACCAGGCTGGTCTCGAACTCACAGAGATCCGCCTGCCTCTGCCTCCCAAGTGCTTGGATTAAAGGCTTGCGCCACCACCGCCCAGCTGGGGTGGTGAATTTAGAAGGAGGTAGGGGAGGGAATAAAAATGATTAAAACATGGCATATGAAATTATCAAAGAACTAGTAAAAATATATTTAAAAAAATAAAATAATGTGAAGGAAAATGTGCAAGTATTTAATAAAAATGACAAAAAGAAGAATAACAAAAGGATAATTTCAAATAAGGAATAATTCATAGCAATTTCTTACAATGTAATTTTACAATTTTATTTTTTAATTAACTAAAAGAAGGGATGGGAAGCTAATACAGATAAGCGAAATGGTTAAGTCAACATATATTAGAGTAATAACAACTGTTGTTTGCATCTGAGAGGCTGAGAACCAAGCAGAGGCTTGGAACTTGAGGCTGTGTGACTTAGCAGTTTGTGTATTCCCTGAGACTTTATCATGCCGAAGAGGTTAACAGTCCAATGCAATGGGTCTGGGTTCTAGACTGGTGATGAAGTCCTTGAAGGCTCACCGAGAGAGCCTGCAGCACTTATTCGGTGGTGGACCCTGGGAATGCGTGTTCTGGTGTCAGTAAGACAATCAACAACAGCTGGGAGAGGGGAAATCAGCTTGGAAAACAGAGGGAAGGCTAAGTGTGCAAGAGGGGAATAGAGAGAGGAACCCTACCTTCTACCATTCTGTCTTTGGCTGAGCAGGCTGTTAGATGTCACCAACAATGGTTGAAATGTGTCTCTACAAATCAATGACTGGAATCCTGATGGTTCTTCAGCTGAGGCCCCTGCTCATGTGATTCGATTTGAGGATGTTGGCAATAAAACCAAGCAGATCAGCAGGCTTATGCTAACTAAACTGAGAGATGGGAGGAAATAGAGGGACTCACACTAGTAACCTGCCAGCTGCCGCCAAACTACCAGTGAAAGACAAGTAAGAATCACTTACTTGAGGAAAGAGATAGTATATAATATCGTAATATTTGCCTATTGTAATGGTACAGTTTTATCTCAGGCAGTGTCATAACTTCAATAATTACTTACATTTCTTATAAAAAAGAGTTCATAAATATGTTTTTTCTGATAACTTTTAAGAGCTTCATGCATGCATCGAGACACTGAGTTGAATTTATGTTGCCAGTATGCTCTGCTGCATGGCTGTTCCTGTTGTTTTAAAGTAATTCTTATCAGGTTTTAGCAAAACAGTGTGGCATCTTGGGGAAAAAAAAACATATCAGCAAACGTGTACCAGTGGCCTCAATGGAACAGCTTTCACTTGGAGTTGTAGCAGACAGCGAGGAATGTTACCCAGACCCTGAAGAACACCAGCATGCTGAAGGTCAGGACCTTGACTTCACTGAAGGTCTCAGGTACTTTTATCATAAGGAAAGCCACAGTGAAACTCCCAGAACACAGTGGGGTGCTGTGACTGATCTCTTCTTACACATGATGATGTGGGCATGCTCTGTGTGTGCATGTCTGTAAAGAAAAGGAGCAGCTGCTTTCACCAGAATTCCAGAGAGTAAGTTAGATCATCTCACAGAAGGCAATGATAAACTGAGATGCTTCTGACATCAGTCATGTCCTGATCTTTCTTCCTGGGCCAATGAGATGGAAATCCATAATCACAATAATAGTTACAACCAACACAGAAGGAACAGATCACACATATGTGGTCAGTTTCAGGATACAGGTGACAATATAGAAATGTTTGATATAGAACAAGGAGCAAGAATAGCAAAATTTGAGGGAGATAAGCAGTATGTAGAAAAGTGTTTGATTATTTGCTTTGGCAGTTGGAGTCTCAAATATTTCAAAATAATGAAGAAAAAATGTTCACTTTGGAAATGTTATAATAAGAAACCATAGCAGTTTTCAAATTTCTCAAATAATATCCCACTAAAATATACAATAGCAAAAGCAAGCAAAGAAGTAATGAAAAAGAAAATCAGTGTGTAGAACTTCTGAGTCATTCTTATTGTTTCAACTGCCAAAGATCAATTTGTCAAAAATTATAAGTGGGCAATTTGATTCTATGAATAATTGAAGTAATATGTTCATAAAATCACCTTCCCATTAGACAATATCATGCTCCTTTGCAGTTTTTCAAGACCCTCTAAAGTGTAGCTCAGAAAATAATAAAAAATAATACATAGGAATGGAAAAATATGGAAATGATATGAAATTAATATAATCTCAAAATAGCTAAGTGTTATCTAAAACATATTGATGTGATGAACAAAGAAAAACTTTATCATTAACCATGAGAAAGAGCACATAAGAAAGGAAAGAACAATGGATAACCAGAGAATTCTGTGCTCAAGTCATTTCTATAAAAATAATTGAATATTTACTTTCTAACACAGTAGAAATTATCTAAATTGACATTTAATTAACTACTCCATATGACTAAAGTAAACTCATTGGCTTTTTTCTCAAATTTTAAATACATGGCTAAATATTTATATTGTATGTAAAATACAAAGAAAAGTTTGAGCATATAAGTGCATGTTGCAAGTCTGGATTTTATCATATTTCCCCATAGTAAAATGACATCACTGAGTACTTATTATGGCTTGGCTTGAATATGAATATTTGTTATTGATATTAGGGCACACTGATAATTTTATTATTGGACACACTCTCAGCTTCAGAAAATTTAAAAACATATTCACTGTGGAGGACATAGATTTGTATATGTTTATGTATGATATACTTGCCTATTAAAATATAGTTTCAGTAGTGCACAATATTTTAAGTTTTATAAAATTTGAGTCAATAATAATTTGTTTGCTATTTTGTACAGCTTTCTGTTCCTCCTTTTTAAAAATTCATCACTAGGAATATGTGACTTGCCAAATACAAAACTAAATGTCACCTTTAATGTAGAAGCCAATGTTCCCTGCAAGAACTAGATATAGTTTGCAATATTGTATAGTTTCATTATTTTGGGGATTTGTTGTTATTGTTTGTTATTTTGGTTTTGGCACAGAAGGTTCAGAAAAGGTTATGAGAGCACCCTAAAGTAGGAGAATAATATCTAAAAATGGCCATTTCTAATCAATTATTCAATGGTGAAATAGATTATATCAAGTCAGGAGAAAAATAATCAGTGCTATTTATTGTTTTACATTTTATTCATTCTGTGATTGGAATTTTTTATCAACTTCATTGACAAATAAACTTCAGTGTTGTCAGTAACCACAATCAAACTGATATTTTTTTCAAAACTCTACTTATTACTCTTGTCTTATCCATCTCTAATTATTTGCATGATCTATACATTTCATTTAAATTAAATCACATAACATATGGTCTTTTTGACTTGTGGATTTTGTAATTTATAAGTTATATTTAATAGTAAATTTAAGGAAATTTTATAACAAAATTTAGGGGAAAGTAGAATCTCTGTATGCCCCATATGAATACGTGCAATCCTCTTTATCATCATCTCTCCCCAGAAAGTTATAGTTGTAATAGTTGATGGGATTTCATTAGTACATTATCATCACAAATTTATAATATATACTTAAGTTCACTCAATATTGTACACTCTCAGTTCAACAAAATTATAATTATATATATATATATATATATATATATATATATATATATATATATTTCAGTTTTCATTGTTTCATTTTCTGTTGCTATGGGCATGGATCGGTAAAGCATTTATTTTAGCTCAGAATTCCAGGTTATAGTTTATCACTTCAGACAGCTCACAACAACACGATCTCGATATAACTTGTCACATTATATTTGTAATTAGAACAGAAAGCTGTAACATGAGGGGCCTGCTTGTGGGGTTTCTGTCCTGCCCTGTTCCCACAGCTGGCAATTCCCAAAGAAAATCACATGGAGAGTCTACATTAGGTTATAAACTGATTGGCCCATTAGCTCAGTCTTCTTATTAGTTCTTGTAGCTTATATTAACTCATTATTCTTATCTATGTTAGCTATGTGGCTCAGTACCTTTCAGCCGGGTAAGTTACATCTTGCTTCTCAATGGTCTGGGCTGTAATGGGAGCAACAGACTTCCTCCTTCCCAGCACTCTCCTGTTCTACTTCCTGTCTGGTTTATCCACCTATACTTCCTGCCTGGCCAATTAGTGTTTATCTAAAACATGATTGACAGAATACAGACAATTGTCCTGCACCAGAAAGCAATGTGTGTGTGTGTGTGTGTGTGTGTGTGTGTGTGTGTGTGTAGTAAAAACCGGCAATGGACCTCGTCCTGCCATCCAGCTAGCTTACATTCAAAATAATTAAACAGAAAACTGTATTCATTTAAACACTGCCTGGCCCATTATTTTTAGCCTCTAATTGGCTAACTCTCCCATATTAGTTTAACCCATTTCTAATAATGTGTATCACCACTTGACTGTGGCTTACCGGCATAGGTCTAACCAGCGTCCATCTCAGAGAGGAGAGCCATGGTGTCTGCTACACTGCCTTCCTCCTCCCAGCATTCTGTTTTGTCTACTTCATCCACGTAAGGGCTGGCCTATCAAAAGGCCAAGGCAGCTTCTTTATTTAACCAATAAAAGTAACACATAGACAAAAGACCCTCCTATACCATGTGTGCATGCTTTTGTTCAGCTCAATTCCCTTTTTTTTTCTCCTCCCCACCTAAGGAATAGTGCCATGTACAACAGATGGGAATTCTTGTCTCAGTGTTATAAAGGTAATCCCTACATGCCCACAGGCCAACCTGATGTAAGCAGTCTTTATTGAGACTTTCTTTGTAAGTGATGCTAGAAAGTATCACGTTAACAATTAAAACTAATGTCCACATATGTGCGTACCATTTTCATATTGTTCAGAATGTTTTGTGACTAAGGAAAGGACTGCCTTTTGACTAATCATTCCTCTTTCCTTTCTAACTTTTGACAACCATGCATCTCTTTTCCATTCTCCAGGGTTTTGTCTTATCAAGAATGCCATGTAGGGGCTGGAGAAATAGCTTAGTGATTAAGAACTCTGGGTGATTTTCCAGGGGTTCTGAGTTTAATTTCCAGCAACCACATGGTGTCTCACAACCATCTATACTGGAATCCGATGCCCTTTTCTGTCATTCAGGCTAAAAATGCCATGTTTTATTACCAGGTTGTATCTAGTTCTTTTTAAATTAAGTCCTCTCACTATGTCCAGTTAACATAAATTTATGTTTTCTTGTGGCTACATGGCTCATTTCTTTTAACATCAATATACTATGGCACTCTCCAAGTGTAACCCGCTAATTATCCATTCTTCTAATAATTGTTATCTTGATCAGTTCATTGTTTTGGCATTTGTGAATAAAGTTGCCCTAAGACTCAATGAGTAGGTGTTTGTGTGGATGTAAATTTTCATTTTATCTGCTTAAATACTGAGAAGTACAGAGGCTGCATCTTGGCACAGGACTATACTTATGTTTAAGAAACTAAGTGCCCTCAAAGTGGCTATACCACGATCAGTGTCCAAAATTTGCTACTTTCTCTCCAGCTGTACTGATACTTCATAGTCTTGGTATTCTGAAAAGGTACATGCAATTATTTGTTCATTTTAATTCAAAATTCCCTAATAACATAGAATGTTGAATCTGTTTGATATATTTACTTGTGACTTATACATTTTCTTGATGGTGGTATTTGTTCTATGCTCATTTTTTGATTGAGGGGCTCCTTTTCATTTTGTGGAGTTTTGTGCACTGTATTGTATGTTCTACATGGAAATCCATCATCATTAGATCTAGCAGATGTTCTCCGTGGTCTGTGATCTGATTTTGCATTCTCTTGGTATGTTTCAGATTACTACTATTCAAATTGGTCATATCTATCTTGACAGGCCTTTGTTTCATGAATAGTGTTTCTGATGCTGTTCCTATAAAGCTTTTGCCATACCCTGGGTCATCTAAACTTTATCATTTATGATATTCTGTGAGTTGGATATTTTTCTATTTAGAATTATGGTACATTTTGAATTAATTATCCTGCAGCGCATAAGGCCTATGTCTAAATTCATTCCTTTTCATGTGAATATCCAGTTGTACCCATATGAAGAAAAGGCTACTTTGGTCCATTGTACTTCATTTGCTCTTTTATCAAATATTGGTTGGCTGCATTTTATAGCTATTTCTGTACTTTCTATTCAGCACCGTTGATCTTTTTGTCTGTTCTTTCACCACTTACCACCACCCTCTCTTGATTTATGTAGCTTTAGAACTTTAGAATAAACCTTGAGGTTGGATGATATCAGTGTTCCAGTTTTTTTCCTCAGGAACTGAGTTGACATTTGGGATCATTTGCTTTCAAATGTAACCTTTAAAAATATGTTGTTGGTGTCCACAAAATAACATCTTAGGCTTTTGGCTGACAATATGATCAACATGAAAATTAAAATGGAAGAAGTAGACATGTCATGCATCTCTATTTGTTATGTTCTTTGATTTCTTTCATCAAATGTTGTAGTTCTTCATAACATGTATGGGTATGTTATTAGATTTAAGACTAAATATTTCAGTATTATGGGAGCAGACAAAAATAGTAAGATTCATTATTTCAAATATCATTTGTATACTGCTGATACAGAAGAAAGAAAAATCTCCTGTCCTGCATCATTTATTAGTTCTGGGATATTTTTTGTTGATTCTTTCATGTGTGTGTGTGTGTGTTTCATTTGTAACATAAAGTTCTAGTTCCTCCTTTACAATGAAACAGAGGTGAATTGTTTGAATCTGTGGCTAATATATGTTTAGGAGTTTTTCATCTATATTTGAGAAGTATGACTACATAGCTTACTTGTAGTGACTTTGTCTGGCTTGTGTAAATTTGCAAATAGTTTGAAAGTATTTCTTATGCTCCATTTTGTGGAAAAAATGTGGAGAATTGGTGTGATTTTCTCCTATTAAAAGTTATGCAGAATTCACCTTTGAACCAAACTCATTCTGTTCTTTCTGTTTGGGGAGATTCAGATTTATTGATTCAATAATTTTATTTGATATAGGCTTATTTTGTTTGTCTTTTTCCTCTTGTATGAGATTTGACAAGTTGTATCTCTAGAATTATTGGTCCTTTTCCCCTAGGCTATTGGATTTATGGACAGAAAATTGTTTAAAGTTTTTCTTCATTATCCTTTAACTGTCTGTGGGTGCTTTGTGATGTCCTCTTTTCTATCTTTTAGGACCATGTCAGTTTTCCTTTGTCATGTTACCATGGCTGGAGGCATATTGATAGCAAAGACCTTTTCCAAGGACTGTCTTTCGAGTTTTGTTGATTTTTGCTATTGATCTGTTTTCAATCTCACTGGGTTTTGCTCTAGCATTTATCTCTTGTATTCTGCTTGCTTTAGATTTAATTTGTTCTTCTGTCTCTCGTTTTCTAAAGTTGAATCATAAATGATTGATTTTTATATCTCCGCTTTCGAATAAACACACTCATTGCTTTAAATTTCCCCTAAGCACAAGCTCTTCAGCCCACAAATTTTAATATCTTGTATTTTCATTTGCATTCACTTAAAATATTTTCATAATTTTTGTTTATATTTCTTGTATTATGTAGATATTTATCATTTAATCACCAACAGTTTCAGGACATTTTTTTCATCTTTCTGGTTTTGTTTCTTAGCTGAATTCTATACTTGTCCCAGAGCAGACATTGTATGATTACTATACATTTAATTTTTCTAATTTTTAATTACCATCTTTGAGTATATGTACATGTATGTATACTTGTGGATGCATATGTATCATAGTATACATGTATAGTTCAGAGGATACCTTTGTAGGATCATTTCTCTGTTATCAACTTTATGTGAGTTCTGGGGACCAAACTTAGGTCATTAGACTTGAATGAGAAGGAATTTTCCCTTCTGAGACAACTTGCCAGCCCCCTATGCCTTACAATATATAAGGTATGTTTTATGGGCCAGAATGGATTCTGTCTTGGTGAATTTTAATACTTAAGGTAAGAAGAATGCATTATCTACTATTGTTAGATTAAGTGATGAATAGATGCCATTAAATCCATTAGACTGATGCTGCTGCTTAATTTAATTATATCCTTTCTTAATTTCTACTTGCTTGCTTTACGTTTATGAGAGAGGGATATAAGAGCCTCCAAGTATCATAACTGCTTTGCCTATTTTTGCCTGACAGGTCTTTCAGATTTTCATATGTATTTCATATTCTTTTTTCAAGCACATAAGTATTA